>NC_085141.1:421683278-421988479 GCF_024139115.2 Armigeres subalbatus
ATTCGTTCGGTATTAAAATATCTAGGCATATTACGCCTAAAGTTTTTTGCATACTAATTTTTCCTCTTATGCACGGCAAGTTCATACCAACTTCTGTTATCGAAAATGTCACTCCTGCTCGGTAGTTCGCGGTTCTAGACCACATCTATCCATCCTCGCCTATTGCGCCCTATTGCTCGTTCGCTGCGCTACACGCCTTCTTGTACCTGCCGGATCGGAAGCGAACACCTCTTTACAGGGTAGCTGTTCTGCATTCTTGCAACATGCCATGCCCATCGTAACCTCCAGGCTCTAGCTACCTACTGGATACTGGGTTCGTTGTAGAGCTGAGAGAGCACGTGGCTCATCCTTAGCCGTGACGCACCGTCTTCTTGTACACTGCCAAAGATGGTCCTAAGCACCCGTTTCTCGAATACTCCGAGTACTTGAAAGTACTCCTCGAGCATGGTCCAAGTTTCATGCCCGTATAGGACTACCATTTTATGAGCGTTTTGTACATGACACATTTGGTGCGGGTGTGAATCTTTTCTGACCGCAGTTTCTTCTGGAGCTCGTAGTAGGCCCATCTTCCACATATGATACACCTTCGTATTTCACGACGAACATTATTATCAGCCGTTAGCAAGGATTCAAGGCGGACGAATTCATCAACATGGTGTTATAATTATTTCCGGAGATGTATGTTCCTAATAAACTTCGGTGGCTTTTCTCAGATCTGCAATGTTCAGTTGACTCAAATCTGGGGCTACGGGGTTCGTATGGTCATAATTTTTGTCAAGTTCAATCAATTCGATTGATTCCGTTTGCAATGGATTCATGATTTCAGGTTATTCGTTAAATCACAGGTGTTGCGGCACTTGGCAACACAGCGTGATGGTTGGTGAATTGGGTGGATCAATTTGGTAGATGAATTCATTGAAGGTAAAATAAAAATAAACAAGATTGTATATTGATGCTACTACGGTGAACTGCTGGGAAACCTGAAAAGAAAATAAATTGTAAATTAGAATTCGGATAAAGTGATTGAGTTGAATTAAATCGGTTGTTGCTAGTAAATTAGCGGAAGGTATATTAGAAAAGCTACTGGAAGAAGTGTATTATAAAGAAATGTGTATTTAGCTTACAGAATTAGAAGCGGAGTAGGAGTAATTGCATTGTATTGGAGGGAGGAAAAAACTACTCATGTAAGTTAAAACGAAACACAAAATGGTTGACAATAATTAAAAATAGAACATTTTCAGTTTTGAGCTGCAACAACAAAGCTGCTACAGAAATAAGTTTTTTCGAGATCCGAACAATAGGAACAAAAGCTGAATAGGAAGACCGAGAGCAAGTGGACGCATGGTTGCTCATTATGGGTTCATAGTTGAAGCTAAAGAAAAGCAGTATGGATAGCAGTTTATCGCTTAGGCCGCAGGAAAGAAAGGAAGCTGCCAATGTGTATCTTTACATTGGTCATGGCCAAAGTTTCAGCCAAATGCTTACTCGGCAGAGCTACGAAGCAATTCGACAGAATGCTTAATAAAAGAATTTAGAGTAAATTATTTAAAAAATATCTTCACCCTTAATAGTTCAGTTGTTGTTGTACGCATAGTATGCATTGCATACATTACCATCGGTATCTTATAGGACTTCTCAAAATAATTATGAACCTACGGAAATCTTTGTTGATCCCCAGAAATCCCATAGATTTTTTGTTTTGACGTAGGACCACCAGTGGTGCCGTGACCTATACCAAATTTCCAAAACAACTTATCTGCATTTGTAAACAAGGATTTAAACGTGGATTTGACTAGTTTGATTGCCCTCCCACGCAAAGCCAAAACCATCAACAGGTAGCATAAGCCTTCACCTACGCATGGATGGTGTTGGTTTATGTTGAACTGCTATCCAATTCTTCAAATCGAGGTTTGAATCTTTGTTTAGAAAAGCAGATAAATCGTTTTGAAAATTTCGTATTGAACTGTCCCGAGCAGCACACATGTTGCACATGGATCACGATAACTCATATGTGACCAGATTCAGTTGTAATTAGGTTGCTGCAACCAATTTCAAATGACTTGTGCTGCTT
Organism: Armigeres subalbatus; assembly: GCF_024139115.2. Classification (NCBI taxonomy): domain Eukaryota; kingdom Metazoa; phylum Arthropoda; class Insecta; order Diptera; family Culicidae; genus Armigeres; species Armigeres subalbatus. The sequence continues at coordinate 421,685,350 of NC_085141.1, forward strand.
GAGGTAATTTCGATGTCATAGAACCAAATGACTTTTCCAGTTGAGAACTTTTAATCGCTCAATCGATTCTTTAATTTATTTATTTTTTATTAAAAACACGTAGCCCTCCTAAGGAGGATCCATAAATTACGTAACGCTTAGAGGGGAGAGGGGGGTTGCCATAAGTCTGACGATTCATACAAAAAATTCAGGTGCTTCATAAAAAAAAGTGTGACATAGGGGGGACGGGGACGAAAATCTTCAGTTTTTGCGTTAAGTAATTAATGGATCTTCTTTCCGTATATTTTTCCTAACGGTCATTGCTCTAAATATGTAATTGGCGTCGAAAAAAGACATTTGTGTTGCATTTCCCATCACTACGTATGACTAAGTCTGTGTTTTCTATACCGGGGTATACTTTGAGTTTTGAGATTGCGAAAATCGAAGAAAGTAACAAAAATATGATACACTTTGAACGTTAATATCTCAGCCAATTTTTTGGACCCTTCGATCAAGGAAGAGTCAAAGCTTCTATATAGCCTTCTAGGGCAATTGATTTCTTATTATATATTATCGACAAATGTAAAAAAGAGCATGTTTAAAAATAGATAAGTCAACAAATCTCGTACGTGCATCGCTAGCACAGACATCAAAACTGAGGATCTTGAGGTTGTAGCTACAATACCCAGTTCGAACAAGATTCCGCGGAGAGCGGACACAGCAGCGTTAGCATGGAGGCGTCGGAATAAGAACAGTAACAGTCGCGAAGGAATATCATCAGTGGTTGCCTTTAGATGGTGGCTGTCAGGAATTCAACCTCAACGATTGTGTCTGTTTCAGTATAACGGGAAATCATCGTGTGATTGGCCAGTAACAGCAGTCAAGGAATATTTCATCTAAAGTTTTGAAAGTTATGGCAAAGATGCATGATTAAAAGTTGATGAGTCATCTTGGGTCAAGAAAATTCATAAGAAATGAAAAAGAGATACTGATAGTAAAGCGGACGTCACAACCACCAACTGATACAATGAAAGGTTAAGCCGAGACAAATTTTCTTCAAAATGTAAAACATTATCGACGGCAGAGATTTACTTTCGGAAGCAAAATCGCAAGTGTGCGTCGGATGGAAATGCAGCAAAAATGTATTTGCATGGATGAAATCTATAGCGTTTCAGTGGCTTATATAAACTGCTCAGTTTCTAAAGAGGACACTTTGTATTGATGATGTTTTTTAAACCATCAATCTTTTTGGAAATCTGTTTTTTTCTTCTTTGAATATATTATCTGACCTTCTAGAAATGAAATCCAATTATCAGCGATTTAATACTTACTCAGAATTTTGCTCCTACCGTTTATATTCCGTTTTCGGACTGCCATAGACTCTACTGTTTCTGGATATCGACAAATCATTGACAATGACATTGTGTTTATTTCTGATCTTCTTGATGTTTTATTTGTTTTATTCAATACATGCAAATGACTTCTTATCCTTGAGTATCCGAAACGACTACAACATTTGAGTTCAGCATTTCTTATTGACGACTCGTTGGAATTTCCTTTGTGTCTTATATTGGCTTTCAACTATCTCATCTAGGGACACGGCAAGTATTTCCGTCCATCGTCGTAGGGTCTAAAACCAATGAAAGCAACGTCCATTTGCCATAATTTCACTATAGCTGAACGTTTCTCCTGAGCTTACGATTTGGTGCGGATGAGTTTAGCAAAAAAAGTGTCTTTTCTATTGGTTTTTGAGACTATGACGAAAAGACGAAAATACCTGCCTTAACCCTATAAGAAAGATTCCAAGCTAGACCTGAAAACATGCACTACTTTATTTTGACATTATAATCCGACATCCTCTGGTTGGGTGTACCGGTATACCTACCCGGGCAGAAGCCATGAACAGAATAACAAAACATGATATGGACTTGATTGATATAAGAGATAAAAGAACAGGCAACAATATCAAAAATTTGCACCGAAATATCATTTAAATATCAATATATGCTATGAATAAGAACAATCTAATGGCACATGATATTGATCACTTATTACAAATAGCATAACTTGATCTTCCCATGATATTTTAGTGCAAAATTTTGATATTATCGTCTGATCTTTTATCTCTTATGTCAATCATGTCCATATCTCATTTTGCTATCTTATCAACATTTGATATTAATGAGCTATTTTCATCTACTCGGGTACCTGTTACTCTGTATAAAAATTATGTGTATATTGCCTCAATAATAAAGTCGAATATGTGTAAATTGCCTCAACCTCAAAAATAAATTAAATTGAAAACGAGATGCGAATGCGACTTGAGACCTTCAATATGGCTGTGTTTAATTTCCGGCATGGTCTTGAGTTTCTGGTTGAAACTGTTCTCGACTTTCCTTATAAGTGTATCATTGTGTTACCCTCGATGATATACGAACGCGAAAATGGTAACTTAGCGGAGAAACTCCGCTGTGAAAACCACGAATGTGCTCAATAAATACTCAACTGTCTGATGGCAATGTCCCAGTAGGAGATGCAATGCCAACAAAGAAGAATAAGAAGAAGAGACTCTCTTCTTCAGAAAATGTATATGTTTATTCGATTTCTATCGTGACGCAAACTACGGCACGCTCCACCGATTATTTTGTACGGCTTTTGATGATTATATCCTTGCCTTTCGTTCATAATATGAGCTCATTCTATGGTAGCATGTTGCTTTCAATATCAATTTAGAAACCACAAACCATCTAAAAATATCTCACATTGAGATGCAAACATGTACCGAAATTCAAGATAAATAGCAGCCTACCTTTATGAGGTAGCATCAATAAATTTGACGAAATTGTTTGTTTTTCGGATATATGGTAAACAGATTCCTCGCGACATCAAAGTTCCAAAAAAAATCTCCTCTCCTGTGGCTACTAGCAAAAAACTGTTTCCGAGAACAGCACCGCCCAAAGACAACCGCGAAGCAACTTGGAAAATCGTTTGAAGGAAAACAAATCCCAAAATTTCCCACCATCGGACTAAGATTGACGACGCCGTCTGGCGGTGGGACCGGGCAGACGGCTGGAGTGTGTTGTTTTTCCTATTCATTTTAATGGCCAGATTAAGGTCGGTGTGTCGGCAAGTCTGTGTGGTAGGTATATGGTTCTTGTCAGACAAGATTTACGATACGACCAGGATAAATTTGTGTCACCTTGCATTTTGGAGGCCTTCGTTGGAGGGAAGGAACAGGTTAAATCTGAGTGGATTTGGAACGGTCGTAAATTTGGGGTGGAATTCCAATATTTACATAAGTTGTTACAAGGCTCGGTGAATTAAGCAAAATATCTCTGAAATTAACGATCAATAAATAGTTTAAAGTTTAATTGGGAGTTCCTTAGTTTAGCAGGAAGATACGCGGCTACAAAGTAAGACATAGTTGAATCAAGCTGAGGTGGAAGGGATTCTCCCGTAACAAATGAACCAATTGACAAAAAAACAAACGCATGAACATTAATGCAAACTAATCTTAATATTTTTAATTAATTTCTAATGTATTTAGATTTTAACATATACGTAATAACGTGCGCTGATTGTTCAGCTTTTATTCCATTTATTGCTTCAGAATGAGGAACAAAAGCGGATCAAATATGCTTCTTCTCAAATTCAAATAAATGCAAGGAAACCGTCAAATGAAAAACGTGAAAACATACCGCTCGAAATAGCTGCCATGTAGCGAAACGATCGTTGTTCAACCCGCGTGTCAAAATAAGTGCAAGTGCCAAACGCTCTGGGAACGGATCGTTAGCAATGTCGCACTTTTCCGCAGATCATCCACCGAGTGACGGTCTCATACTGCAGCTTTTTGTTCATTTAATTTAGTTGCAGCACAGATTCGTTGAAATTAATTTGTTCCGCTGCAGTCAGTTGGTGGCCAGAGCTGCCGGATCAGAGATCTGACTTATAGCCGAGAACAATCCCCATCACAATCAGCGCGCTAAGTAGACCTGTTTATGCGTTCACGTCAGTATGCGAGCTATTGTTGAACTGCTCAGAGCTCACTGGGGACTTGAGCTGGCTAAAGTAAATATTTCTGCATCCTTGCTTCCACGAGATTATAGACACTTTCGAAATAAATATGCTATCCAGTTAGATTATTCGTTTTGAAAGTTATTTAAAGAATTATTAATCTATTAATCACTTGTCATAACACGAGTTGGTACTCCTCTGTTAATTCCTTTATTTGATTGTAATTTCACAGAAACGAATTAACCCTAATCGTCTTTAATGTTCGTACCCCAATCGTCTTTAAATTTCGAAAGAAAATTGGTTTACGCAAAACCAAATTGCAAAATGATTAAACAAATCGAATTTGTTTGAATGTTTTGTGAATAGGAATTGGAATGCATCTACGCTTGTATTTATTGAAAGTGTCTATTAGTTATAATCAGAGGTTGGATTCAAATCAAAATAATAAACACTCAAGATATGTGGAATACCAAGAGAAAAGTTTTTTGCAAGCTGTTATGATACACTGTTGTCTTCCATCATTGTATTCGCGATGTTTATGTGTTGCATTTATAAACCTCAACCTTTAAAATCGATTAATTACTGGCATTTGTTGTTTTATTGGGAAAATTCTGAGATTATTTAGTCACAAAGTAGGAAATGGTTCTTTTTTTAACGACGTTGAAGGCATGTTTGCATGATTTCATGTTCATACACACTTAAATTTAAAACTTTAGTTCGGTGGTTGGCCAAATATTGCTATCGGAATGTATGTACAAGTCTTGAGTACATTGTGTATGTTTTCATCGATGAAAACAAACTCTGGAAAAAGTTATAGACAAATAAATGCGGCGGATGAAATCGGCCGGTGTAGGTTAACCAAGTGTGTTAAAATAAGTGAAACACATCAAATGAATCAGTGGAAAATGTTAAGAAGTGGGAAAAGATAATGTTTATAATTTTGTAATAATTAGTTAGTTAAGCTGTCTAATCGCTCCGTTCAGCAGTGCGAATTTCCCTCCCTACAAGAAAGGAGACAAACGAGACATTCTGAATTATCGCGGAATCACCTTCTTGTACGCCTGCTCTAAGCTGTTCGAAATAATTGTTCATAAGTCACTGTTTTCAGTGACTTTCTTGACAACATCAAGAATACTTGGAATACAAACTTATACCCAGAAAGGGTCACACAACTTGTTTATTCTTCAATGACTGTCTCCATTACAAAGGTTGATCATCAGACCTTGACTGTATGGAGTTCGTAGATCATGACAATAAGTAATACCACTTCGCATGCAAGTTTAAATTCGGTTCCTACAACATCCGCAGTACTTAGATCATCCAAAAACAACCCCCGAAACTAATCCAAATTTTCCTCATATAAATGCTTGAAACTTTTTTTACGCTCGTATAAGGCTATTTCGAATTTGGAGCGTAAAAAGAGGAAGCGTTATTTGGAATTTTGAGCGTAAAAGGAGGGAGCGTAAAAAGAAGTTTTACAGTATCTTTTAAGCAATTACGGGAAGAATTTCTTTAAGAGATTCCTGAAATAATTGCTAAAATTGCTTATCTTTGACCCTACAATATATAGCTTCATGAAAGTTACACGAACTCCATGTAATAACTTCGGGTACCGTTTTTCTGCTACGGCTTCTCTCAGCCCTCGAAGAATGTCCTTTGGAACCCAGAAGGGGGATCGGTGAAAGCGAGGGAGATCAGCCAACGAGGTGGGCTCGAAAATCGAAAAGCCTCTTTTGGTCCTCGAGTCCCAGGGTCGTTTAAGAGGAGGTGGGTAGGTTTTTTGACCTTGTTTAAGCAGATTTGAGAGAGCAAATCTAGCGATGGCGTTGCTAGTCTGTTGGCATTGGTGGTTGTTACCGGAGGCCGATTGATCACTCGAAGGGCCTTAGCGTCATGAAACAGGTGACCTGACCGCTGATTGGTAGCGTGGGTTTGACGGTGGGCAAATGTTCCTCAAGCTTGTAGCGGAAAAGCCCCGAAGGTCAGTCGACGAGGTGAGGAAGATTGGCGTATTGTCGACGGAGGGCGTCTGCGGCCGCACCCTGCAACGGTTGCTTCGATGGGCAACTTACGATGGAGGGGCGATTGACAATGAATGGAAGATTTTGAAGGCTGGAATCGAGCGTTCGTCGATGCTGCCTCTACTAGGTGATACCCGAGGAAGGGGCGGTTAACGATCCCAGAAAAATAAACAAAGCTGAATTGTCGGCTTTGGTCACCGGTTTGTCCAGCGGCTTTACTAATTGGCTGGGACTCTTTTGTCCAGACACGTGACGCTTCACTTTCGAAAAAACAGGATCACTAACTATGGAGAAGAGTTTGCACCACTTTCCTGTCTGACGGCCTAGACACATATTGTCCCCTTTCAACCACAACCGCTGCTTTAGTTGTCAACCGGCTCGCCCTTCTTTATCATGGCTACTCCCGTTGGTAGCGGACAACGCTAGACGTAATAGGGCTCTAAAACTTCAACCCGTTTGCAACAGATAAGACGGCAATGAAAATCGCTAGTCAAGTATTTCTTCTCAATTTAAGTGATATTTAAATTGGAACCATTGTACGATTACTCTTCAAGATGTACAATAGAGTGATTCAAATTTTGACTTTTTTGCTCCCCTATGCTTAAACGATGGTATTTGCTATTTTAATAATCGTCCTAAATTTTTAGCTAATTTGGATGTAATTTGACTGAGCACAAGCAGTTTGAAGCTTGTATGAAAATTACTATAAAAACAGTAACTTTTGTGAAAAACCGTTCCCCATCATTGCCCATTAAGCTCTAAAAATTTATGAATGCGTTAGCAACATAGGAAATTTAACAAGGGAAAATATCGTCGTTGTTGCTGAACGATTTGATGCTGGCAACAAAAGTTATTAGGGAAATACTGAATTGTGGTAAATTCAATTTAACACGTAAAAGAATAACATCAATATAAATAATGAGCATTTCTGTTTTTATTATAATTTTGCTCACAAAAGTCGGATTGCTTCACAACAACAACTGACTTTCAACTTAGGATCCATCTTATGATGGTGATGCGTTAAATGTATTCAAATAGATTCTGGGCTGCTTCACGAAACGATCCTTTACATAAGTGGCAATTATCATAGTAATTTTCAATTAACCTTCAAACGCTACGTGCACACCCAAATTACATCCAAATCAGCCCAAAAATTGGGAGGACTATTAAAATAGCAAAAACAATCGTTTAAGCACAGGGGAGCGAAAAAGTCAAAATTTGAATCACTCTAAATGTACAAGTATAGTGCAACAACATTTATTTATTCATTATGTACATGACCAATGATGTATGTATGTATGTTATGTATGTAGTTAGCCACCATGCTGGCTAGAGTCTTGCTCTGCCTGTGGTTCCACTTGACAGTAGCCAAATTTCATTATCATTTTGAATTCAACATATTGCTGTATGGAGGGCTTAAAATGGGGGTGTTGGGCTTGTAAGCAGAGACACTTACACGAAACCCACGGGAAAATAAGAATCAACTTCCAGCAGAATGATCCAACAAAAGGAATAATAAAATTTGCAAAACTTGTCAAGCTTTCCATGGGATGATTTGTTTGAAGAAGGGCGCGTCAACTGATTAACAACTGTTGGAGATAAAAGTAATAGACGCGAACGAACATGAACATGGACATCTTTACAAAATCATTATTTATTTCTTTAAAATCGATTGAAATATTTGCTAGGGCATTTTCTCTCTACTTTAATCTGTTGTATTGCAAGAAATTTCAGTCACTACTTTGAACATCTTCCGGATATTCCAAATTGAATTTGTTTTGAAGTCGGCTACCTAAGTTGAGTGCTTTCCAGGCATGATGAGTCCGACTGCTTATTCAGCCAACATTCTAAGTGATGCTGGCAGGGTTCGTACTTTTCGCTTCGATAAGACGAAATCAAGCGATTTTCGGGTTGGAGGAGAATCTTTACTCGGAGCATGTAGTGAAACACGTCTTTCTCCCATGTATTAGCTCTTCATTGATGTCTAATGCTTTACTTTACGGATTTGGATTCGAAAACGCTCGTCGGCATATGTTCCAGTTGTACTTGATCCTGCTCCACCCGAAGCTATTATTTATATTATATTTTTTGTATAAACTGTTTTCTTTTCAGGCACTATTCGTTTAATATCTTTGATACAAATGGCATATGCCACTTTTTACAATCCAGATATTGCATAAATAAGTTTTTCTATAAGATGTTGCATAAATAAGTTTTTCTATCTCTGGTGTATATCGTTTTTTGAGCGGGCTTGGTAGTCATATGGCTACTGCTTCTGCCTCATACGCAGGAGGTCGTGGGTTCAATCCCAGGTCCGTTCCATTCTCCTACTTTGTATCTTTCTCTATATTTCTCATGTTCTAGCAATCGCTAGAACTGGAAATGGACTTCCATACCGTTTCCATTACTATTCCTATACTTTCAACTTGAGTATTCTAACAGTAATCTGCTAGAATTGGAAATGAACTATAGAGCTCGTTTCCTACATCCAATTATAAATTCCATCAATTGCCTTTCTCCTATCTATCACATTGGGAGCTCGTTAACCAAGACGGACCTCTGCCTCTCGAACCTAACCCAAAAATTCCAACAAATTCCGCATGATCTCGTGGCAAGTGCAGAGGTATATTCAGCTTGCAGTGGGCGAGTGATTGCATCATCATTTCCTCCCCCTTCCCTACATTGACTTGCATTCTGACGTGGCAGGCGCCAGTATGACCTAACAAATGAGATCACCAGTACTTGTACTAGTAGCTAGTCCCAAGCAAACATCTGTTGGTTCCCTGTGCAAGAACAGCTGATCTGGTCATAATGGAGTAGGAACTACGAGCAGTCAATCAAGCTCAAGCTCAAGCAAGCTCTGGTGTATATCGTTTTTTGAATATTAACCCTCAGAAGTTCTTTGTTTTGACGTAGGACTTACGTCTCTTTTTACTATACTGGGTGTCATTGCAAAATATTCAAATCGACCGCGTTACGCTGTGTTGAAAGATTTTAAACGTTAATAGCGTTCCTCTCAGTGGACGAATTTCTGCGGTAAGCCCCTCATTCGACAGATTTCAAGTATGCCTTTCATGTCCATGCTTGATAAGACCCGAAAAACTTGTTTCAATAGCCATGAAACTGTTTTTAATGAAAAACATTGAGATCAAGGGAACCTATAAATATGGGTACCGCATAATTCTTGCATCATTCCATTACCACGTTCTGATTGGTGCAGACACCAGCGAATAAGCAGCCGCTGGGTCTGCCGAGAAGCCATAAAATAGCGCAACGCGATTTTTTCCTTTCATTCTGACCGGGACAAGCGAAGCAACCGCATCATCGACTGAACAGCACTCACACCTTTTAGCAGGGAATAAAGTCTGCACCGACCGCTTTTTCGGCTCGACACCATCGAAGCCACCATCATCAGCCGAAACCTAGCCAGTACAGCAGCAGTCCACCATACAGACCCGACAAAGCCGCAATGCTGAGCAGATACCGGCAGCAGCAGCAGAGTCGAGCCAAGACCGGCCGGCATCGGTGATGAGCCGAAACAGGCTGAAGAAAAGCCACATGATGCAGCATGTATGCCAAAAAAAAAAGGTTCTTCAGAGAGCCTATAATAGAGATCAATATCAATGCTATCAATACCCTTCGGGATAGAAATTGCAGGGTTGTTACGGAGATCCTGAAATATTTTCCGCGCCAAATCCGCGCCGACTAAAATCAAATCCACGCCATTTCCGCGCGACATAAAAATCCATTCCGCGCCAAATCCGCGCGACCCAAAACTAAATTCCAAGCAAATACACGTTAAATATCAATGTTGTTTACCACAATTTAGTGAACGTCTTTTTTCGAGTTCGTTTTTATAATATTACTGATTTTAAGTAGGGGAAAAGACGTCTTTGGCAGGTTTTGTTCTATTATTGGCAGGGGGTTTTTGTCGACCGAATTTTATGAGATTTGGCCACAATATTCTTTGATATACAAAGAATGTTTAGGCCAAATTTGAGCATAATCAGTCATCAAAAACCCCCCTGACAACAATAGAACAAAACCTGCCAAAGCCGTCATTCCCCCTATATGTTTTAACTTCAACGTTACACATGTTTGTACAAAATTTAAAATAGGATTAAGGAAATAGCAGTTGATATAACAACTCATCTAGGTGGTCCTTCTTGGAATTTCTGAAGAAGTTGCTCCAAAATTGTCTGCGGGTGTTTTTCCGAGAACATCTGTGGAAATTTCTACATTCTTGCAAAAGGTTCTCCGAAAATTTATGCGGAATTTCATTTTTTCATAAATTTTTATGAATTCCTCAAAAACAACATGCAGGAAATTTTCGGAAACTGTATGTGGACACCCCTAATTAATTCCTACGGAAATCGCTTGGGAAATTCTAACAGAAATTGGTTGGTGACTTCCTGCTGTAAAACTACCGGAAAATCTTTTGTTAAATTTTCAGGATTTTTCACAGAAATTTTTGTGATCATAGCTAAATAAACTTCGAAGGAAATCGCAACGTGAATTCTTGCGGAAATTTCTCGGGAATCTCTGCAAAAACTCTTCCGGGAAAACATCCTCCAAAATATTTCAAAAAAGTTTCTCAAAAAGTGCTCCTGAAATAATTGCGGTTTTTTCAGAAACACCTTTTAAAAATCACATTTCAATGTTTGAACAAATTTCTGCGGAAGCACTTAAAAGACGGGTGTTTATGTTCTTCAACAGACATGTTTTGAATGCGCCATGATTCAGGATGGTTGAAAAAGGACAACAAGTGGCGCTCCTCTCCTCATCTAGATAGACATAAAACTAATTTTCAAATAAACGCCCTTAGATATAGAATTTCATTTGTTGAAATACTCCTAAAACTAAATCCGCACAAAGTCCTAAAATCGTTATGTAAATCCGCGCCGAATCCGCGAAAACCGCAAAATCCGCGAAAATCGCGAAATCCGCTTAGTCATAACAACCCTGAAATTGTACTTGGGTGTCAAATCCAATATCCAATATTCTAGAGATAAAATTGTATGCGTGATTTTCATAAATAGCGTCAAAACTAACAGTGGATAATTTTTCTGACTTAACCGCGAAGTGGACGAAGGACTTCACTTGACCATGCATTTGAAGATTCATAAGATGTCCAAATCTTTCACATAATCTTATTTGGATAAAAAAAACACCGATAACAGCTCAAACATTAATAAACTATCAATCGATTTTTCATCAAATATTGGATTTTATGGCATTGATAAAAAATATGTGGAAAAACATTGTTTGATACTGACCGCACACAAAGCGAACGTGACTGAATGATCGTCCCATGTTACCAATTCTAAATCTTATCACCCGAAATCTCATGTCCGGGTGTTTCCTTCCTTCTACTATTAACAATGTTGTCTCAGAAAAAACACGTACTTCCCATCAGAACTGCAATTCTAAGCTCGCTTGCCCGGCTTATTGACCTGTATCAAGCGAAAAGTCCCGTTAGGAAATAGACGCCGGCAGCGAGCAACAAGCGTTAAAAAGAAGAAGCCCTTCTCGAACGCGTTGATGATGATGACGCTTTGGCTGACAAAGAAGCGGGATACAAGACACTAGCTGATTGGCCCACCAATTGTGAAGCAGAGAAGATTCAAAATTAAGTAGGTACACAGCAAATAGTTTTGAAAATTCAACGACGTGTAAAATTGCAGCAAGTCCCAACAAACGAATAAACACTCGATGTTCAATTAAATTTGATTGAATTTTACAACCGAGCACGGTTTAAATTTATTTCGATTTAAAAGAACAGTAAGATCGATTGAATGTTACGTTTATTTGCATGCTTCAAATATGTGCATGAAAATACATTTAAAATCACAACATATTTTTATCTGTGTAGGTATAAAAGCGCATTCGCTCGCAGAGCATTCAGTCTTTTTTATACCATCACTAGAAATTCGCGGTTATTTGAAAATATCGTTTTCTTACTTTTTGCACTTGGCCGAAGCGAACAGCCTTTTTCAAGGCTCTAAGGGCCAATTTCTTCACCTCCGCTTAACTCTTAAGCGGCGCTTACCCATACGATTAAACCTAGTTTAGTGACTAAGCGAGGGTGAAGAAATCGGCCCTAAGAGTTAAAAATAATGTTCTCCTTCAGTCGCTATCGCACGGATTAGGAGGCCCTTCAGTGGAAGGGCTGAGATACAATCTACATCCCCTGCTGAGCCAACTTGTGGCTTATTTCAGGCAGTCCGTCCGTCAGTGGGAAGATTGCCACTGTCGAGGCTAATATTCCGTGACCGGACAGATACTTCCTGATTTTTTTTGATGATTCTTGTTCGAGGTAGATTTGATCTCTGTGTCGGTTTGATGGGAAGATTTTGCCAAGGAATGGTATGCAACGCCGATTATTTATCCAAAATAGTTAATGTGAGGAATTTGGACATATGTACCTTTAAGGCATGGTCAAGTCAAGTCCTACGTCCACTTAGCGGCTATGCCTCCTCTTGGTGGGCCTACTACTCCTAGCGAAGTATCATTCACCAGCTGCATAAGCCATACGGCCTACGGCATCTTCCAAGTTATCTAATTTCTTTATTTTACCTGTTCTTGATGTTTTTTTGGCATACGTATGAAATTGCTATCCAGCCCATCGCAGTCTGCCTCGTAATATAAGAATACTCTAATTAAATGTTTCAAAATTATTGACTTTCTTTCGTAAAAATGATCGGAATCGCAGATTTGCAGACATAAGCAGCAGAATTTTGTTTTAATGCCTTCTGGGAAGCCCAAAGAAAGATGTAGTGTTAGTTCCTAGGGGAAACTTTAAGAAACTTTTTTTGTATGGAAAATTTGAATGAATTTTTTTTTTCATCATGCCTTATAAGGATGTTTTACTACCTATTTTACCGCATGTTACCCATTCTTCGAAAGTCCGTGCACCAAGCTTTCAAAAACTTTTCAAAGAGTCTGAAAAGAGTTGCTGTAGCCAAATATATTGGCAGCTGAACATTACATTGGTTTTTCAAAAACTAAAAGCTTTCTGGTTCTGATGCCTATATCTTGATAACAATATTGGCTAATATCAGCATATTCTGGGGTTCAAAGCTCTAAAGCATAAGTTTGAAATACGTCAACTTGAATTACGAATACGAGATTGTCAATTTTTGATTTTCGGACACCTGATTTAGAATAGTGTAGTGGAAAGAAAATCATTATGTTGCTGTCGTCGGCAGCAGTTGCACTCCAATCAAAATTCAGTGCAATGCACATTGCGGAACGAACATCAGTAAGGTTGACTGTAAAAAAAGGCGTCGATTGAAATAATTGAAATGAAAAGATTCTGGCTTTGCTTTCGCTACTTTAAGCTATAGGAAAAGCGCATTACTGGTGACAAAGAGATTCTTGTTTGGACCAACTGTATACAAGAGAAAGTTAAAGGAAGTTTCTCCAAATTATAAAACACAATGCCGCAGGGAATTCATGACAAAACACACATTTTTATTCTCTAATATTATAATTTATATAGAAAAGACGCATGCAATGCCAGATGACTGTAATAGTTCAATCGCAAAAAATACATCGATAGCGGTCAAAGAAGCTTTAGATTGTACGGTATACTGTAAGTACCTAAGCAAATTCAGAATTTAAAAATCAAATAATTTACACTTTACATAATACTGTGTTCAACTGACGATCGTGTCTTAGTATAACTTTCTGGTTTTTAAATAAAATATTGTATTTGCAATATGCATAACTGAACCTACCGCCATCGGGGGTGACAATGGGTCTGGGGGGTGAGAATGGGTCATCGCTCTCACCGGCAGCCTAGAGGTCGTAGAGCAAAATTGTTCAAAAAGGTCTCTTATATTTTAGTCTTCTTGCCCTCAGATACATTCAATCCATTCTACAAGCATTCTGAGTAGTTGAAACAGTGACCCATTCTCACCCCCATTTGACCCATTGTCACCTCCGACGACGGTACCAAATCCAGGGGTTAGACAAAAAGGTTGAGATAGGTAAAATTACGTCGAAATTCAAATCAGCATAACTTTGCGTAGAATAATCCGATTTTGATAAAACCAGGACAATCAGAAGCGGACACTCTTCTAGTATATTGTTCCTCTGCGAAACCTAAGGTTGGTCCTTGGATGTTCCGGGTTTTCCAAGGGTGTGTTCAAGATGCATTTTTTCCACTGCTTGTCATTTTATGTGAGGTTTACTTTCATTGTGTTTTATGCTTTCTCCAAAAACTAGAATGCGAATATGAGTACCCAACTTCATGGCCTGGCAAGACGATGATTACAGAAACATTTCCAGAATGATAGTGTCCACTGCCACCCTTAAAGCAGGTTCCAAGGGCCATCCAGGAGGGGCCGGTTTCGGCACCATCTGGAACCATGCATACATGGATGTCAAAATTCATGTTTTCCCAAGACGATGAATTAGGATCGTTATTGCAGATACATTTTGAGGACTGTAAGACTCTCCGGCCAATTTGTAACAGGTTCCGGGTGTTCTGCGAAAATGACATTTGTTTAGGATATATGGCCAATTTCGCACCGTTTTCACTAAAATGGCCAAATCTCTGCGTATACCCAACGGATTTTCGATCTGAAGCCAGCATTGATCAGCATAATAGTTCTAGTTTCTGGGGGAAGCATAAAACATGACGGTAGTAAACGGCACATAAAATGACAAGCAGAAGAAAAAATGCATTTTTCACATGACCTCAAAAAACCCGGAACATCTCCGGTGGCCAAGGGACAATCTCAAGTTTTTCATAGGAACAGTATACTAGAAGAGTTTCTGCGTCCGATGGTCTTGGTTTCACCAAAATCGGATCACTCTACGCAAAGTTATGCTGATTTGAACTTCGACAAAAATTTGCCTACACAGATAGAAAAATCCACTGAAATTTACGATAAAAATCATGCACATAAATGGAACGCTATTATTAGCGTAATTCCACACAGCATATAGCCTAAATGTATACAATATTTGACGTGAATCGTCAATATTGCATACAAGTTGTAAGCAATCTTGTTAGGAAGAGGACCATTTCAGCGAAGAATAGCGTAAATTTCCGCATGTCAAGTTTTACGCGCTGTTTATTTTTCATATTTTTTCTGTGTATCTTAACCTTTTTGTCTAACCCCTGTAACTTACCTACTAGCAAATTGTTTTATTTTCTATAAGGTAGGTATTTTTTGGACCACCCCACAGTAGCAGGGCAGGGAACAAATGACGGACAAAAACAAAAATCTCTATGAATCGTCCTGAAAATCCCTGATAATAAACTTAAATTAATGAAAATACCTCTACGGTGTTGTCAATTTTTTAATAGAAGCAAAATTTAATACGTAGACTCCATTCGATTCTAGCAAAATTCAGTTTTGGCGACATTCGATTTTAGCAATAAGTTGTTTTCTTAAAATATACTTGAAATTGGTCACACAAAGAAATCTGTTTTTACACAGTTGATACGTACCGCGTTGAGACCATATGATGCCAACAACATACCATCTAAGATTATATACGGACATGAATTAATCGACCAACTTCCATTTCCATTACACAGCTCAACAAGATTTTGTCCCTAACACCAAATAATGTGTCCCTAGTAGATTTTTGCTCGCTGAATCCGAATCTGACTTCAGATTTGCTCTAACACGTCGAGATTTTGAGATATACCTCAACAAATGTCGTAAAAACAATGATTTTGGGCATTTTGGAACAGCCATCGCTGACCCTATAGCAAGAATTACTAGTCAATCAAGGTCCAAAATGGATCACAAACATCTAATCTTTCGAAATGTGGTGCATTTTGAACAAGTTAAACATAATAAGTGTGATTTATCTGCAATTTTAGTTAGTGAAAGTTATTTAAAAATATGTTTTATGCAAGCCACCTTGTATACAAGACTGGTTATTTTCTGTGAACAATTTTGAGAGGAAAGTAACAAGAATTCAATATAATAGTTTGTTCAAGCAAAAAAATAATATGTTTTCATTGAAGTAACTTCTATTGAATGTGAATATGATATTGTACTTCCTCTGGCGCGATAAATTTTCAATTATTGCACAAGTGATATGGTGTATTTAATTATTCAATGTAGGTGTCAATTTAGGCTCCTTTATTATGTTCATTCGAATAAAGTATGTACGAGAACTGTACGCAGTTCTATATATTTTGATTATTCCTGCTATTTATGATCATTCCAATATTCCTATGATAGAAATTTGGGCGGAAAACTATCAATTAGCAAAATCAATCAACGAATCGTTAAGTTGGTTTTCGATCGTTCTTGCATACAAGCTGAAGCGATGTTGACGGCTACGCAACAGAAACAGGAAAACGTCAACAACCTACTCGTGCGTGGGGGACTTTTTATTTGATTCGCGTTGAAAATGCTGCGTGGATGTTGCAATAATCCCAATACAATTTCTTTAAACTATGATCAGCTTATAATATTGAAAAAGGAAAAGTGCACTAGTTTTATCAAGCTTTGTTATGTGCTAAGACGCGCCAGAAAAAAAAACTTGGGCTTCGCTTCAATTGTGTGCTGTTCAACATGTTACAGTTACCCGAGCATATGGTTGGATGATCCGCCAATTCTGCACTCTGATATTTCTTTAATTTAACAAAACAACAGCATGAATGAGAAAATTTACGATGAAGTTACAAAATGGTTAAGTTTCAACTTATTTTCCGAGTGCTGAAATGTATTTTATTAGTCAATGTGGCTTGAATGCTCTGGTAGGGGATCTAGTATAGAGGATTTGAATACGTTCAAACTGCACTCCGATCTTTTTCCTTGTTAATTGAAAGAAAGGAACTTTATGGATCATCATGTTCTCACTATATTCTAGCACAACACAATTGCAACATGTTAACAGATTACGTGTGTATTGGAAGTTGATCGATCGAAAAAAAAAACAACCAGAAATCGAGCAAAATAACATTTTAGGAGGAGGAGGTTGAGCATAAAATGATAAAAACGTGGATATTTTTTTAAAAGTCCAATGAAACATATATTTACAAACTGACTAGTATCTCTATACTTCATTTAACATTTTCTTATCCCAGTTCCTCTGGCCTCATGTTGTGGAATTTGGTGGCTTCGAACTGGTGGTGATGGCGTTTGCATGCAAGTTTTTGAAACAAACTTGCATGGAATATTTTTAAATTAAATTCACTGAACTTAAATTCAAGTAAAACCGAATAGAAAACAATTGTAACGTGCAAATCTGATGAAAATTCATTAGATCAGATGTGCTTTTACCGTTTCGGGTATTGATTGACCTAAAATTATGTTAATATACTTCATGAAAGTCCTTCGAAAAATGCCAATTTCTTCAAATTAGCGGTATTAATTTAGCTATATCTCAAAATTTGGACGTGTTAGAGCATATCTGAGGACAGATTCGGATTCAGCGAGCCAAAATCTACTGAAGACACATCAATTGGTTCTGAGGACCCGCAAAAGGTTAAATTTTGTTCCCCTGTGTTATTGATAACTTGTCGGAAAATGCACAATTCATTTCATTTATTTAGTTAACATCTAAACAGATAACACTGAATCAACAATTTGACGCCACAATGCACGGTTCGAGGCCGCATCTCTCCATCCTCGGATACGCCCCACGCTCGCCAAGTCGTTCTGCACCTGGTCTGCCCATCTCGCTCGCTGCGCTCCACGCCGTCTCGTACCTGCCGGATCGGAAGCGAACACCATCTTTGCAGGGTTGCTGTCCGGCATTCTTGCAACATGTCCTGCCCATCGTACCCTTCCGGCTTTAGCTACCTTCTGGATACTGGGTTCGCCGTAGAGTTGGGCGAGCTCATGGTTCATTCTTCGCTGCCACACACCGTCTTCTTGCACACCGCCAAAGATGGTCCTAAGCACCCGTCTCTCGAATACTCCGAGTGCTTGCAAGTCCTCCTCGAGCATTGTCCATGTTTCATGTCCGTAGAAGCCTACCGGTCTTATTAACGTCTTGTACATGACACATTTGGTGCGGTGGCGAATCTTTTTCGACCGCAGTTTCTTCTGGAGCCCGTAGTAGGCCCGACTTCCACAGATGATGCGCCTTCGTATTTCTCGACTAACGTTGTTGTTAGCCGTTAGCAAGGATCCGAGGTAGACGAATTCCTCGACCACCTCGAATGTATCCCCGTCTATCGTAACACTGCTTCCCAGGCGGGCCCTGTCGCGCTCGGTTCCGCCCACAAGCATGTACTTTGTTTTTGACGCATTCACCACCAGTCCAACTTTTGTTGCTTCGCGTTTCAGGTGGGTGTACAGTTCTGCCACCTTTGCAAATGTTCGGCCGACAATGTCCATGTCATCCGCGAAGCAAATAAATTGACTGGATCTGTTGAAAATCGTACCCCGGCTGTTACACCCGGCTCTCCGCATGACACCTTCTAGCGCAATGTTGAACAACAGGCACGAAAGTCCATCACCTTGTCTTAGTCCCCGGCGCGATTCGAACGAACTGGAGTGTTCGCCCGAAATCTTCACATAGTTTTGTACACCGTCCACCGTTGCTTTGGCAGACTGGCAGACTGGCAAGCTTCCCAAGGTAGCTGTTCTCGTCCATAATTTTCCATAGCTCTACGCGGTCTATACTGTCGTATGCCGCCTTGAAATCAACGAACAGATGGTGCGTTGGGACCTGGTATTCACGGCATTTTTGAAGGATTTGCCGTACAGTAAAGATCTGGTCCGTTGTCGAGCGGCCGTCAACGAAGCCGGCTTGATAACTTCCCACGAACTCGTTCACTAATGGTGACAGACGACGGAAGATGATCTGGGATATCACTTTGTAGGCGGCATTAAGGATGGTGATCGCTCGAAAGTTCTCACACTCCAGTTTGTCGCCTTTCTTGTAGATGGGGCATATAACCCCTTCCTTCCACTCCTCCGGTAGCTGTTCGGTTTCCCAGATTCTGACTATCAGTATGTGCAGGCAAGTGGCCAGCTTTTCCGGGCCCATCTTGATGAGCTTAGCTCCGATACCATCCTTACCAGCTGCTTTATTCGTCTTTAGCTGTTGAATGGCATCCTTAACTTCCCTCAAGGTGGGGGCTGGTTGGCTTCCATCGTCCGCTGAACTGACGTAGTCATCTCCTCCGCTGCCTTGACTTTCACTGCCTGTACTCTCAGCGCCATTCAGATGTTCCTCGTAGTGCTGCTTCCACCTTTCGATCACCACACGTTCGTCCGTCAAGATGCTCCCATCCTTATCCCGGCACATTTCGGCTCGCGGCACGAAGCCTTTGCGGGATGCGTTGAGCTTCTGATAGAACTTGCGTGTATCTTGAGAACGGCACAGCTGTTCCATCTCCTCGCACTCCGCTTCTTCCAGGCGGCGTTTCTTCTCCTGAAAAAGGCGGGTCTGCTGTCTCCGCTTCCGTCTATAACGTTCCACGTTCTGCCGGGTACCTTGCTGCAGCGCGACCGCCCGCGCTGCGTCCTTCTCCTCCAGAATCTGTCTGCACTCTTCGTCGAACCAATCGTTCCGTCGACTTCGACCCATATACCCGACGTTGTTCTCCGCTGCGTCGTTAATGGCTGCTTTAACTGTACTCCAGCAGTCCTCAAGAGGGGCCCCATCGAGCTCACCCTCTTCCGGCAACGCTGCCTCGAGATGCTGCGCGTATGCAGTGGCGACATCAGGTTGCTTCAGTCGCTCTAGGTAGTACCGCGGCGGTCGTCGGTACCGAACATTGTTGATGACGGATAGTTTTGGGCGCAGTTTAACCATCACCAGATAGTGGTCCGAGTCGATGTTAGCGCCACGATATGTCCTGACGTCGATAATGTCGGAGAAGTGCCGTCCATCAATCAGAACGTGGTCGATTTGTGATTCTGTCTGCAGTGGTGATCTCCAGGTGTACCGATACGGGAGGCTGTGTTGGAAGCAGGTGCTGCGAATGGCCATATTCTTGGAGGCGGCGAAATCGATTAGTCGTAGGCCGTTTTCGTTCGTCAGCCGGTGAGCGCTGAACTTCCCAATAGCCGGTCTAAACTCCTCCTCTTGGCCAACCTGAGCGTTCAAATCTCCTATGATGATTTTGACGTCGTGGCTTGGGCAGCTGTCGTACTCACGTTCCAGCTGCGCGTAGAATGCGTCCTTATCATCATCAGTGCTTCCGGAGTGTGGGCTATGGACGTTGATTATGCTGAAGTTGAAGAACTGGCCTTTGATCCTCAACCTGCACATTCTTTCATTGATCGGCCACCACCCGATCACGCGCCTTTGCATATCGCCCATCACTATGAAAGCTGTTCCCAGCTCGTGTGTGTTGCCGCAGCTCTGGTAGATGGTATGATTACCTCTAAACGTTCGCACCATTGATCCCTTCCAACAAACCTCCTGCAGCGCTACGATGCCGAATCCACGGTCCTTGAGCACATCGGCGAGTATGCGTGTGCTCCCGATGAAGTTGAGAGATTTGCAGTTCCACGAACCGAGTTTCCAATCGCTAGTCCCTTTTCGTCGCAGTGGTCTTCGCCGATGGTTCCGGTCCGTACTCTCTTGTTGATTGTTCGTTGCTTATGATTTTTAAAGGCTGGCTTGCAGGGCCTGACACCAAACCCCTAAATTTCCGGAGGACCATTCCTCCTTATTTCCGGTGGACCATGGTGCACAGTTTCACTTTAGAGTCCCTCGCTGGCACTCGGACGATGATCAGCCGCCCCTAACATGGAGAACAGACGCTGTTGGGAGCCGATCCTGACATGGAGAACAGACGCTCAATAAGATTCGCACCTCCGGAGAGGAGCAAACCCCCCTTCCCTGTCAGCATACGACCATAGTTCCCACCGGGGTTGGTTACCCGATCTTCCCTAAGGTTGCTCGTATCCCGGCCAGCACCGCGGGGAGGTAGGGATAGGAGTTGCTGGGTAAGAGGCTAAGGACCGCGAGATGGGGTCTATTTTATTCCTTCAGGTACGCGAAGTACCAATGGTACGCTTTACCCAGCATTTGCCGTGCCATTTGCCGTTAGAGATTATCTGTGGACAGATTCGGATTCAGCGAGCCAAAATCTACTGAAGACACATCAATTGGTTCTGAGGACCCGCAAAAGGTTAAATTTTGTTCCCCTGTGTTATTGATAACTTGTCGGAAAATGCACAAGAAAGCATGAATAAAGAGTTTCGGGATGATCACTTTGGGAGAGAATCCTGTAGAAGGACAATAATTGGTGATGTATCCAGCTTCAGACTTATAAAACCGACAAAAAAACAAAAATATCTCTTCGAATGAAACACAGTATTTACTTATTCTCGACGAAGGTGATAACGAATATGATAAAGAGTACAATAAGAAAAAAAAAACAAATAAAAAAACATCATTACCGCCATTGGGGGGGACAATGGGTCGGGGTGGTGAGAATGGGTCATCGCTCTCACCGGCAGTCTGGAGGTCGTACAGCAAAATCGTTCAAAAAGGTCTCTTAAGGGCGCCACACACGCTCCGACATGTTGTACGATTTTGACTCCGCTTCCAGCAAATTTGGTTCGGTCGGAGTAAAGTCGGACCGTCTGTGGGCAAGTTGTACTGTCCAACAGTTGTACAACTTGCCCACAGACGATCCAACTTTACGCCGACAGAACCAAATTCCCTAGGGACGGAGTCAAAGTTGTACAACATGTCGGAGCGTGTATGGGGCCCCTTATATTTTAGTCTTCTTGCCCTCAGATACATTCAATCTATTCTACAAGCATTCTAAGTAGTTGAAACAGTGACCCTTTCTCACCTCCATTTGACCCATTGTCAGCCCCCGGCGACGGTACTCAAGATAAATACTTCCATTGAATCTTTCAAAATGAATTTGATTTGAATTTGAATTTGAATGATTTTTGTCATTCTTCTTTAGGTTGCCTGGAATACCATGCGCCTCCATAATAACAACGGTAAATTTAACAACTATAAACGGCAAATTTTACTTTTTTGAGCAAAAATAAGCAAAACGCCACCTTGATATTCGGATAGTAGAGAAAATTTACTATGCAACACATTTTATGAGATCGTTTCAAACTGTTTCGCCAGTAAGTGCTATATGAAACCGTAAGAAAAATTGCATGTTTTTATGAAACTCATCGAATTTTTTTTTTAAATAATTTGCATTAGTTCTGATTAATTTACTATCATTTTTCAACATGGCTTTATGATTCAAAACAAAACCTGTTGCACCCAAATCGGGCTTGAATTGAATAAACTAGAGGTGCTTAAAATAAACTTCATGTGCATTGCGGAAAGGTATGATTGTCCATTGTGGCCTCCGACCACATGTTGGACCATTGAATTGCATTTTGTTATTTTTGCCATATAGGGGAACTGTTCCGTTTTCCAACTCACTGAACATATATTCATCTCATCGCAAAACAGAGAAATACTGCACCAATCTTGTCGCTTCCTTTTGCTAACATGCGTGCTCACTACTGAAAAACATCACAAAAATAAATAATTAAAATACCTTTTCATCGCTTTGTTTTTCATGGAATGGAAATGGGAGCTATGAGATGAAGTGCCGAACCGTTCCCCCACAACTAATAAAATCAAGGAATATTTTGCTTTTCCCCTTTAAACAAATAGTTGCTTCTTAAGATAAAACGAAGCATCCCTTGATTTTATTAATTCCATGTGATAAAAATGATAAAATGCACCTTGGTGGTGCTAAATAAGAGCCCTGGTGCGGGTAGTCCAAAATAAATCCCTCAACTTATACTACAGAAACACTACAATCTTAGGATTCATTTTTCATCACATACTTTTATTGAAGTGGACAAAATGTTGATCGCTAAAATCATTTTGCAGGCTGTTTACAATTTTACAAAATGTCTTAATGCATAGTAAGCTTCAACGATTCTAAAATTTCTCGACTGCGGGGATATTGTTACAATAATTCTGGATACATTTTACAGCTCATAAGAAATCGGTAGCCCTCGACCGTGGTGATGGCTGCTATTTTAACCCAACTGACATCACAGGCAAGGGTCGCGGCGATGAGCTGACACCTATCCGCCCACTTGCGGGTGACACACTGCAACTAAAACTGATCGGAACCAGACGCGCTCCAACCAAGTGCGGCCGGGCATGACGACTTTCGGTTCGGATGTTTAGTCTACCTTCCTTCTAGCTGGCACTTTGAGAAAACGCGTACTCCCTGGAATGACAAACGAGACGGTGCGCACTGCCAAGCGCACTGTCGCAGCGAATATTCTTCGCGAATGAAATATCGCATTTTGAATGCAGTGAAGGATCAATGCACAAAACTGATAAATGGACGAACTTAGCCAAACAAGACAGAGCGAGCAGATGAAAAGGCATGACTGCATTGGTGACCGACATTTGAATAATTAATCATAAATTGTGTGAAATGTGAAAAGGAAATTGAACTAAGCATCATAAACTGAATGGCTCTTTGGAAACGAAAGAAATAAAGATTTTATATCCGAGCTGGTTCTGGTTCTTCTCGACAGAAAGACCCGGCTTCCGAGTTAGCGCGTGGAAAATCCAACGTTGAAATATGATTCTCGAAATACTTCGATACCAGCGAGATGAAAACTTATGAGCCGTAAAGCAGACGGCTAACGTGTTTACTTTTCCCCTGGAAAATAAACAAATGAAATTTTCTCGTAATAGAAATGCAACGCCAACGCGAGTTGAAGAGAACGCGATCACCAGTAACAATATCTGGGACACTGAATCACATTTCCATGATTTTTATTTTTCTCTCGATTATTATCACCATCGACTATTGCGATGAAAACAAACAAGCGCAAGAGGGCAGCTACTATGTTTGGTTTGGATTAATCATTACGCTTTTGATACAAAATACCGCAAACGATGTCGTGTGATCATTTTGATCTTTTTGTTGATTTTTCTCGGGCTTCTGGCACCGCGACGATATGGCCAGCGACTATGGGACTATGACGCATATCCCAGCTTTGAAAACGATTGTGAATGCGTTTGCGACGACGACGTGTTAAATGAAACCAGTGGGTGGATGAATGTCATGTTTCCATTCCAACTCCGGTGGGATGATAATAAATTATATGTCAACGTTAGAATGCGGTGTGTCTGAAGGGAGGTTTTTCTTGGAAAACCAGAAAGGTATGGATAATACTCATAATGTAGGAAATCAATCAATCAAAATAGATGGGAAGTAAGCTTGACCCTTTCATTATATGGAGGGAAACTTTAAGGCACTTCAATATCGGCACAACATAACAACGACCAGAAAAAAATATTGAAAAATAAACAACATGTGAATGAGAAATTTATGTAGAAATAAACCAATTTATTGTGTTTTGAAGCAACACGCAAATTAACCCTCAAACTGCAGCGTCATAACAAGTCTTTTACTATGTCTATGTATTGGTCAATGCGAATGTATAACAACAACAGTCAAATTGACAAAAAAAATGGCATTCGAAATGACAACAAAGAGGTTACGAAAACCTGGAGTTTCCGGAAAAATTGTCCAATATACATAGAGCCATGAAATAAATCAGTTATCCGACATCTTAAATAATCTAGAAAAAGCCATAGTTTCTTTGAAAGGGAGAACTGGTGGAGCGTTGACTACTTTACAAGTTCCGGAAACGACAATTTCTGGTGCAAAAAGGGGCCAATATAAATATTAGGCCACACCATGCTCGAAGATTTAAAACATCAAACGAAAAACAGGAACAGAAACACAATATTTTTGACCAGTTAGTTTGCAATTTCCATCGTAAACGAAATATTGTGTCTTTTTAGAGGTAATATTACTTACTTGATACTTGATACTTGATGGGCTACAGCTCTTCGATGAACCTACGCCGAATGAAGTATCCATCTCCACTGGACTCGATCTTCGAAGCCAATTGCTTCCAGTCGCCTTGAAGGTTGAGCGCCCTCAGGTCCTCTTCAACTGCAGAAAGCCATCGTGTACGCGGCCTTCCATGAAGCCTGCGGCCTCTTCCGGGTTCTCTACTAAATATTATCTTTGCTTGACGTTCTTCCAGCATACGAACAACGAATAAGCTTAATAATATCCAGCGCTTTATACACCTAGTACAACTCGTGATTCATGCGACGCCGCCAGATACCGTTCTCCTGTTTACCGCCGAGTATTGTCCGCAGCACCTTACGCTCAAACACTCCGAGAGCTCTCCGATCAGCCTCCTTTAACGTCCATGTCTCATGGCCGTATAAAGCCACCGGAAGAATCAGAGTAGTATACAGCGCGAGTTTTGTTTTCGTTTGCAGACTACGGGACTTAAGCTGGCTACGAAGTTAATAAGCCCTATTTGCAGCTGCAATACACCTTTTCACCTCGCGGGTAATATCATTATTGCACGTCACTAATGTTCCAAGATATACAAATTCTTCTACCACTTCAAATTTTTCACCATCAAGCACCATTTCGCTACCACCACCACTAATGAACCCACGTTGATTGCCAGCGACCATGTACTTCGTTTTGCTGGTATTAAGTCCAATCCTCGTAGTCTCCCTCTTAAAAGGCACAAAAGCCTCTTCCACGGCACGGCGGTCAATTCCGATAAAATTGATATCGTCCGCAAATCCCAGGAGCATATGCGATTTTGTGATAATGGTACCGCTTCTTTGCACACCAGCTCTCCTAATCGCTCCCTCGAGCGCTATATTGAACAGTAGATTCGAGAGTGCATCACCCTGCTTTAATTCATCTAAGGTAACAAATGACGTCGATATTTCATCCGCAACCCTTACACTTGATTTCGATCCGTCCAACGTTATACGAATCAGCCGTATCAGTTTCGCCGGAAAACCATGTTCAAGCATAATTCGCCATAATTCATTCCGTTTCACTGAATCGTACGCCGCCTTGAAATCAATAAACAGATGGTGAATCTGCAAGTTGTACTCCCGGAATATATCAAGGATTTTTCTCAGGGTAAACATTTGATCCGTCGTTGATCGGCCCTCACGAAAACCTGCTTGGTATTCGCCGACGAAGGACTCTTCAAGCGGTCCCAATCTGTAGAACAGAATACGGGACATTATTTTGTACGCCGGATTAAGACGATCCCCACCAGTGCGTAAATAAAGCCAATATAGCAACCTTTATCATGACGCGAGCTCGCACCGGTCGTTGGTAAACGGGTTTTGGAAATGTAAACGCAACCTTCGGTGAATAGCGAGTTGGCAAATTTGGCGACCCGCTCCAACCGTTGCCAAACCATCACACGGAAATATAGAGTAACGCATAAATAAAAAATGTGCCGTCTTCTGAAAAATTGTTCGGTTATTCATCATCAAAACCATTGTGATGGAGGTCAGTTTAAGTTTGGATTTCAACTGATTGGCGGCGCTAGTGCATATGGAATAACCTGATAGGTTAGATATCTCGAAATCTGGAATTTTAAGAATGTTGGCGTCTTCTACAAAGTTTTTCGGGTGGTCAAAACCATCATGACGAAAACAAGTTTAATTTGAAATACAACCGCTTGGCGGCGCTAGTGAATTGTAAATAACCTAAAAGGTTATATATTTCGATAATTAAAATCTTAAGAATATTGCCGCCTTCTACAAAGTTGTTCTGATGATTAAAACCATCATGACGAAAGCAAGTTTAGTTAATAATACAACCGCTTGACGGCGCTAGTGTATTGGAAATAACCTGATAGGTCAGGTATCTACAAATATGGAATTTTTAGAATATTGCCGCCTTCTATTAAGTTGTTCGGGTGGTCAAAACCACTATGACCAACGCAGGTTTAGATTAAAATATAACCGCTTGGTGGCGCTAGTGTATAAGAAATAACCTGCTAGGTTAGATATTTCGAAATCTGAATTTTTTAGAATACTGCAGTATTCCACAAAGTTGTTCGGGTGGTCAAAACCGTCATGATGCAAGCAAGTTTAGTTTTAAACACAATCGCTTAGCAAATAAACTGATAGGTTAAATATCTCAAAATCTGGAATTTTTAGAATATTGCCGTATTCCACAAAGTCATACTTGTCATAAGACGAATTCGTACATTTCCATTTAATTCCACCACTTGGTTGTACCTTTGACAGATACTTAATTCGACCTCTACAGTAATGTCATCTTCAGTGTCTCGTACTTGACTCGATTCGACTCAACTCGAGCGCCAACGAGTATTGCGGTTTCAAACTAAGCTTCTGGTTTTAACTACCCTTCTAAATCTTACAAAATAACCAACCTAACAGATAATTCGGATAACTTTGTAGAAGATGGCCACTTCGGCCTTAGTCTGAATAAATAATAAATAATAATTGTAGAAGATGGCCACTTTCTAACGCTAACGGATTTACAAATATTTAACCTAACAGGTTATTTCTCATACACTAGCGCCGCTATGCGTATGAATTCCAAACTAAACTATTCTCCATCATAAATGTTATGGCTACCCGAACAACTTTGTAGAAGACAAAATCTTTGTAAGTCTTATAGATCTCGAGATATCCACTTCACTAAATTATTGCATAAAAGCTAGCGCCACGAAGCAGATGTGTGTCTAGCTAATCTGATAATCACAAAATGCATTACGCATATACTTATATTAAAAAAGTTGGAGCGAGTTCTGAAAGATTTGAAAATAAATAATTTTTTTCCTGATTTTATTTATTTCCGTGTTCACCTCAATAGCAACCGGGTATTCACCACCGGTGCGAAGCATGATTGCACTTCAACAACCTTGATAGAAACAACCGGTGCGAGAACAAGTGCATAAATAAAATATGAACGCATTACGTTCCTATACTAGACACTCATTTGGATACACATCGGTGGGGATCGTCTAAGGAGGGTTATTCCTCGGTAATTGGCGCACTCCAGTCTGTGCCCTTTCTTAAAGAGAGGGCAAATGAGGCCGTCCAACCAGCTAGCAGGCATTTCCTTGTCTTCCCATGTGTTCGACATGAGATGGGGCAGAACTTGATAAAGCTGCTCACTGCCATGTTTGAGCAGTTCCGCCGGGAGCTGGTCCTTCCTTGCAGCCTTATTGTTTTTCCGCTCTTTAACACCTTTTTTAATCTCATCTAGTGTAGGTGTCTCCACAGCTTGTCCATCGTCGCTAATATTTATTCTGTTCACGGATGCACCATCACTTCCACAATTCAACGAAGTCTCGAAGTGTTGCTTCCACCAGGGCCCTGTAGCATAATCAGACTAATAATATTAGCTACAAGTTACAAAGTTACAAGTCAAAAATTACAAGTACTTGTAATTTGTGTTGCATAAAAGTGATTCGCCAACTAATAATATTAGTACTTGTATTATTAGTAAGGTTGAAATGACAAGTCTGTCAGGTTCATTTACCTGTCAAAATTCATCCGACAGTTCACTCTAAATGCGGCGATGAAAAATGATTTGTTTATGTTTATCTGCAAGTTTGTGCATAGAATACTGCGATAGATATACACGGAACACGAATTTATTATCCTTCTCTCTTTATTTTTGATTCCGCGGTTCAATCCGATTTCGTGGTATTGGCATTTTTTACGAAGATAAAGTAATCCACACTGGAGTGATTTTTTACGTGGTTTTATAGGTGGATTTTGAGATTGACATGGGTTATAATTTGGGCGATTTATACTTGCTGGTTTCAGTTTACGTGTTTTCCGGGTCTTATGCGGATTTGGATTTTTTTTAGTCCAATAATTGAAATTGTTGAAATTATTATGAAATTCAGGCAATTTCTTAAAAGATAAATCTTCTCAAAATTTTAGTTCAAAATACTTACTGATGATAATATCGTATCAAATTTAATTTTAATATCAGTACAACAACTCACATTTGAGTTGAATAAAGTCAACTTTAGGTAAACTAAAGTTACTAAACTTTGCTATAGGTAATATGTTTTTACGTGGTTTAAGGTAAACTATGTAGTGTTAGAAGAGTCATTTTACACAAAATTGGGTTATTGGGCCAAGGTACGGTTTTAAGCGAAAACAATCCACTTTTGAGTTTAGCGCCCCAACATTTTTTTTAAACTTTATTTTTGTTTCTTAGTTGTTTATGTTAATATAAAATATGTAGTTATCCAATCCTAATACATTTTCATTAGTTTCTATATGATAACTGGAAAAATTACCTTTGAATATTTGATGTCAGCACTTAAAGTATTTCTGCTTTCTCCAGAGTTATTTGAAAAATTTAATAACTCTCAGTTTTGTATTAGAATGAAAAATTTATTCTTAGTGCATAGTATTTCACTGTATGGTAATTTAAAGCACTTTGAATAATAGTTTTCTCTCTTTTAAGTCAATAAAAACAATAAAACGATGTATATTTACTTTGAACAGCTGAAATAATTAAATAAAAGCTACTTGTAAATTAAATTACGGCACCATTCATACTTGTAAAAGAAACTACAAGCCAACGCTAATAATTTGTACTTGTATTTTCCTTATGCAACATTAACTTGTAAATTATGCTAATATTATTAGTGCGCTTCACTTGTAACATTATACTTGTAAATTGATACATGGAGATTCATTACGCAACAGAAAAATACAAGTTACAAGCTACCCTACTAATATTATTAGTAAAATTTCGATTATGCTACAGGCCCTGGAGCCACTTCAGTTTTATCTGTCAGCAAATTCCTGGTTGGTCGTTGCACATGACGGGAGATGGCGCTGTCTTTCTCCGCACGCCATTGACATTCTCATAAAACCTCCGCATATCATTCTGCTCCATTCTTTCCTGCGCCTCACTAATAACTTGTTCTTCGTGCTCTTTTTTCTTCTTGCGGTAAGTTCGTTTTTCGGCTGCTCTTGCTTCCTTGTACCGATCTCTATTCGATGTCAATGTTCGGTCCCCTGAATGTCCGCACATCGTTAATATCCGAGAAATGGCGCCCATCCACCAGAACAGCGGTTCTCAACCTGGGGTACATGTACCCCTTGGGGTACCTTCGCTGGCCCTAGGGGGTACCTTGGACAAAAATACATAATGGCGGACATATTACAATTTAAATCAAAATTCATTGATAAAGTTTTGACAATTGTGTATATTCTATTTTAAAAATTTATATTGTACATAATATGTAATGCGATCAATACATCTCAATTGACACAGCCAGCACAATGTATGAAGGGCTGCGGAACAAAAGATCAAACGAACAAAATGATTTTTTTTCACTAAAACTCGGTTGCTTCGTTGCAAGAGGATTAGAAGCATCCTTTTACGCCTCTCGGAAGCCTTCTTCCAAGCAGCTCGAAGGCTTCCTTTCAAGTGCCTCGGAAGCCTCCTTTCAAGTGGTTCAGAAGCCTCCTTTCAAGAGGTTCGGAAGCCTCCTTTCAAGAGGTTCGGAAGCCTTCTTTCAAGAGGCTCGGAAGCCTCCTTTCAAGAGGTTCAGAAGCCTTCTTTCAAGAGGTCCGGAAGCATCCTTTCAAGAGGTTTGTAAGCCTCCTTACAAGAGGTTCGGAAACCTCCTCTCAAGAGGCTCGGAAGCCCTCCTCAAGAGGCCTGGAAGCCTCCTCTCAAGAGGCCTGGAAGCCTCCTCCTCAAGAGGCCTGGAAGCCTCCTCCTCAAGAGGCTCAGGAAGCCTCCTCCCAAGAGGCTCGAAGCCTCCTCCTCAAGAGGCCTCGAAGCCTCCTCTCAAGAGGCTCGAAGCCTCCTCTCAAGAGGCCTGGAAGCCTCCTCTCAAGGGCCTCGGAAGCCTCCTCTCAAGAGGCTCGGAAGCCTCCTCTCAAGAGGCTCAGGCCTCCTCTCAAGAGGCTCAGAAGCCTCCTCTCAAGAGGCTCAGGCCTCCTCTCAAGAGGCTCAGAAGCCTCCTCTCAAGAGGCTCAGAAGCCTCCTCTCAAGAGGCTCTGGAAGCCTCCTCTCAAGAGGCTCGAAGCCTCCTCTCAAGAGGCCTGGAAGCCTCCTCCTCAAGAGGCCTCGGAAGCCTCCTCTCAAGAGGCCTGGAAGCCTCCTCTCAAGAGGCTCAGGAAGCCTCCTCTCAAGAGGCTCAGAAGCCTCCTCTCAAGAGGCTCAGGCCTCCTCTCAAGAGGCTCAGAAGCCTCCTCTCAAGAGGCTCAAGCCTCCTCTCAAGAGGCTCGGAAGCCTCCTCTCAAGAGGCCTGGAAGCCTCCTCCTCAAGAGGCTCGGAAGCCTCCTCTCAAGAGGCTCAGGAAGCCTCCTCCTCAAGAGGCTCAGGCCTCCTCTCAAGAGGCCTGGAAGCCTCCTCTCAAGAGGCCTGGAAGCCTCCTCTCAAGAGGCTCAGGCCTCCTCTCAGAGCTCAAGCCTCCTCTCAAGAGGCTCAGGCCTCCTCTCAAGAGGCCTGGAAGCCTCCTCTCAAGAGGCTCTGGAAGCCTCCTCTCAAGAGGCCCGGAAGCCTCCTCTCCAAGAGGCCTCGGAAGCCTCCTCTCAAGAGGCCTCAGAAGCCTCCTCTCAAGAGGCTCAGAAGCCTCCTCTCAAGAGGCCTGGAAGCCTCCTCTCAAGAGGCCTGGAAGCCTCCTCTCAAGAGGCTCAGGCCTCCTCTCAAGAGGCTCGGAAGCCTCCTCTCAAGAGGCCTGGAAGCCTCCTCCAAGAGGCTCAGAAGCCTCCTCCTCAAGAGGCTCAGAGCCTCCTCTCAAGAGGCTCGGAAGCCTCCTCTCAAGAGGCTCAGGCCTCCTCTCAAGAGGCTCGAAGCCTCCTCTCAAGAGGCTCAGGCCTCCTCTCAAGAGGCTCGGAAGCCTCCTCCTCAAGAGGCTCCGGAAGCCTCCTCTCAAGAGGCCTGGAAGCCTCCTCTCAAGAGGCCTGGAAGCCTCCTCTCAAGAGGCCTGAAGCCTCCTCCTCAAGAGGCTCGGAAGCCTCCTCTCAAGAGGCCTGGAAGCCTCCTCTCAAGAGGCCTGGAAGCCTCCTCTCAAGAGGCTCAGGCCTCCTCTCAAGAGGCTCGGAAGCCTCCTCTCAAGAGGCCTGGAAGCCTCCTCTCAAGAGGCTCAGGAAGCCTCCTCTCAAGAGGCTCAGAAGCCTCCTCTCAAGAGGCTCAGAAGCCTCCTCTCAAGAGGCCTGGAAGCCTCCTCTCAAGAGGCTCGGAAGCCTCCTCCTCAAGAGGCTCAGGCCTCCTCTCAAGAGGCTCGGAAGCCTCCTCTCAAGAGGCCTGGAAGCCTCCTCTCAAGAGGCTCAAGCCTCCTCTCAAGAGGCTCAGAGCCTCCTCTCAAGAGGCCTGGAAGCCTCCTCTCAAGAGGCTCAGGCCTCCTCTCAAGAGGCTCGGAAGCCTCCTCCTCAAGAGGCTCGAAGCCTCCTCTCAAGAGGCCTCGGAAGCCTCCTCTCAAGAGGCCTGGAAGCCTCCTCTCAAGAGGCCTCGGAAGCCTCCTCTCAAGAGGCTGGAAGCCTCCTCTCAAGAGGCTCAGGCCTCCTCTCAAGAGGCTCAGAAGCCTCCTCTCAAGAGGCTCGGAAGCCTCCTCCAAGAGGCCTGGAAGCCTCCTCTCAAGAGGCCCGGAAGCCTCCTCTCAAGAGGCTCGAAGCCTCCTCTCAAGAGGCCTGGAAGCCTCCTCCTCAAGAGGCCTGGAAGCCTCCTCTCAAGAGGCCCGGAAGCCTCCTCTCAAGAGGCCTGGAAGCCTCCTCCTCAAGAGGCTCGGAAGCCTCCTCTCAAGAGGCTCAGGCCTCCTCTCAAGAGGCTCGGAAGCCTCCTCTCAAGAGGCTCAGAAGCCTCCTCTCAAGAGGCCTGGAAGCCTCCTCTCAAGAGGCTCAGGCCTCCTCTCAAGAGGCCCGGAAGCCTCCTCTCAAGAGGCCTGGAAGCCTCCTCTCAAGAGGCCCGGAAGCCTCCTCTCAAGAGGCTCAGAAGCCTCCTCTCAAGAGGCTCAGAGCCTCCTCTCAAGAGGCTCAGGAAGCCTCCCTCTCCAAGAGGCTCAGAAGCCTCCTCTCAAGAGGCCTGGAAGCCTCCTCTCAAGAGGCCTGGAAGCCTCCTCTCAAGAGGCTCAGGCCTCCTCTCAAGAGGCCTGGAAGCCTCCTCTCAAGAGGCTCAGGCCTCCTCTCAGAGGCTCAGGCCTCCTCTCAAGAGGCTCAAGCCTCCTCTCAAGAGGCTCAGGAAGCCTCCTCTCAAGAGGCCTGGAAGCCTCCTCTCAAGAGGCTCGGAAGCCTCCTCCTCAAGAGGCTCGGAAGCCTCCTCTCAAGAGGCCTCGGAAGCCTCCTCTCAAGAGGCTCAGGCCTCCTCTCCAAGAGGCCTGGAAGCCTCCTCTCAAGAGGCCTCAAGCCTCCTCTCAAGAGGCTCGGAAGCCTCCTCTCAAGAGGCTCAGGCCTCCTCTCAAGAGGCTCAAGCCTCCTCTCAAGAGGCCCGGAAGCCTCCTCTCAAGAGGCCTGGAAGCCTCCTCCTCAAGAGGCCTCAGGCCTCCTCTCAAGAGGCTCAGGCCTCCTCTCAAGAGGCTCAGCCTCCTCCTCAAGAGGCCTCAGGAAGCCTCCTCTCAAGAGGCTCGGAAGCCTCCTCTCAAGAGGCCTGGAAGCCTCCTCTCAAGAGGCTCAGGCCTCCTCTCAGAGGCCCAGCCTCCTCTCAAGAGGCCTGGAAGCCTCCTCTCAAGAGGCTCAGAAGCCTCCTCTCAAGAGGCTCAAGCCTCCTCAAGAGGCCCGGAAGCCTCCTCTCAAGAGGCTCGGAAGCCTCCTCTCAAGAGGCCTCAGGCCTCCTCTCAAGAGGCCTGGAAGCCTCCTCTCAAGAGGCTCAGGCCTCCTCTCAAGAGGCTCAGGCCTCCTCTCAAGAGGCTCAGGCCTCCTCTCAAGAGGCTCGGAAGCCTCCTCTCAAGAGGCCTGGAAGCCTCCTCTCAAGAGGCTCAGGCCTCCTCTCAAGAGGCCTGGAAGCCTCCTCTCAAGAGGCTCAAGCCTCCTCTCAAGAGGCTCAGAAGCCTCCTCTCAAGAGGCTCAGGCCTCCTCTCAAGAGGCCTGGAAGCCTCCTCTCAAGAGGCTCAGGAAGCCTCCTCTCAAGAGGCTCAGGCCTCCTCTCAAGAGGCTCGGAAGCCTCCTCTCAAGAGGCTCAGAAGCCTCCTCTCAAGAGGCCTCAGGCCTCCTCTCAAGAGGCCCGGAAGCCTCCTCTCAAGAGGCCTGGAAGCCTCCTCTCAAGAGGCTCAGGCCTCCTCTCAAGAGGCCTCAAGCCTCCTCTCAAGAGGCTCAGGAAGCCTCCTCCTCAAGAGGCCCGGAAGCCTCCTCTCAAGAGGCTCAGAAGCCTCCTCTCAAGAGGCTCAAGCCTCCTCTCAAGAGGCTCAGCCTCCTCTCAAGAGGCCCGGAAGCCTCCTCTCAAGAGGCCTGGAAGCCTCCTCTCAAGAGGCTCAGGCCTCCTCTCAAGAGGCTCAGAAGCCTCCTCTCAAGAGGCTCTGGCCTCCTCTCAAGAGGCCTGGAAGCCTCCTCTCAAGAGGCCTCAAGCCTCCTCTCAAGAGGCTCGGAAGCCTCCTCTCCAAGAGGCTCAGAAGCCTCCTCTCAAGAGGCTCAGGAAGCCTCCTCTCAAGAGGCTCAGGAAAGCCTCCTCTCAAGAGGCCCGAAGCCTCCTCTCAAGAGGCCTCAAGCCTCCTCCTCAAGAGGCCTGGAAGCCTCCTCTCAAGAGGCTCAGGCCTCCTCTCCAAGAGGCTCAAGCCTCCTCTCAAGAGGCCTGGAAGCCTCCTCTCAAGAGGCCTGGAAGCCTCCTCTCAAGAGGCTCAAGCCTCCTCTCAAGAGGCCTGGAAGCCTCCTCAAGAGGCCTGGAAGCCTCCTCTCAAGAGGCCTGGAAGCCTCCTCTCAAGAGGCCTGGAAGCCTCCTCTCAAGAGGCTCAAGCCTCCTCCTCAAGAGGCCTGGAAGCCTCCTCAAGAGGCTCAGGCCTCCTCAAGAGGCTCAGGCCTCCTCTCAAGAGGCCTGGAAGCCTCCTCTCAAGAGGCCTGGAAGCCTCCTCCTCAAGAGGCCTGGAAGCCTCCTCTCAAGAGGCTCAGGAAGCCTCCTCTCCAAGAGGCTCAGGCCTCCTCTCAAGAGGCTCGGAAGCCTCCTCTCAAGAGGCCTGGAAGCCTCCTCCTCAAGAGGCCTGGAAGCCTCCTCTCAAGAGGCTCGGAAGCCTCCTCTCAAGAGGCTCGGAAGCCTCCTCTCAAGAGGCTCGGAAGCCTCCTCTCAAGAGGCTCGGAAGCCTCCTCTCAAGAGGCTCGGAAGCCTCCTCTCAAGAGGCTCGGAAGCCTCCTCTCAAGAAACTCTAAAGCCTCCTTTCAAGAGGCCCCGAAGCCTCTTCCAAGAGGCTTCGAAGGATCCTTCCAAGAGGCTCGTAAGCCTGCCTTTAAGAGGCTCGGAAGCCTTCTTTCAAAAGGTTCGGAAGCCTTCTTTCAAGAGACTCAAAAGCCTCCTTTCAAGAGGCTCTGAAGCCTTTTTCCAAGAGGATCGGAAGTCTCCTTTCAAGTGGTTAGGTTGGCTTCTTTCAAGAGGCTCGGAAGCCTTCTTTCAAAAGGTTCGGAAGCCTTCTTTCAAGCGGTTCGGAAGCCTTCTTTCAAGAGGCTCGGCAGCCTTCTTTCAAGAGCCTCGGATGCCTCGCTTCAAGAAGCTCAGAAGCTTCTTTCAATAGCCTTGGAAGCAAACTATCAAGAGGCTCAGAAGCGTTCTTTCAAGATTCAACGGAAGCTTCCTTTTAAGTGGCTCGAAAACCGCCTTCAAGAGGCTCGGAAGCCTTTCTACAAGAGGCTCAGAAGCCTCTAATAAAGAGGCGCGGAAGCCTACTCTAAAGGGACTCAAAAGCTTAAAGGAGCTTCCCTTCAAAAGGGCTCGGAATTATGTTTTCAAGAGGATTGGAAGCCTACTTTCGAGAGGGGGTACCTCAAATCATGCAAAAGTTCGAAGGGGTACCTCTCAAGAAAAAGGTTGAGAACCGCTGCACCAGAACATAGTCTATCTATTTGGGTGTCTCCAGGTGTGCTTTCGGATGTTCTTTCGCGCAAAGTAGGTGCTGCTGATGGCCATCCCTCTGGCAGCAGCGAAATTTACTAGCCGTAGGCCGTTGTCATTGGTATCGGAGTGAAGGCTCTCCCTACCGATTATGGGACGGAAAAAGTCCTCTCTACCAACCTGAGCGGTAGCGGCTCCGATAACAATTTTCACGTCATGCTTTTGGCACTCTCCATAGGCTTTATCAAGACATTCATAAAACGTGTCCTTCACGTCGTCGGATTTATCGTTTGTCGGTGCGTAAACGTTGATTAGGCTGTAATTGAAGAATTTGCCCTGTATCCTCAACACACAGATTCGTTCGCTAATGGGTTTTCACCGCATCACTCGCTTCATCTGCTTGCCCATCACTACGAAACCAGCTCCATGCTCTGCTTTTTCACCGCCGCTGTGATAGATGTTATACTTGAATGTAGTGTTGGTCGTGGAACTCAAGTTTTTCGGATCTAGACCATTGGACTTCTTGAATAGCGGCCACGTTCACGTCAACCTTATGCAGTTCACAAGCCAGAAGGCTCCCTCGTCCAGGTTTATTTAGGGTCCTAACATTCCAGGTGCCGAGTTTCCAATCATAGTCCTTATTTCGTTGCCGGGTCGGTTGCCAAAAATAACGTTCTCTTTTTCTTCTATCTCCATTTTTCGTGGTATTTGAGAGGCTTCAGTAAGCTACCTTACCGGGGTCGCGTTACCTACATCGCGATGATGGGGCTGCCACCTTAGGTATAGCTGACGCGATACAGCATTTCGTTAATCAGCCGCTGGGTACCAGGCAGACGCTGTTTGAGCCGCACCTCCTGGTGAACAGACGCTCGAGGCGTACCTTCTCACTCTAGCTGATGTCAGAAGGACAACAGTGCCCAGGCTGCACTACCAGCTAAGTACGCAACCCTTAGCTGGCGGTCTTTTGTCATCGGACGACCCGTGGAAGCGTGAGATAGGGACTTGTGGGGACCAGAGCTCTGTTGGGCGCTCCTTCCTTGATGTCAACCCACCATTTTGCAGCCCAGAGGTAATATTACTATTTCATAATTTTGTGCCATTTGTATGTAAAATTAACGTGAAGAAATCACGGATTTGAAATATGTTTGAAAAAAAAAAATAAGAATGGCTGATTTACAGTTTTATCCTAATTTGGCCTTTCTTCTTACACTACACAACAAAAATATTACTTTTACTGGTAATATCTATATAATAAAAATGAAATGGTCTGTGTTCGTATCCGCATAACTCAAAAACAGCAGGATGGATTTTCTTCATTCCTTCAGCAGATATGTTTGTTTTCGTTTCCGACGGGTTTATATAATATTTCCTCATGCAAAAATCACGGGTAGGGTTGAGTAAATCGTCAAAACTAAAATAAAGATTCGTATGGAAATTTCTCATGGGCAGTTCACAACGCGCATTTTCGCCTACTATGCAGGACAACGTCACACAGCAGTTATTGTTACTTATTGAGAAATAAGCAGTGGGCTGACTCTTCTCGTTATCTTCGTCCGCTGGATGCCGGGCTGAATCCGGTTGTTCCGGTGGGATCTTGGAGTCCGTACTACGGTACTACCATCGCTTCATCATTCTTCATCCACGGCCTTCGTCGTGTCAGGAAGTCAAACCCAAAGGTTCCGGATGGGATAGGCCTTCCAGTTTTAACGCGTTTCGACTACCCCAATTAGGCATTGGCACAAAGCTTTTTGGTGCGTTGGAGGCTGTGAAGATGGGGTTGCTTACCATGCAGTTAAAGATGATTGTTTTACGGCAAGTGACTTGTCATTCTTCTCGATGTTTAACCCTTTAGCTTTTTAGGAAATTTTGGGATCTTTCAGGTTGAGGGATGTGTTGGTTAAGCATCACCTCGAAGTGCTTGCGATACTAAACTCTGAGGAAACTGAGGAAACCTTGATTATTTTGGCAGTTTCTTCCACTCCTGGCTTTCTGGGAGCGAAGAAAATCGGAGAGATGAATGATCTCTCTAATGTTCGACTGGTAGAGGTCTGAGGGCGAAAGCGGTAGTTTTCCGGAAAGAGGGATCGACTGGCGTGAGTAGGGGGTTACACCTATGAATATTAGGAAAAGAATTCTCCATAGCGGAGGCCTCTTGGGCATGGGTAGGAACTTTCCTGACGTCTAGTTGGGAATTTCAGTTAGGTCTGTAATTTTAGCCATTAAGTTTTTCAGCTGTTTTTCCATCGATTTGGCGCTTCATCTTAGCAGAGAGCTCCGAAAAGTCTCCAGTATTGTGTATGGCCGATTCTGTATGACCAAAGGCCCAACAGTTGAACCATTACATTGTAGGGAAAACTGTATCGGCAGTGCTGAATCCAAGCGATGGAATCGTTCAGGGAAACTGGAGTAACATCGCCCAAGACCGACGATTATGGAGCTCTACGCCAGGCATATGTGTATCGTCGCTGTAGTCAATCAGGTATCCTGGTAGGTATCGGTATTGTAATTTCAAAAGGTCATATCTATAAAGTTCGATATTAATGGTCCCGTGTTATTTGATATTCGCATTTATTTCGGTAAAACAACAAATTCATTGATTTTCAATAATTCGATGATGTGCACAATTTATCCCTGTTTCCCACTCCTATAAAACGAGAGTAAACAAACGATTTGTCTTCCTACTCTCAGGGGGACATAGTAATCCATTCAAGTCTAGAAGCAGCAAATTTTCTCATTTTTTCGTCTTGTCCGACTGAAGTGAAAAGAGTAACTTTGATTTAAACGTGAAAGATATAAAGCGCCATGAAACCAATGCTTGTCCAATGAATAATGCGGGTTTTGATAAATACTACAATAGCAGCAAGCATTTTTGGATTTATTACTGTTTCTAGTGATTTGTGATAGAACTTATCATTTCAATTAAGCGTATGATCACCGTTTAAACGAAAACATAAATTAATGTATATCCACACTTCTGTCTGCGAGCATCCATCACTCATTCTCTCACACCCAAATGCACCACTGAATTGGCAATAAATTTCAACAAAAATAGTCGACACAACAGTACGTCAATATAAAAAATTCGAATCACGCACGTATCAAACGATTTACGGCGTAGCAGAGGAACGTAAATTGTGTACCATGTCACAACAACGAAACACACCGAAACATTCCCCGTGAACAATTAAATTAATGATGAATTGACTTGTAAAGACCATCTGCGATGGTGCGATAGCATCTTCGATATAGCATTCATAGCATGAACACTTTGGTTTGGTAATCCCTGCGTGAAATTCAAAAGCTATTACAGCTTGCTGAATTGTCACGAAACGTTGTCACCCATAAAAGAAAATTAGTATGAAAAGGTGTTTATGGACAGCACCTCTGTTCCTAAACGTAGTGAGTCAGTTATATTTGATATAGATATATGAGCTAAAAAATCACAATACTTCTGATAATGACGTATTGATTACGATATTACGATCAACAGCGTTAGTAAAAACGTAAATTGAAATTATGGCTAAGGATATAACTTGATCCATAAATTGATTCCTCTAAGTGTTAAACTCAGGAAACTAACTTGGTGGAAAACCTCCAGGGTTTTCATTGCCGAGATTAGTACTCAACCAATATTACTTTTTCATGACTCTTCTATTGTAATGCAGTTTGCGTGTTTATAAACCAAAAGTCTACTTCTTGGCTTCAAGAGCAAACTAAGTTTCAGTTGGTATATACTTCCTAAGAAAAAGAATCCCACAGAACGAATTCCGCATTTCCACTGAAAAGGTGCTACAATCGTTAAGATTTGCGCTATAAAACGCTTATGCACACACTTTCAAACACACCCACTTGAATCCAAACAACAAGACCGACTAAGCAATGAATTACTATAGAAACAATATTTTTCCGACGGCATCGACGCTAAAATTAACTTCCTTCGCCGCAGCCGTTCAGATCGTTGGATTCCCAGCGTTCGAAGCGGAATGATGGCGTGAAACCACAAGCGCTAAAATCCACTCAATCTAATCGGAATTGGTATGTCTGTTAAGTGCTCTGGAAAGCAGAGTAGCGGCCTGATGGGTTCCCGCATTCCCCCGTCGAGGGAGCGATGATGATACTAACCAAGTGGAAAATGATAAGCATTGAGAGAACGGAAATTGCTGTGGTTGGGAAATTTGAATAATTTATTTTCATTGGAATTATTAGTTTCGAATGCGTGGTTTCCTTTTGATTCGATTTGTGCTAAGTCGGAAGATAAAATATAAATGCTGTTTATTTCGTCCATATGTTCACACAGACGTGAGATACCAATGCGTACTAATAGAAACACTTAAATAATAGCAAGGGAGGGGATACTGTTGCATTTCACAGATTTATTTAAAAAAATAAGTATCCGAACATTCCCTTACAATAAGCAAAAAACCTACATTGTAGCAGAGCGTAATCGATCATAAGTCAGAGAAATAAACACGCCAATAAGTATATCATTCCACAAAACATGACACCCGTCAAATCATTGACAAAGTCGTTAATAACTCGTGGCCAGACACGCGTCAAAAGTATCTTATAGAGCAGAGAAAGCTGTCAATCATGTTTTTCCAAGCCACGAGGACGCAACACACCTGCTGTAGTGTGATCAGAAAATCCTGTTACAGTTTTCCACTGGATAGTGTGGAAGTGCTGCACAGAGAATTTATTTTTATATGTGAAGTTTCGCGATTTTTCACCATTGAAGACGATGCATAATTTAAATTCAATAAGGTGCATCAAATAGAAATTTGTTCTAATTATTAAACATCATTTCAAATTGTAAAAGTGTGGAACACCAAGTCCAAACGCAGATTTTTTTTTGCAAAAGTGTAGAGCACTTGGAGAGAGCTAATTTGGACAGTTTCTCGCAAAACTCCAAAAGTGAAGCAATTCTCGAGGGTTTTGTTAGCTCTTTTTTTGCATTTACACACTAACCCAGCACACGTGCATTATAGTTACCAAACTACCACACGGAAGAGTACTGGAGTGTCGGACTCGACCGTACCGGTTATACCGACTAAACTCCCTTGGGCTCCGCCATCGTTTACCCCAGGAACTACCTCCCAGTACTACTTCAGGGGGATGGCTGTACTTAACGTTCTCGCTCATTCTCGCTCACACAGGCACCCGTCCCATGCGAGTCTTACTTGGGTGCTCGCTCTATCGCACCCTCTAACACACCCTACATGCTCTGTCATACCCTGTAAGACTGACTTGTGTGCTCACCTCTGTCTTACCATGTGAGTCTGACTTGTATGCTGCCCCCAATCGTACCGTGTGAGTCTGACTTGGATGCTCACCTCTTACATACCGTTTGAGTCTGACTTGTATGCTCACTAGGGTGGCTCAAAAACACTTTTCAAAAAATGTTGATGGGCCGCTCTCTTATTCAGTTCTATTTGATGCCCTGATACTCTGGACAAAATTTCAGCCAAATCGGTCAACGTTTGGGCGGTGCTAAACTCGTCGGAAGTTTATATGGAAAATGTATGCAGAAACATCCAAACACAGTGATTTGTAGTTGGACGGTACAATTTACGATCAAGAACAATGATACTCATTCAGTTCTTGTAGAATTAAATACAGAATGTAATGCTGAAAACCGTGAGAAGATTAGAGTTTATTAGGCAAAGATATTAGCATATTATTGGAGTGTTGTATGGGTGAATTTATTTCTTTTCAAAGGTAAAAGAAACGAAATTTGCTCAAACCCCACTACTGAGAAATGCTAATAACTCAGCCGGGCAAACTCTAATCTTCTCGCGGTTTTCTGCATAACATTCTGTAATAAATTCTTCAAGATCTTGATGAGTATCATAGTTCTTCTTGCTAAGTTGTGCCGTCCAACTGCAATTCACTGTTTTTGGATGTTTCTGCATACATTTTTCCATATAAACTTCCGACGAGTTTAGCACCGCCCAAACGTTGACCGATTTGGCTGAAATTTTGTCCAGAGCATCTGGGCATCAAATAGAACCGAATAAGAGGGCGGCCCATCAAAAAAATTGAAAAAAGTTTTTCCCATACTAATTTGAGCCACCCTAAGGATCACCCAACCACCTGGTACACGCTCAGGCACTCCATGCTTGCACTCGCGCTAACGCTCCATGTGAGTCTGACTTGTGTGCTCACCCTTCTCATGCCATGTGGGTCTGACTTGTATGCCCACTTTTATCATGCCATGTGAGTCTGACTTGGATGCTCACCTCTTTCATTCAGTTCGCGCTAACACATACTACTCTAGTCATTCGACCTAACTCTCGCTCTGGCATCCCTTATGGGACATTTTACTTAGGTTCCCACTTCTGACATACCATGTGAGTCTGACTTGGGTGCTCACCTCGCTCATACCATATGAGACTGATTTGTGTGCTCGTTCCTTTCATACCATGTGAGACTGACTTGGATGCTCACCCACACTCCTCTGCCACGCCGCGGGGTATCAGTAGTCATAGGAACTAACATTCCTGGTATATCTTTGGAACCTATTCATTCACACTTCTGCCATGCTTCGAGGTGACGATCTCGGCGCCAGATTCTCTGCAAGCTGCAGTCAATCTCAGTGGTTGCAGTCGAGACTGCGTTCCACTTCTCCACCGCTTGACACATCCTCTGGAAAAGGTTATCCGGAGTTGTGTCCCGGCCGCAAACTGTGTCCCGGCCTGGTACTGCCGGAAACAGCCATGGCCTGACAGGAATTGTGTCAGAT
Organism: Armigeres subalbatus; assembly: GCF_024139115.2. Taxonomy (NCBI): domain Eukaryota; kingdom Metazoa; phylum Arthropoda; class Insecta; order Diptera; family Culicidae; genus Armigeres; species Armigeres subalbatus. Next base: position 421,727,876 of record NC_085141.1, read on the forward strand.
GGAAATGAACTTCCCCATTGGGTCTCCCCACCCAGCTTGATATGTATGGAATCAGCCGGTGGGTCCGCCTACCTTTCGAGGAGTTATCCCACTCGCGCTGCCATCTGGCAACCGAAGTCACCCTGGTACGCTCGCGGGCTCCTCTGATGCCACGTAGCTCAAAACACTCCTCGTCTTCCCGGATGACCAGTCCGACTGGCAACATACTCGCTACCACGCAGGATGCGTCGTGCGATACCGTACGGTAGGACGATTCACTCTGAGACACATCAAGTGGTGGTAGGTGCTCTCCAGTTTCTGTAGGTAACTGGTTACCACCAGTGCTTTTGCCCAGGACGAGCCGCCGTACCTAAGGATAGATGCGGTAACGCCTGCCAGTAGCCTACGTCTACTGACGCACACCTCGATAATGCCGCCACAGCAGTCGAAGCCTTCTTGCACGCATATTCGACATGGCCACCGAAGCTAAGCTTGTCGTCTATGATGACCCCGAGTATCTTCAGACCCCGCTTTGGAGTGATCGCAACGTCTCCCACGTGAACAACTGCATGTTGTGCCGACTTTCGGTTACTGACGATAATCACCTCCGTCTTATATTGAGCGAGCTCAAGGTCTCTCGCACTCATCCAGTCCGCCACAGTGCTGATCGCGTGTTCTGCGGTTAGTTCTACTGGGGATTCACTCCCCGTAGACCTCTAGGTTACATCGTCAGCAAAGCCGACGATCTTCAAACCAGGAGGAACTTTAGCTTCAGAACCCCGTCATACATCAGGTTCCATAGTACAGAGCCCAGAATTGACCCTTGCGGGACTCCAGCGGTAATGGGAACACTCTTCTGACCGGCATCGGTCTCGTATAGCAGCACGCGGTTCTGGAAGTAGCTTTCCAAGATCCGGTACAGTCCCACCGGCAGGCAAAGCCGGTGTAACAAGAGCGCGATGGCATCCCAGCTTGCACTAGAGTAGAGTGGGGCAAGAGTGCGCGTGGGTAAGAGCACGTTTTCGATTTTTGAAGTAATAAAAAGATAAACTAGCAGCACTGCATCAGTTTGACAGGTATTCTGGCCAACTATTATCATGTGTAATTGTAAACGATTTGAATAAACAACAAGGGAGATATGGAGTTAGATAACTTTTGGTCATTTTGCTAAAAATAATTGGGTTTCCGCAACTAGTATTTCATTACCATATATACGTCCAATCAGGTGAACATTATACCATTTCGATAACCTATTATATAGAGTACTTTATAGTACAGAACACCTATACGGTTGGTTTTCCAAGAAGTCCAAACCATTACTTGAATGTTTTTTGGGACTGTGGGGTAAAAGTACGCAGGAACCGGTGGGGCAAGAGTACGCATATGAATCTTCAAGTTATGATGTCAAACCCGTATCTCCGGCCGAAATAAGACTTCTTCCAATGCGTACGAAACACAATTTCATCTTATTGATAATTTCATTTAATCAAAAGAAACATTCATAAATTACGCAACGTCTAGCTGGGAGGGTTGCGAGATGTGGAGATCCAAATAATTTTTAGAGGATTCATACAAACAGTGTAAGATAGGGGAAGGGTGATGAAATAGCCAAATTTTACATTACGTGGAACTTTCTTGGTGAACTTTCTTTAAGGAAAATGCCTTTGTTTACGCCACGCGAAACCTCATATATATTTTCACCTCTGTAGTTTTTGTATAAATAAAAACAATGTTTTTCGAATGAAAGTGCACATTTTAGGACCCTCCCCTTTAAGAGTTACGTAATCTTTAAACATTCCCTAATACATGCTCATTAAACATCAATCAAATGTTATTAACTCTTATTTGTGTTAATATATACTTGAAGCACATGATTGGATAAATGCGTACTCTTGTTCACCGATGCGCACTTTTACCCCACCGGTGGGGTAAGAGTGCGCTTTTTATGTGTCTTGCAATAAGGGTTCTACTAAAACGAATCTCAATAATTTCAATATTTTTTCCACTGGGTAACATAAAGGAAGAGTATATGATTCATCGACACTGATTTGATATGTAAAAGCTTGCTTCATAATGGCCACATGATCGATTGAAAACTAAGTGCGTACTCTTGCCCCACTCTATTGAATGCGTTCTTCACGTCCAGTGTCACCAACGCACAGTATCCAATTCCTCGCCTTTTCCGTTTTCACCGAAAAATATCAACAAATTAACGATATATTTTCCGTTTGATCGCTACCTCTGCAGTCTTTAGCACTGGGTTGATAGCGTCCACCGTGGACTTACCCTTCCGAGAACCAAATTGGTTGCTCGACAGGCCATCCGTACCCTCTGCGTACGGGGTGAGCCTGTTGAGGATGATCCTCTCGAGCAGTTTACCCGTCGTGTCGATCAGGCAAATTGGTCTGTACGCCGATGGGTCGCCCGGAGGCTTCCCGGCCTTCGGCAGCAGTACCAACTTCTGCCTTTTCCATCTCTCAGGGAAACGACACTCATCTAGGCATCTCTGCATAGCTAGCCTGAACATGTTCGGGTTCGCTATGATCGCTGCCTTGAGTGCACTGTTTGGGACTCCATCAGGCCCTGGAGCTTTGTTCATCGCAAGGGAATTAGCCACTGCGAGTAACTCTTCGTTCGTCACCGGAGCCACCATTTCGGCCACACTCCCAGCGCCTTGCAACGCAGGAGGAGGCCAGGGACTTGTGGCTCGGGACGGGAAGAGTACTTCGATAATCCTCGCCAACCGGTCCGGTGACCGTTCGGGGGGTGAAGAGCCCCCTTTGGTCTTGGTCATAACGATCCTATAGGCGTCACCCCACGGATTTGCGTTGGCACCCTCGCACAGGTTGTCGAAGCACGCTCTCTTGCTGCTTTTAATGGCCTTGTTAAGGGCCAGTCTCGCAGCTCAAAACACTTCACGGCGGACCGCTCTTTCCTCCTCGGTGCGGGTTCGTTGCGTCCTACGTCTAGCCTTGAGGCAGGCGGATCGTAGGGCTGCAATTTCGGCACTCCACCGGTATGCCGGGCTTCTGCCATTTCTTGGCAGAGCTTTTCTCGGCATAGTAGCGTCGCACACGCGTGATAGGACAGCTACCAGCGCATCCCCACTAAGACTGTCGGTGTTGGCCTCCAGTCCCAGGGTCGCGGTGAAAACTTCGCTGTTGAAGTGATTGGACTTCCTCCTCGGACCTGACAGGGGTCACCCGCCCTCGGATGCTCCACACCATAGTTGATCTTTAAGCGAATTGATAAGTGATTACTATGGGTGTATACCCTCCAGTCCAGGTCAGAGACCAGACCGGGGCTTACAAACGTTACTCTATCCATGACTCGGCCCTATTCTTACGGAATATGCTACTGGCTTCGTCATTGACAAGCACTGCGTTGAATTTTGCAAGTGCCTCGAGTAACGCTTGTCCCCTCTGATTGGTGCAGCGGCTGCCCCATTCCACTGCCCAAGCATTAAAATCTCCCCCTATAACGAACGGGCTCCGACCTACTAGGTCGGACGATAGCCTGTCGATCATCTGGTTGAATTGTTCCATTGACCACCTTGGTGGGGCGTAGCAGCTACAATAGAACACACCATTGATCTTGGCTATCGCGACACCCTCCGCGGAGGAGTGTAGAACATCTTGAACCGGGTACCTTCCCGTTGTGGAGATTGCCGCCGACCTAGACCCGTCCGCCACCCAGTTGCCATTGTCGGCAGGGACGTTGTACGGGTCGGACAGGAGGGTGACATCGCTTCTCGACTCCGAGACCGACTGCCACAGCAGTTGCTGGGCAGATGCACAGTGGTTCAGGTTCAGCTGGTGTTACTTGCCCGGTTTTTCCTATTGGCATCTCCGAAGGGACACACAGGCCCGCCCATAGCATGGCTCCGGGCCTGCTTCTTGCTAGCGCAGATGAGGCACTTAGGTGCCTTGTCGCATTCCTGCGCCTTGTGTCCCTCCTCGCCACAGCGACGGCACATCTTGCTTCGGTCTGGGCCCTTGCAGTTATAAGACTTGTGCCCGGACTCAAGGCACCGGTAGCGCCTGTCCACTGAAGGTGGTTGGAGCACACTTACTGGGCATACTGACCAGCCGATCTTCAGCTTCCCTTTCTCAGTGACCTTTTTGGCATTAGCCACCGGTAGTCTGATATAGGCTACCTGCGTACCAAAGAGTCCCCCTCTTAGACGTACAACTCAACCTCTGTGCCGCACTGCTCTTTGACGGCAGAGACGACGTCTTCCGCATTCGTGTCCTCGTCCAGTTGCTTACACTGGAGGATCACTTCCGCACCCAACGACCTGAGCTTTTTGTAAGCTACACCGCTAGATTGCGCGCCACGCTTCAGTACCAAGATCATTTCACCGTTCTTGGTACGTCTGACGCTTCGCACACCCTGACCCAGGGCCGATAGCCTATCGGCCGCTCACAGCGATTTGAGGACATCGGCGTACCTATCCTTGTCGGTTTTCACCAGCAAGGCCTCGCCTCTGTCTCTCACCTTCTTCGCAGGTCAAGGGTGTTCAACTTCCGCACCCTACTGACCAGCTGCCAAGGATTTGCATCCCCTTCGGCGGATACCAATGGCTGGCTGGGGCCAGCTTGTGGCTCAGCAACTTGTGCCTGTTTAGTGCCTTTCACCTTCTTGGGCACACGCCCTTCAGGCTCCGGTGCACCATCCAGGCGACGTTTTGCCTTAATGGTAGCGCGTTTGGGTCGCTTCGAGTTTGGCGTTTTCTTACCCTCACTGGCCGTAAAGGCTGGTTTACAGTTCAGATAACGTGTCCGCGGGATTTGTTACGGGATTTTGCTCCGGGTTTTGTCAGGGAAAATTTTCCGCCGATAAGTCTCCACTGTCAAAACATTTTCCGTGATTGGGTTTACACTTCAGAATTTTGCTCCGGGATTTGAGAATCAGCGTATCCTCGCACGTGCTTGAGTTTACACTTCGGGGTTTTGGTTCGGATTTCTTTATACAAGAGTTGGAAAGATAACGAGAAGAGGGAGATCTAGTGAGAGGAAGGGAGATAATGAGTGAGAGAGAGCGATTGAGTGGGAGAGAAAGAGGAAATGAGTGAGCGAGTGAGTGAAAATGAGTAAGTGAGAGTGGGTGAGTAAGTCAAAGTGAGTGAGTGAGTGAACAAGTGATTGAGTGAAAGTGAGTGAGTGAGAATTTGTGAGTAAGTGAGAATGAGTGTGTGAGTTTGAGTGAGTGAGTGAGAGAGAGAGAGTTAGTGAGTGATTGAGTTAGAGTGAATAAGTGAGTGAGCCAGAGTTAGTGAATGTGAGTGATTGAGCGAGTGAGTGAAAATGTGTGTGTATGAGTGAGATTGAGTGAGTGAATGAGAGAGTGAATGAGTGAGAGAAAGTGAGTGAGAATGAGTTAGAGCGAGTGAGTGAGAATGAGTTAGAGCGAGTGAGTGAGAATGAGTTAGAGCGAGTGAGCGAGAATGAGTTAGAGCGAGTGAGTGAGAATGAGTTAGAGCGAGTGAGTGAGAATGAGTTAGAGCGAGTGAGTGAGAATGAGTTAGAGCGAGTGAGTGAGAATGAGTTAGAGCGAGTGAGTGAGAATGAGTTAGAGCGAGTGAGTGAGAATGAGTTAGAGCGAGTGAGTGAGAATGAGTTAGAGCGAGTGAGTGAGAATGAGTTAGAGCGAGTGAGTGAGAATGAGTTAGAGCGAGTGAGTGAGAATGAGTTAGAGCGAATGGGTGAGAATAAATTAGAGCTAGTCTCTCTATGCACTATTTCTCAATTATCACTGCTCACTTATCATTCTTCACTTCTCACTTCTCATTAGTCACTTTTCACTTTTCTTTTCTCACTATTCATAACTCACTTCATACTTTTCACTTCTCACGCCTCATTCTCACTACTCATTACACTACTCGTTTCTCACTACTCAACTCTCACTTCTAATTTTACACTTCTTACTTCTTATTCTCACTGCTCATTGCTCATTGCTTACTTACTCATTTTTTCATTTCTCGCTTATCACTCCTTAGTTTTCTCTTCACACTTCTCACATTTCTCACTTTTCACTATCCACTTCACTAAATTCTTCCCATAATAAATTTCCATCATAGATTACACATTTCCCGTTACACATTACACATTCAAACGGAATTGTTTCCCCGCGGGATTTGCATCTCTACACATGGGATTTTTAACCGTACACTTTTCCCGCGATTGGGTTTACACTTCAAGAAAAAAAAAAATTTCGTGAAGACTTCTGCTCCTGTCACGGGAAACGCAAATCCCGCTCCTATTTAAATTACATGGGAGACCAAATCCCGGGACATATTTTCCGAACTGTAAACCAGCCTTAAGAGCGGTTGCCTCTTTCGCCGCAGTAACACCGCTAAGGGAGGAGAGGGCCTTGGTCCGGATACCTTTGGCTACCTTCTCTGCTGCCGCTACACGCCTGATATAAGCGTCCTGTTCTTGTCTTGCGACTCGAACAGCTTGCCGAAGCACCAACAGGTTTAAGCTCCTTGTTGGTGTTCTGCTTACCGCTTATGAACTCGATGATGTCATCGAGTTTCTCGGCCACCACCCATATCCCTGGTAGTGGCTCATCAGTCGTGCAAGCAGGGCTACTCCCCACCACCACGTCGGTACTGCCAGTTGCAGCAACCGTCACTCCGCTCTCCCCCTCTCTAATAAGGGACCTCGCTAGACCCCTTTTGGCAAAGGGGTCCACCACCTCCATCTCCAAAGATTTTTGTCTTTCAAGACACATTGCTATATGGGTCCCCCTTGCGGCTGCCGCCGAATCCTACTGGAGTAGTCGCCTCTAGTGATCCCATGGTTATCTATGCCTGCCTTGCGGCAAGCAGGGAGGCCATGCGAGGGTTGACACTTGCGTGTTCAGAGCCAGATCAGCGCAAGTCAGGAAAGGGCATCTGAGCCTACTCCCACCCAGGCAAAACTGGATGGCAGGATTGGGCAGCGTGCTACAAGGCCCGCCACGGTTTTATGGGACGGAAGACAGCCTAGCCATTAGCCCACTCGCCGTTTCGAGTCGGTGTCACCCGGCCCTACTAAGAGAGTAGAATGTCAGACAGCCAGCCCTCGCTTCACAATATTGCAATATACCATACACATAGACTTGACGTGTCTGCCAGAATCATAATTGAGACCTTACTGGCGTCAGGCGCGCGGAGGCGAACTACACTGGTTTTATTAGCTCTAACAGGAGATATATTCCTTATCTTTCTTCACTAGGCACTAAGGTGGCCAAAACCGGTACACTTCCCCCATTTGAAATTTGATTGCAAAATCAACGTCATCACTTCTCAGAAATATGCCAAAAAAGAAGTTCGTATTTTCTTGGCTAATTTCTGGCGAAATTCGAATGGTTCGTTTGAACCGTTTGAATAGCTCAGAACAGAAAGTGTTAAAGTCGATTCTTCACCCGAGAAAGAACTGTTCTTTCATGACAAACAGCATTTCCATTTGCTTTTTGAATGATTTTGAAAATTCTTGCTGATGAGATTTCAAAACCGAACATTTCTGAAATAAAAAAATAAAAACAGAAGAAAATGACTCTGGAAACGAAAAACTAACCGCCAATGGCTGGCAATACGTGTGCATGGCTTCCGGTCAAGATCAAACTGAAGAGTGACGACCCAACATGAAACGCAGCTATGGTATCGTAATGACAACGTTGCATCCGGTTGAGGTGTTGCGGTCGGACATCTGGAATAAATCGATCCGTTATCCACGGCTGCCACATCTGCACATATCTAGGGCAGTGCTGCTATATTTTGTCCAGCTCGTTTAAACACAGATGAGTAAATCCTGTCGACTCGGTGCTTGTGCCGATTGTGGCAAACGATGTTCTACGATGCAAACGAGGCAAACGATGTTAATGTCAAAATGCCGCATTTGAACCAAAAATCATCAATAACTTAAAAAAATTAAAAGAAAACTGTCTTCGAGAGGTTCATGTTTTTATCGTGACGAACGTAGAACATTTGAAAAATATAAAAAATATATTGACGAAAGTATCGTGAAAAACGTGATCTTTGGGGGTCGTTCATAAGTAACGACTCATATCTCGACAACTAAAGTAGATAGAACTAAAGTTTCCTTAGCAAAAAAATTTCTAGCAACTTTTTCTACTACTTTGTCGAATACACCAATGATGTATCATCACAAGGAGGAAAGGAGGAAAGAGATTTTCCATCTCTAATACCCCTAGAATTAATAATACGAAATATTCAATATATTTTGATTTTATTCTGTCAAACTTAGTCTCAAATCTCGCAAAATTTCAAAGTTATAACTCATTGTTCGACAATTATAATGTCCTTGATCTGTACGCCTGCCGAGAAAATGCGCTTATTTATGCAATAATAAAGAAATGATTCAGATAAACTTCTATGTGACGAGTGTTCGGGATATGAGTCTGTTCGGAAATTGAGTTAAAACGGTACGTAGGTAAAGCACTAAATTTATGTTGGCTAAAATTTCAAAATATAACACGCGATTGGCGATAAATTGTGAGCAGGCGATAGGTTGGAAAAGACGAAACGGGAGCGCACGAAAAATCTCACGCCTCGTAGCAGCTTTGATTAATCGTACCCCATTTGATTTACAAATCTACTGAAACTGGCCATCATGGTGCGCTTGGGAATGGTCCAGATCGCCGAAACTTGTTAATTAAACGGTTTTCAATTGAGATGTAACCGGGTGGGGTGCGAAGAAAGAACTACGTAGCGGAATCTCGTCCATCGGCGAATCGATAATTGGCAATAAACTGCTTCTTGAAAAATAAAACACGATTGACAAACGATGAACATGGCAGAGGACAAGTGTACGAAAAATCAGATTGCATTTCACACTTCAACTTGGCACATGACCCGTGCAAAAACGGATCGATTATAACAGCAATTCTGAATTCAAGGTTCCACGGCTTACGAGTTTAGGTTATATTCCACTAGAATGATTCGCCTAGTCTGACCATCCGTTGAACGCTACGTTCCACGAGCGAATGAATGGGCTGAATGGTTTCGGTTGCACTTTTAGTGGCCTCTTACGATCCGCTTCTATTGCGACTGCAAATAATTGCGCATGCACCGATTTTACGCTCACTTGTTGACAAATACGTTGAACGACGCTTGTAACAATGAGGGGTGCAAACTGGCTTTGTTTTTTTGTTTCCAGTTCGATATGTCGGAACATTTGTAGTGTACTTTGAAATACACAGAAAATTAATGGAACACCCAATTTGTTTTATACATTTTGAATGAATTACCATAATCGAGAACCATTTTCCCTTAGATTAGTTTTAATGATATTTTGAATAAAAAGTCTATGATAATAATAACGCAATCTGGACTATTCAACACAGAAGTGCATCATTAGTCATACCTACATACTGGTCGCTTTGTTATGGTTATGTGATGATGGTATTGATTTCATCGCTCAAGTCACGTGCTCCCGCAAGTCCATGCGCATGTCCCCATGGGGAATCCATAGGCAGCCTTCCTGCACAGCAGTTGGTGATTTCCCGTGCCCTATAAAGATAATCACAGCATAAGACTGGCGCAGGATTTTATTCGAATCGTTTCTTTAAATTTTATTAAAACAATTTGTTCGAACGAATTTCAATTTCATCAATACATTATATAATTTTATAAGAAATTTAATATAATAAAATCGTGATTATTTACGACCCTTGTGTTTCTGCCTCGTGTCTATCATTGAATGGCTGACGTCAATCGCCATCACAGCTTGTCACTATCCCTGTCAAAAACGGTGGATTGTAGGGTGGTCAGCTTGTCGATTTTTCCATTGAAAATCTCCCCCCGGTGGGATTCGGCACCTTCCGTAATCGCATGAAACTATTTCATGTCAAGTAGTGTCGTCCTAGCTCCCAGCCAATACTCTTTGCTGGCTCCACAACCATTACTCAATCCCCTGGTTCCAATGCTCGAACTTCGTCAAACCATTTCGATTGTCAACGGTTAGCGGCAAATATTCGAATAACCAGGGCTGCCAAAATATGTTCAGCTGACGTTGGATGAACTCGTATGACCTGACAGGAAAATCATTTTGAGCTTTTAGTGCAGTGGTGCTCAGCATTTTGGGCGTTTTTCCTTTAATTTGATTGTCACACAATAAAAATGGGCTTTCACCTCACAAGTTAGTACTTGGTTCGTCCAAGATTGTAAATATATCTATAAGCTGAGGATATTAAAACGAATATTGGTGTTAAAATCACTCTGTACGACTTGATCATAGTAAAAATACAGTGCGGGTTGTGGGCCGCACTTTTGTTTTACTTTGACCGTTTCGTACGGAGTTAATTCAACAGTACGGAGTACGGAGTTAATTAAGCACATAGATATATTTAAAAGCTTTCGACCAAGTGCTAATTTGTATGGTCAAAACTCATTTTTATTTTGTGAGAAGCAAATCATAGGAAAAAACGCCCAAAGTGTTGAGCACCTCTGTTTTAGTGGAATGTCTTTACTTGTCATAAGACGAGTTTGTACAATTCCATTTAATTCTACCACTTGATTGTACCTTTTACATATATGTATTTCGACCTCAACAGTAAGGCCGTCTCCAGTGTCTCGTACTTGTCTCGACGTATGAATGACCTCCTCAGGATTCCATGACGATCCAGATCGCTGAACAGTTTTCCTTCGGTGTCTTCACGACTTATACGTCAATGGTCTTGAGTTCACAACCCCAACTTGTCTTTTTCGTGGTCGCGTAGCTGTTTGGATCAGCTCTTACATCTCTTCACTCATCTGGGTTGAAATGCTCAGTTTATCGGTTTACTCCACAGCATTCCTAAAACGCGCTCCATCTTTTCATCAAAGAAAAGATCTAGCTGCTTGTCTGCTTTGGCTTGTACCTCACCCAAATGTTCCAAGACTGTGTTGCTGTTCGATCTCCAATTATGAAGGTTGAACTCTCTGATGCCGTGTACTTGACGTACATCGCACGCCACTCTTGCTGACTCTCTGCAGAGCTGAAATTCGCCAAATAGTTGCAATAGTCCTGTTGTTTCCACCTAATAGGTTTGATCTACGTTGCCACCACGATGATAAAGGGCCGGTTAGGACTTGTTCCGAAGAAAAAAAACTGAACTGATTTATTCTGACTGGACGATTTTTTTTATAGGGCAATCCAGGCCAGTTTACAAAGTGTTAATATAGAACCTAATCTGCCGTAATCTATTTCCAAAAATAGTGTTAACGAGTATTATTCATCGTACTCTTTGACAGAAAAATGGATAACATGTATTTTGTAAAATGGCGCATACGTCACTTTTTCAGATTACGACAGTAATGTAAGGTTCTTGGAGTGGCTTTTGCTAAGACCAGCACATGCTCGTCATTGGTCACACCGATCGATCCGTAATTCGAGCCGTAGGCTTTACATTGATTTGCGAATTTAAGCGATGCGATATTAACGATCGCACATGATCGCGATGCTAGAATTGGCTCGTCTTTTGCATTACACCTTTCCCCCTTTCGGAAGAATGGCATAGCTATTCTGATAAAGTGTCACTCAAGGAATCTTGTACAATATTCTGATTGATTTGTGTTGAATTATTTTATTTTGATATTTTGATACTATTAAGAAAATTATTTTGAGCTTTTTAGTGGAATGATACTAGTTTTTTTTTTCTTATTTTAGTTCGTAATGTTAACAAATTCTCCTTTTGTAATTTATTATTGCATTAAATTTGTATTTAGATTTGTTATTCATTTTGTAAGACCCTGAATGAACTTGATCTATGATTGTTTTATGATTTTGAATAAACTGTATCAAACCAAAAAAATCGAATGAGTGCAATAATAATTATGGTATTTGCTAATTTCGTATTTATTTTTGTACAATATGTACAATAGGAAAGTGAATAAAGTTACAATATTTTATCAAAATAAACATATTCGTCCAGTTTCTCGTAGATATTAACGACATCCATCTGCACATCATTGAGGCAGGCATCCGGAAAAGGGAAAAATAGCATGCGCAGTCGAATCTGGTTGCTTTTTTGAATAAATGTAGGCAACAAGCGCTAGAGCTTGACCACAACATCATCCGGGCTTCCGGTTTCCTTTAGATTCGGGCATCTGGGGCAAACTTTAAACATTCATTTATATTTTAGTGAGTGCAGGCCTGCAAACTCGATTATCCATTTCGCAACACCCAGGCATTCTTTGCTATGGATTTTAGGCCTTTTCGTATAGCTAAAAAGTATATAGGGTAAGACGGTATAATATGCCCCCCTAAGGCAACTCCTTGATAACTGTTTGCTTTTTAAAGCAATTTATGCAAACTTTGTATTATTTGGTATTGGTAGTCCAGGAAATCGCAAATGCATTGCCCGTAAGTAGTCTTATAAAAATATTACAGATAACACGTAATAGAGCTTTTTTAAAAGTCGTGAAAAAATGAATTTCAAAAAGTGACTGGGCAATACGCCCCACCTTAACCAAAGACGTATCTTAGTCCTCCATTAGTATTTTATCAATCCCATAATAAAAAGGTTACAAATCCTTATGCGCTTGACATTAAAAAACCAACGTAAGTCCATTTAAGGTTACTCCTCACGGAATCCAAGTTTCAAAGTGCTCGCGTTTTCGGGGGCACACCACTCATACGGAAGCAACGCAGAACTGTCATTTTTATTTTTTCTCGAATGCTGCGACGCAGCAAAGCTAAATAAAAAATGACAGTTGTGCGCCGCCTCCGTATCGAGTGGTGTGCCCCCGAAAACGCGAGCACTTTGAAACATGGATTCCGTGAGAAGTGACCTTAAGGTGAAGGTGGGTTGAGTACCAAAACAAAGCTTTGAAAGTATTTGTACAATAAAACTGTCATATACTGTAGTAGTATTGGTGTCGTATTAAAAAAAAAACAAAGAATATTAGTAGGGTGGTTCAAAAAACGACCCAGCACCACCACGCTCACTCGATTCCGTCCCATGCTCCGAGTGTCCTCCAAAAACCGATTTGAACAAAAAGTGGTTGAGCGCATGCCGGTTCAAGTTTGTATGAAAACTAGTATGGAAACTAAACCTTTTATTACACTGGCTACAGTGCCTCCCCTCCATACGCTGGCGAAAAGAGAATCCACATAGCTGAAAGCAACATTCCAGAGACTTCACTGAAAGAAAACCGCACCGCAGAAAAGATTAATTGATTACGTAACGCAAAAATAGCATTTTATACCCCACTCACCCCCATGTCACACTTTTTGTATGAAGCATCTGCGATAGTGTAGACTAGACTAGACTAGCAGTATCTGCCCCTGGTGCGATAGATATCACAGACAAATTTGGGTATTTTGGGTATTTTGTTGAATTGCACGTTTCACTGATGCCTTCTGAGAAGCCTAATTATCATGCTAAAGATTCGCAACCTCGATTAAAATCGACTCGCAACTATTGGAACGACCATTCAATATGGATTGTCTATGGAGTTGAAGCTCTTGAATATTTCATCCAGTCATATGGTCACCCCCCTCGCCAGGGCCCAATGACGAAGCACCACTATCAGAATAATGTTAAATTCAATCTCGCCATATCTGTCATACAAGCCTGAAACGACTTGTGCACGGTAAGCCTCTATTCAAACCAGCCCAAACCATCGGATGACACCCAAATTATAAATTACAATCGACTGAGCGTGAGCAAAATTATTTTTTGAGCCACCCTAATTATTAGCTTGCTGCTGCCGGTGCCGTTGTTTACATTCGCTCCGCGATCAGTTTTTAATCGTTTTTTTCGGGCAAAAATAGCAGTTTATATTAAGTTTTCGGTTTAAACAAGTGACTGATTTCGAAAAGTGATGTTTAATTTGCATTCCATCAACATTTCGGGCTCCTCATGTACTCAAACTTGATTTTTTCAGTGCCCTTTGAGAAGAAGTGAAGTGCAGTGATAAGCCCACCAAATCGCGAACGGCTAATAAATTGGCACGAAACTGCTGATTTATGATATTATTCGAGCCGAAATGCATGGGACTCTTTGGATAAACATGTTCATTATCACGGGAAGTGAATAAATAATCTGTGAGCAGGTTAGTAATTTGAATATTAAACTTTTGTTCGATGCTGTTCGATGCATTCGGATGTTGGTGGGAGAGGAGTGCGGGAGGTGTGGGGTTGGTCCGTGGAAGGTCCGGTGCCATATTGGCGGCCATCGTGGTACTCTTCCAACTATGTCCTTAGCAGGTGTGAATTACATTTCAATATTTTCCATACAATTTGGAAGCAACTGCTGCAGGCTCGCTGCGCTTGTGTCCAGTTGGTAAGACATATCGTCCTGCCTGTCAGTGAAATATGTTTTCGAAAATCGTTAAATTTTTGAAGATGGAAGCAATTTTATATCATATTAATCACTGAGATAAGTTATTTTGTTGCCCAACTGAGTGTTCCAGTGCAAGTTTTGCGGACATGTATGCGACAGACGTATGCGCTCCAGAATGTTGAGCAAACAAACATGAAAAGTTACATCAAAACTGTAACTATTTGTATTTTTGGCTATTATTTTCATCATGTAATACAAAAATACTTCCACATTCACATTGTATGATGGGTTTACAAATACTTATAGGTACCCACTGATTTTGATCCTTAATTAATTATAGTTTTCTAGAAATCAAAGGGGGCCGTTTTGGCCAGGTGTGCGCATTATACCGTCTTACCCTAAACAGCGTATTTCATAAAACTTTCAAACTTCTGGAGATTTTAAGCCTATTCGCCCAGTGATTGCGTAATAAATAGAATGGTTCAGGTAAAAAAGTTATTGTTTTTTTATTTAGGGATTATAATTTTTTTTACCTAGTATTTGTTATTGTGTTTATAAATAGAATGAATTACGAAGGCTTCCAGCTTTGATTTATATTTTTGTTTTAATACTTTTGTTTGTTTCGTTTTTTCCTCATTTATATCACCATGGCAATTTGAAGCCATCTTAGTGTACACATGTATATCTGCACCACCATTCTATAGTGAACAATCCAATACTTTATCTATGATTGTTATATAGCATAAGTCAGCAATAATGCACAATAGAATTTGTGTTCATCTCAAAATGTATCAAATACCTTTTAGGTGTGCTCTATAATAGAAACCATATCCACCTAATCATCTGCAGTCTGCAAGTCGAAGTAAAAAATTATCCCCACGACGGTATCTTCCAGAGCGTTAACATTGGTCCTTGGAGCCTGATCGCGAAGGCATCAACTAGGGGAAAAGACGGCTTTGGCAGGTTTTGTTCTATTATTGGCAGGGGGGTTTTAGTCGACCGAATTTTATGAAATTTGTTCACAATATGCTTTGATATACAAAAAATGTTTAGGCCAAATTTGAGCATATTCAGTCATAAAAAAACCCCTGACAATAATAGAACAAAACCTGCCAAAGCCGTCATTCCCCCTAGTACATTGCTACCTACTCGATTTGTGCAATGTACGATTGATCTATCGAAACATGTGAAGTGAAAAAGAAACTTTCTCGGAAGTGTTTAACACGAACCAACAAGATCAAAAAACGAGAGAGCCGTGAGAGTGAGTACCTGTGAGTATATTCGACAGATGCAAAGAACGATTGTAGTAGTTTTGATCTCGACCGCCGCGCGACATGGACTAGTGCATACATCGTTCCCTTCAAACAAGTTTTCGAGTGCAAGTGTTATTAACGAATTGTCATCTTCATCCAAAATGGAAAGTGTACAAACGTTGCCATCGGACATTCGTCGTCACTTTCAACTTGTCCGACTGCTGCTTCAGAAACCAATTTGCGGGGATGCTTGTCGAAAGTGGGTCGACCCGTAACGCTGGGTAGACACCTTTACGTGGTGTGTTACGGGGTAGGATCTACCACGGTTACATTGCCAGCTACAGGCAAATCCTGACCCAACGAATACCTTCCTCATTATCCAACTCCGTGGTATTTATGAGGGTGTCGCTAAGTCGGTGGCCTCTCGTTAAGTAAGTACCACATCAGCATTTCCTTCCTCTCCCTAGTTACGGTGAAGATGTGCGTGGCCAGGAGTAGTAATCCACATGCTTTTGTTATTTTTGTTTAAGACTGGAGTCAAGGACCACTCCTCTTCTTGATTTCTGACAGCATTCTAGATAAGGATCTCAAAAGTAAAACATGAGTATCACTAGTGTCCAATCTACGAATTACACCGTAATAGTGCTAATGCTATGCTTGTCGAAAGTGGATCACGCGTCCCAAACTCAACGATGTGACGACTATCGGCGGCCTTTTCTAGACGCCATCTTGTGCTAGCAACCAAGCACCAAGACAAAACACTGCGCTAGCTTCGACGACCTTCTCCAGTGTACAAAGTTCAAACAAATGAAAACAAAAGAGGAGCGTATTTTTATGAACAACAGTTGCCTATGTTTCGTGTGCCTCCAGTCCAGGCACAGCAGGATCGACTGCAGAAGCAGGCTTTTGTGTGAAGATCTAGTAAACAAAAAACAGCTCTGTATGAACTGCTTCAACTCGGGGCATTCACTGTGGACAACGGCATCATTCATTGCATCTTGCTTTATATTGATATTTGATTCCAAAAATTCTATTTTTTACCAAACCTTTGAATATTTGCCATACTGAATTTCCATTTTGTTGTGAATTTCTTTCAATAAGAAATAAATTTATGTTCGTTCATCCATTTGGCCTAATCTTTATCATGGACCGCAACCAATCCCTGCTCACTATCCTGTGAAAGTCAAGCTTCCTTGGAATCTATGCGACTAGTGCTACTGTTTTTGGCTGGATCACATTACCACCGTAATCATTATGTCTCTCCCACCGATATCTCCCCCAGCTGGGAGTTCCGTCCACCATTACCGGTGGAATTCTTCCTTTTGTCGTTTAGTAGTAGGCATAGTCTGTAATCAAGGATAAGATGGCAAGTTTTTATGATCGCTCCTTCGCCCAGGAGTTCCATCCACTTCCTAGTGGACCGCATAACTGCTAAAATACCTTTCTTGAGCGCTCGCGAGAAAGGCTTTAGGATGTTTGTTCAACAATAAGGAACAATTCCAATTGTTCCAAAGTGGCACCCAGTTCATCCAGCATGAATGGGTAGAAATAGACCTGTGCGCCGAAGTATTTGTGAACGGCGGCGGCGTAAGGCCATTTTTACACCGGCGGCGGCGGCGTCACGCCGTAAGCAATGTTCGGCGGCGGCGGCGGCGGCGTGAATCGGCGTGAAGAATTTTGAGCTGAGAAAAAAAATCACACAGCAAGGCATTTCATGCTTTTAATTAATTTTAGGGTTTTTTGTACAATTGCTAGCCTCAGTCAGACCGATGGGGGGAACATCCTAATAGCTATAGCTTGTATCTCCACAGCAAAAGTTTACATTACATCCTCTACTAGGACATTTCCGCATCACAACACATGAGTTCATTGGAAAGTACTTCGGATATAAATCCAGAAATTCGTGTGGAAATTCCTCAAGATATTCCTCAGAAAATTTGAGAAAGGAATTCTAAGAATTAATTTAAAATTTCCCTAATGAATTCCTTCAGAACTTCCACCAAGAATTCCCTTGAAAATTTATTAGGGTATTTCTTCGGATCTTCTTTCCGAAATTTCTTCTACTTGAAGGATTTCTTCGGAAATTCCTTTACGGAGTCTTTTGGGAATTTCTTCGGTAATTCATTCGAAACTATTTTTAGTGATTCCTTTGAAAATTCCTTTAAGAATTAGATACCCATGGAAAATCTTTCAAGAAGTTCTATGAGAATACCTACGGACACTGTTTTAGGAATACATTCGAAAATCCATTTGGGAGAAATCCTTCAGAAATTTCTAATAGAAAAACTTCCAGTAATTCATCAAAACATTTCGGAAACTCTGCAGCGGTTCTCAACCTGGGGTACATGTACCCCTGGGGGTACCTTCGCTGTTCCCAGGGGGTACTTCGGACAAAAATGCGTAATGGCGTTTCAAAGTGATACTACTCAGAAGCTCATGAAGGTATTGGTTTGTTTTACCCTGCAATCGATGTATTCATATGTTAAGTTTCAAGTCAAAATTTGTTTGTTTGTTGAAAATTTGTTGTTTCCGATGTATCGCAAATTGAAAGTGATATTTAAAATCGAGGCTGGGAAGCCTCCTTTCAAGAGGCTCGGAAGCCTCCTTTCAAGAGGCTCGGAAGCCTCCTTTCAAGAGGCTCGGAAGCCTCCTTTCAAGAGGCTCGGAAGCCTCCTTTCAAGAGGCTCGGAAGCCTCCTTTCAAGAGGCTCGGAAGCCTCCTTTCAAGAGGCTCAGAAGCCTCCTTTCAAGAGGCTCAGAAGCCTCCTTTCAAGAGGCTCAGAAGCCTCCTTTCAAGTGGCTCAGAAGCCTCCTTTCAAGAGGCTCGGAAGCCTCCTTTCAAGAGGCTCGGAAGCCTCCTTTCAAGAGGCTCAGAAACCTCCTTTCAAGAGGCTCAGAAGCTTCCTTTCAAGTGGCTCGAAAGCCTCTTTTCAAGTGGATCGGAAGCCTTCTTTCAAGAGGCTCAGGCCTCCTTTCAAGAGGCTCAGAAGCCTCCTTTCAAGAGGCTCAGAAGCCTCCTTTCAAGAGGCTCAGCCTCCTTTCAAGAGGCTCAGAAGCCTCCTTTCAAGAGGCTCGGAAGCCTCCTTTCAAGAGGCTCAGAAGCCTCCTTTCAAGAGGCTCAGAAGCCTCCTTTCAAGAGGCTCAGGCCTCCTTTCAAGAGGCCTCAGGCCTCCTTTCAAGAGGCTCAGAAGCCTCCTTTCAAGAGGCTCAGGCCTCCTTTCAAGAGGCTCAGAAGCCTCCTTTCAATAGGCTCAAAAGCCTCCTTCCAAGCCTCTTGAAAGGAGGCTTCCGAGCCTCCTTTCAAGAGGCTCGGAAGCCTCCTTTCAAGAGGCTCGGAAGCCTCCTTTCAAGAGGCTCGGGAGCCTCCTTTCAAGAGGCTCGGAAGCCTCCTTTCAAGAGGCTCGGAAGCCTCCTTTCAAGAGGCTCAGAAGCCTCCTTTCAAGAGGCTCTCAGCCTCCTTTCAAGAAGCTCAAGCCTCCTTTCAAGAGGCTCAGAAGCCTCCTTTCAAGAGGCTCAGGAAGCCTCCTTTCAAGAGGCTCAGAGCCTCCTTTCAAGAGGCTCGGAAGCCTCCTTTCAAGAGGCCTGGAAGCCTCCTTTCAAGAGGCTCAGAAGCCTCCTTTCAAGAGGCTCCAGAAGCCTCCTTTCAAGAGGCTCAGAAGCCTCCTTTCAAGAGGCTCAGAAGCCTCCTTTCAAGAGGCTCAGAAGCCTCCTTTCAAGAGCTCAGAAGCCTCCTTTCAAGAGGCTCAGAAGCCTCCTTTCAAGAGGCTCAGAAGCCTCCATTCAAGAGGCTCAAAGCCTCCTTTCAAGAGGCTCAGGAAGCCTCCTTTCAAGAGGCTCGGAAGCCTCGTTTCAAGAGGCTGGGAAGCCTCCTTTCAAAAGACTGGGAAGCCTCCTTTTCAAGAGGCTCGGAAGCCTCCTTTCAAAAGGCTCGGAAGCCTTCTTTCAAGAGGCTCGGAAGCCTCCTTTCAGGAGGCTCGAAAGCCTCCTTTCAAGAGGCTTGGAATTTTTTCAAATGGCTTAAGCGTCCTTTTAAGATGCTCAGAAGCCTCCTTTCAAGAGGCTCGAAAGCATCCAAATTTCCTCTTGTAGGCAGCTTGATGTATAAACTTATTTTGAACTGGAAAGTTTCAGATCCGCGTTTCATAAAGGTATCTTATTCTAAGGGGGTACCTTAATGAGTGCAAAAGTTTTGTTTGTAAATTCCTTTATTTTTCAAAACGTTTTAAGGGTTTTTTTTTATTTGAAAATAAGTTTAACTCTCAAATACCTTTAGAATTTTTTCCAAATTCGAATTGTTTCCGGAACTATTCATGCAGTAATTTTTTATGATTTACTGGAGTAATTTTCTGAATACTTCCTGGAGGAAGTTCCAAAAGAATTTCTGAAAACATTACAAATGCCTTTCCGGAGGGGTTTCTGAAGGAATCCTTGGATAAATCGACACTGTTGTTTCATAAGGGCGAATGTCGCAAACGTAAACTATGCCTTTTCATGCAAATTCCTCAACAACTAGGACCGCTCCCTGCTAACAACCACATAAAAATGATGGCGCTACGCGCCTTCTATCGAACAATCTCTAACCTTCCTGAAATCAGAAAAAGAAGTCTATGTTTACATTTGCGACTTTCGCCCTTTCGAAACAACAATGTCGAAATGTCCAAATTAGTGCTTGGTGGCTTTTCTAAAGAGATTTTCGAAGAAATTCCTAAAGAAATTTCCGACTCAATTGTTGAAAGTATAACCGAAAAAGAACCTGAAAAGATTTTCGAACAGAATTTTAAAATAAGTTTCTGAAGAAATATTCCAAGGAGTTCTGAAAATAATTTACGAAGGAATTTTAAATGGATTTTTCAAACAGCTATTGGAATTTACATAGAAATTCCTATATTTCTCCCGGAATTTCTTCAAAAGTACAGTATTAAAACAAATTAAGTTTTGACTCTAGAATCAAAATTACATGCCAAGACAAACTCCCAAAATATCGAGATTGCAGGGTTGGTAGCGACCAATGTCGTTCAAAATAGTGACTTAAGTGACCAATGCTGACGAAAAAAGGTTAAATAGACCGTTTTCCATTTCACTTAACATATATTCATCTCATCGCAAAACAAACAAATACAGCACAATCTTCATTGTAACTTTTCACAAACATATATGAACAAGCAATTTGTTCGGAATATCATACGGTGTGTGTCAAATTCAAAATCATTAAAAATTTTAACAATCACGATTTTTAATATTTGAGTATCCAAAATTTATGCATTTTCAGTTTCAGATGTATATCATTTGAATATATTTTTCAAAATTCGCAAATATTGATACGTAACCGCCTCAAATCTCATTACCTTATCAAACACAGATGCAGATTTTAATATTTCGATTCATTTTATGTTACAAAATTGTTATATTTAATTGTTACAAAAAATGTAAAGCATACATGTTTGCTTAAGGTAGGCATTAATGACCTTTCGACCAACCCCTTGCTCACTTTCGGTTTCCTCGAAACACTGGAAAGTATATCTATAATTGAAAATATTAATCTGAACGTAAACAGTTTAATTGATACGAAAAGAAATTTTATAGTTTTTGAAAAAACGTATAAAATCAACAAATCCCTGTGCCTATTCTGTTTGCATCACTTATAGTTTATAAACTATGATATGAAACTCTTACAATAAATTATTGTCGAAAATCCCATAAGAACACCAAGTTAAATGGTTGGCCAAGTTTCAAAGCGAATATTAAGGCACGAAGAAGTCAAGAGCAACTTTCGGACCAAAAGGCACTTAGCGGTCATTTTCTTCCGATCCGTCATTCAATTTCCGCCATGAACTAGGAATTGACCAAAATTAAAATTAGCCAAAAGTTACAAAATAGTTGAAAATAGTGACTTTAGTGATCTGAGCTCGAAAAAAGAGACTTTTTAGTGACTTACCAAAAAAAGTGACCAAGTCACTAAAAAGAGACCCGCTACAACGCCTGAGATTGTGGATATTCGAATATTCTCCAGAATTCCTTGGTATCTTACAGCAGGAGCTCCTTCGAAAATTTGTACATATTTTTTTTCGTGAATACCTTAAATAATTCTTTAGAAAATTTATTCGGTAAGTCATCAAGAAAAAATTTTTTAATGGAACTTCTTAAGGAATTACCGACATGCTTAAATTTCTTAAAAAAATTCTTTGGACATTCCTCCAAGAATTCCTTCGGAATTTTCTCCAGGGATTCCTTCAGAAAATCTTCCAGACGGAGATAAATTCCGAAATTCCTCAAGACTCTAAGAATTTTCTTCAGGTATTCCTTCAGAACTTCCTCCAGGACTTCCTTCAGAAATTATTTCAGGAAAACCAAGAAATTTCTTTGGGAATTGTTTATCAAAATAAATCGAAACCGTTATTTTTAGAGCAATTCTGGCTATTTAAGTACAAGGAGAGTGAAGGAAATGTTCAATTTGGTGGGTCACGTGCCCCATCGTGTTCCAGCTTCAGAAGCCAAGTTACCATTATTGCTTTCTGTAGCCAATAAGATCTTGGATGATCTAACAATTAACACGCCAATGCGGGTAAAAGTGATAGAGATAGAAGCAATCAAATCTGCTAAAGGTATAACAGCTATTTAATTAATGCCTGATAGGTTGTCTTGGTCCGACAGATGCAAACGTTCTGCATACTGTGATTTTTGTGTTGGTCAATTATCGGCGTGAAATACGAAATTCGGCGGCGTCGAGCCAACCGGCGTATGGCGCGCCGCCGACACCTTGACCGACGTCAATAAGTGTCGGCGGCGGCGGCGTGGCGCGGCGGCGCACAGGTCTAGGTAGAAACCGTCTCCGGCTACTTTAGGAATCCACAGGAGCGCATAAGAGGCAAATGATACAAAGTGAACCGTATTGCAATATGCAGTTTACTCATTTTGAAGGGATCAACAATTTTCAACAGAAATAGCACTAAACCCCAAACAACTTTGAAAGCTAACATGATCATGAAGACCACTATCCAGATCACAACCAGATGCTGCTTACCATTTTTTGTTGGAATAGGATAAACATTCTTGCGTTAACAATTTTCTTAGATAAAACATAAATAATGAAATAGAGAGGGTAAATAAAAGAATGAAATAAATATTATGTATGGTTTTTGACGTATTTGGCAATAATTTGTTTGGTTTTCTTCACGTTTTTTGTTAACGTCACGTTTATTATAAGTTATTTATTCATAGATTTAATTTCAATTTTAATTTGATTGTCATGTACTTATATTTAAACTAATTGTAATTTTTTATAAAAAACAAGCTTCTTATTAACATTAGAAATATTCGTTGTATTATGTTTTACGAGTTATTAAATTTTTTATTACATTATTTTTTCAGATATATTCTATAAGAAATTACTAAAAAGAAGAAGATCTGTTCTATTTTTTTACTTCGTAGCATGAAATAATTTCAAAGGTGAAAAGTTGGGAGTATGACGAGTTTACACATTTTAAAAATTAGGAAAAAACATACTTTTTTCCAGATCAAAACGATATACATTGCTTATGTTCGATCAGTTTTATAATGTTGTAGAATAAATTGGGGTCATTATTTTTAAATACGCAAAATCCATTCATTGAGTTAGTTTGAAATGGAAAGCATGGAAAGAGGAAAGTGCAGTTCCCGCAACGAAGTCTGACGAAGCTATTGACCAGTGATTGGACAGAATCAGCGCTGGCAATGTCCTAGTAGTCAGTTAGGAAGAGGGAGGAATCATAGTAGGTGATTTTTGTTATTTGAAGACAGTGTATCAGATCGGATGAAGTGGCTAAGAACCGAGCATATACACGATCAAACTCCGCACCATACATACCCGGTGGCATATATGTATGAAGACTGTGGAGGATCACGCTTTGAACGACCGAAGCGACGCGTTACACTAACGCACGATCCTCAAATTCTCAAATCTTATCGACGATTCAAATCATGCGTGAGTCAAATCCCATCAGAATCATGGCCCAGAGAATCGCTCATATTTCGAATCGCGATTTGCATCATTGCATGATTTTTACGTGTTCTTTATTGTTGAATGAATTGAATCAACTTTTTTCGCCTAAAACAATGGCTAATAAATGCATTTATAAACAAAACATACGCCGCGATTACGTTTTGACGCTTTTCAGAGCGAAATCATTTTTCGGTGAGTGAGCGAAGCGATGCGATTCTGGCCGAGAAACTCAAGCGCGATGCTCCCCCTACAGAATCGCAAGCGAGATAGCTCGTGCATGAAGCCTCGATGATTCAGATTTGAGCATAATTCTACCAACACTGATTGATATTTGAGATAAAAGATCATACGACAATATCAATATTTTGCACTCAAATATCATGAAGAGATCATGTTATGATATTTGTAAGAAGTGATCAATGTCCTGTGCCATAAGTTTGTTCTTATCCATAGTATATCTTGATATCTAAATGATATTTCGGTGCAAATTTTTGATATTGTTGCCTGTTCTTTTATTTCTTATATCAATCAAATCCATATGATGTTGTGTTATTCTGTTCATGGCTTCTGGTTTGTTGATTTTTTTCGACCCTCACAACTGCTCTCAAAGTTCTCTTAGGGCCCTCTATTTCATGGAAGAGAATCTTGTGGTTCAAAGACACACTTTTCGTTATCATTGCCGCTCATTGGGACAAAACTGTTCTTGTCCAAGTGATCTCTCACTTGTTGAGTTTTACTTATTCATGGGTCCTTTTCCGCACGATATTCCTCTCGGAAAGAGTGGACATCTGGCAATTTGGATAAAAGTATGTCAGACAGTGTGTGTTATAATAAGTGCTGCGTACCATCTATGGTGGGGTGCATATGGCGGACTGTACGTGGAGGAGGCGAATGAACCACGTGTTGCATCAGCTGTTAGAGAACCATCCATCGCTCACACCGCGAAAATCGGAAGACTGTGGTGGACCGGGCACGTGGCCAGAACGTCGGATAGTAATCCGGTGAAAATGGTTCTCAACAACGATCTGACGGGAACAAGAAGGCACAGCGGGCAAGGTGGAGGATGATTTGCGGATCCTCCGCAGACTGCGTGGTTGGCGACGTGCAGCCATGGTAATAAAATTAATAAATTGTTATAATGAAGATGTAGTAAGAGCCGGTACAGGCTCTTATTCGTGTTAGATGAGGTTGGAATAGTCGCACTTACTGCCTGGGAACTACACTGTCTTTCAGGAGAAATTATATGCCATTAGGGATTTCCATACGACTTTTTCAAATGTTGATAAATGTACAGGGTGCGGCAGAAAATAATGCGAAAATTGGTTCTTTTGCTTTGAAATCCCATTTGAACTGCTCTCAGCAATAATATCAACATTTTCGAGTTCAGTTATCATTATAAGGTCCTTTCAAACAAATTTATTGAATGTTTTCTCTATTTTTATGAATGATATCTTCAAGACGACGCCGGAGCTAAAACACCCCTTTCGAACCTAGTTCTCCGACATCGACTGCCATGTGCTTGTTAGAGCTGATGTTAAAGCTGACGTTAGGACAAAATTTAAAAGTGAGCTTATTTATTTTCGAAAAAGAATGATTCTACCAAATATTGTGAAAATCGGAGATATGGTATATGTGTTTCCCATGGAATAGCTGATTTTTCATACAAAAACTAATATGACTATCAAACAAAACCGGACAAACATGGACTGCCGCTAACCGCAAGTCGAGCACATCTGTCTATGGAGGCCCATGTACAGATGTGCTCGACTTGCGGTTAGCGGCAGTGGACAAATGAAATACCATGGATTTGATGGACCTGCACGTATACTTTCAGATTACGATTGAAATTTTTGCTAATATTTCCTACTAGCTGCAGTAGAATGCTCAGAAAAATATCACTTTTTCATGAAAAAACGCTTATAATATGCTTGAAAATGAAGCTATCAGCCATCTTATGTAACCAAAAGATGCGCCATCCAAAGACCGTGAAGCGATGCTAAAACAGTTTTTGAAAATATTCTAAATTGATGAAAGTGGACGCTAAAAACTATTTTTCGGGACCACCCTATCTAAATTTAGAAATTTTGTCATAAAACATTACCTATATGAGATAAAATAAATATTTATTAAGCAAAAATGCTAAGAACTAAATTCTCTACAACTTTGTAGAATTATATGCAATTCTAACTCAAAAGAGTAAAAAAATACATTTAAAAAAAAATCACCGAAGGGCCACCCTAATGACAACCTACACCAAAAATAGATCTCTTCTTGTAGATCATTTCTTCTGAAGACGTCAAAACTCTAGCATAGATAGTTTTCGAGTTATCGATTTATGTCGTGAAATTTGACGAATCTGACCATTGTGCATTGTTGTGTCTATTGGACGTGTGACATAGTGCTCCATTATGCCGTAGGTCAACGTTTTAATCATCGGAAAATTCGGCCTTCACCCAGGGAAGCACTTGGTCCTTTAAAATACCGATAAATAATAAATAAATAATAATATAGATTTTAAACCCAACATAAATGAAAACAGGCGGCAGTTTCAAACCGTTGTGGCCACCAAGCCAAACATCATGACATCAGCCGAATTGGTTTGGAATTTAATCTTCATTTTCTCCAGAACATCCACATCCATTTTCTTCGGTGAAATGAACCGGTCCGTGGGGCCGTTGGCGTCAGCATCGATGCTAGAAAACTTCTCGCGTCGGAGAACAGGATTATATTTTTTCCTTCTTCAACAAAGAAAGCAATCTTTTTAAACGAGTCACTCGTAGTTCCTATACCCGATCCGTAATCAATTGGCGTTTCACTCAAGCTCTGGAAGGTACATGCAAGTCTACTTTGATGGATCTCATATGGATTTCTCAGAAATTTTGACTTCATTGGCAAATTTTCTGATGGTACAATATCAATATTTTGCACTTAAATATCATTAGGATATCAAGTTATGTTATTTGTAATAAGTATCATGTGCCATTTGGGCGGCGCTAAACTCGTTAGAACTTTATATGCAAAAATGTATGCTGAAACATCCAAAAACAGTGATTTGCATTTGTCATAAGACGAGTTTGTACAATCCCATTGAATTCCACAACTTAATTGTATCTTGACAGATCCGTATTTCGACCTCAACAGTAAGGCCGTCTACAGGCCGTCTGAAGACGGCTTTACTGTTGAGGTCGAAATACGTATCTGTCAAGATACAATTAAGTGGTGGAATTCAATGGGATTGTACAAACTCGTCTTATGACAAGTGAAGACATTCCACTAAAAAGTTCACAATAATTTTCTTAAGTGATTTGCAGTTGAACGGCACAATTTACGATGAAGAACTATGATACTCTTTCAAAACTTGAAGAATTTAATACAGAATGTTATGCTGAAAACCGCGAAAAGATTAGTGTTTGCTCGGGGAAGTTATTAGCATTTCTCTTAAGTGGGGTTTGAACAAATTTTCTTTTCTTTTTACCTTTGAAAGAAAAAAAAATTCACCCATACAACACTCCAGTAAAATGCTAATATCTTTGCCTAATAAACTCTAATCTTCTCGCAGTTTTCAGCGTAACATTATGTATTTATTTCTTCTATGAATGAATGAAGTATCATAGCTCCTCATCGTAAATTGTGCCGTCTAACTGCAAATAACTGTTTCTGATGTTTCTGCATACATTTTTGCATATAAACTTTCAACAAGTTTAGCACCGCCGAAACGTTGACCAATTTGGATGAAACTTTGACCAGGGCATCAAATAGAACCGAATAAAAGGGCGGCCCATCAAAAAATTTGGAAAAGTGTTTTTTGAGCCACCTTAATCTTTAAATTTTATTTTAGGATAGGATTTAAATATTGTTTCTTTGATATATCTATAAATTGTTAAAGCAAGTTTTTAAGCAGTGGGTGAATATTTTTTAAACAAAATTTTCTTGTTTCTAAAAAAATTCTACCAAGAACTTTTTTCTAGATCTTCTATCCATACAAAATTGTTCATATATAATTCCATTTAGGTAAAAATGGTAGATATGTCTTGCTATAGCGTAAAGATACAATAAATTAATGGAATGAAATAGAATAATACAAATTAATCTTATTACAAAATACAAATCATTTTAATACTTCGTATGCTGAGTGAAACAGTCTGCCTTCCAATCATCTATGAACCAACGCTAGTAGGTCGCGGTCTTGCGCTCCAATATAATTGAACAACGTGATCCAAACTCATATCTGCAATACATCCCATTCTGTCTAAAGTGCAGCCCCGTTCGGATGGTCTCTTTCACTCACCACCCTTACGCACCGGTTTCCGGTTGCCCAACGTTGCCACCAACACCAAACAGCATAAGGCTTTCGCTATGAAGAATAGTGGGGCGTTGGTCGCATCATATCGGATCCCGGTGCCTCCAACTTGTGTTGCCGTCGTCGCCGTTTCCTTCGTCACCCTTGGTTGAGATGATTTTGGATGCTAATTTTCCGGACATACGACTCGAATTATTTTTTCCATCACCAACGGAACATGTTTATCTATTTACTCCCCGGAGGGCGCCAAGCCCACAAACCATAGAAACAATTTCGCGAAGCATGTCTAATAACTATTTTTAAGTAGATGTTAAGACGTTGCTTGCGACTAGTTCATCAATAATTCAAAATCTTTTTGCAAAGCCCTTCAGCAGCAGAGAATTTGATTTCCTCGTGAAAGGCTATTTTATGCGGTGAAAAGTGGAAACCCCAAATCAAACAACACACCGGCAAACACCCACGTACATAATTTATGAATACCACGTGAGCGAGCTCTGGGGAACAATGTCGACTGACTAGATGATGTAGCAGCCCGACAGCTTGGAGAATTTCAATAAACATCATACAATATTCATGGAAGTGCTTCCGAAGTTAACACAGATTATCGTAATCCATCGACTGCGGTACGTTATGTGAAGGAAATTATGCATTGACTTTAAACCCATCCCAAGCATCTCATGGAATCTGATCTCTTGCCGTTAAAGTGATTCCTGCTAAACAAACCGGATTATCCTCGACGATGAAAGTTGGCCGCATTTTGATTCGACCCTCTGCCACCGACAGAAAACGACAGTCTGCTTGGGTGGGTCACACAGTCCTTTTCCGGAGTGGAAAAAATCGATACTAATGGAACTACGTGAAACGCTACGGCTACCGCTTGCCGCACCAAACTGCTGCAATATCAAACGATGACGGTCGGCGATAGTAAAAGGAACGACAACGCTGACGACTGTGCAAACGAAAGCGGCAAGCTTTAACGCAGGAGAGGATGGGTCGCGATGCACCGGTTAGTGAAGTTGGTTTGAATTAAATGAGTCTTTGAGTTGTTAGTGACATTAATCAATGTGAAACCTCTTCTAATTTATGACATATCTAAAAAGCTGAAGTGTTGCATTTTGCACCGTTCACCTCCAGGTGGAATCAACAGGTGGTCGTTTCGGCGGAATTGCCCCACTCACTGCCGCTTGAGCCTCGAGTAGGCAGCAACGGATTCAACGGGGTTAGCATTTTCTCCTTTTCAAATGCTTTTCTTTCTCATTAGTTGACACCGAACCTTTTCAGCTTCCGTGATGATGGTGTGCTAAACGGTACACGTGTTCTTTGTACCAGTGCCGTGCATGGAAACCCCGTTCATTAGAATCTGGCATAGGTGACGTGACATGGGTGTCCACACAGGACTGTGAATGCACGACCGGAAAGTTAGGTGCAAAAATGCCAAAGGGTTGTTTCCCTTGTCGTAATTCGTAATTGAATCCTAATTAAGGCCGACCTGGACTGTTTGTTTCCATTAGAATAATTAAGTTATAAACGATATCAATAACGCATGCTAGCTAGTGGCAATTTTACTCAGATTGACCGATAGCGTGAATTTAGTTAGAATCACGATCCCATGAATTTAGTTAGAATCACGTCTGTCGTTTACTACCATAACCTCAAAGGATTTGATAGCGTGTTATAATACGATTTGTAACTTCAGAATTAGACACGTGTGAACCATTAGAGTATCGTAGCTGCGAACAATTCTGGGAAGATAAATGAGCCGGTAGCTAATAATGTCTCAACATGGTTTTCTATCGAAACTGATAAGGCAAGTATTTTGATTATAATCAAACTGTTGATCTTGTTTGTGATTTCAGATTGACTGAACCAGTGTGATGTGCTTTCAAATGTGCTGTAAAAATTACTGGAGAACGTGACTGCTCCTATATACTCCCGTTAGGTTCTACTTATAAGATTTGGCATTATCCCAAACATTCGCGTAAACTGGAAGAACAAAACTTTTAAAAGAACTGTAACATGGATGATGTGCTACTAAATATATCATTGCCCGTAAAATAGACGAAAATAGCTCA
This sequence comes from Armigeres subalbatus, assembly GCF_024139115.2. NCBI lineage: Eukaryota > Metazoa > Arthropoda > Insecta > Diptera > Culicidae > Armigeres > Armigeres subalbatus. Next base: position 421,757,731 of record NC_085141.1, read on the forward strand.
ATAATATCACATGTTGATAAGAAAAGAAAATGAGATATAGACATGATTTATATAAGAGATAAAAGATTAGACGACACTGTCAATATTTTGCCCTAAAATATCATGATGATATCCAGTTATGCTATTTGTAAGGAGTTATCAATATCATGTGCTACTTCGGTACAAAGTTTTGGTATTGTTGTCTGTATTGAACGTTCTTTTATCTCTTATATCAATTAAATCCATATCATATTTTGTTATTCTGTCCATCCAAGAGACTGAAAAAAAGCATCATTCAAAAGAGCTTGGGCAAAGCATTAGCATAAGAAATTGATGTTATTCTGCTAAGAAGATTTTTGAAAAAGGCAGCAAGAAGGGCCTGGGCTGAATTTTATTTCATGAAATCGGAATGGTCGTCATTCATCACAAGCTCCTAATCACATAAATTTATTAATGGATTAATAATCATTTTTTTAAATTAAACAATTAACAGAAGAAAAATCTGATTTTCCCCATAATTCATAAAAGAAGAAAAAATAACACTAATAACAAAATTCAATAGATAGCCAGCTGATAAAAGTACGAACTGAAAACAAAACAGATGATAGGGCACGAGTTTCACTAACACCATCATACTGACTCGATCCCGATTCGTTTTTCGTTCGAATAGATTATTCAGTAAAATAATTTCTACTTCATCTTTTTTTTATTTTTTTTTTCAAACATTTACTTGCTCAGCGAATTAGTTTCTTGAATCCATTATATTCACTACACTCGTCAGGAATTTTCCATGAATATTCCAAACATTTTCCTTCAAAAATTTGTAACAATTTGCCGTAAAATTAATTTCAAAGAATTTTCCGCGGAAATTTTAAACAACATCTCTTGTGAATTCCATAGATCTTCTCTTGAAAATTCCAATCTTCTTCTTCTTATTGGCATTACATCCCCACACTGGGACAGAGCCGCCTCGCAGCTTAGTGTTCATTAAGCACTTACAAAGTTATTAACTGCGAGGTTTCTAAGCCAGGTTACCATTTTTGCATTCGTATATCATGAGGCTACACGATGATACTTTTATGCCCAGGGAAGTCGAGACAATTTCCAATCCGAAAATTGCCTAGACCGGCACCGGGAATCGAACCCAGCCACCCTCAGCATGGTCTTGCTTTGTAGCCGCGCATCTTACCGCACGGCTAAGGAGGGCCCCAAATTCCAATACTCATTGGAAAACTTCAAAGTAAAGTTGGGGTAAAGTGCCCAATAGTGGACCCCCAAACAATAGTGGACCCACCAGCCATTTTTGCATTATTACTGCACAATGTCAATATTTTGCTATGAAATTCTATCGGGAGAACCTACCTTACAGTCCTATGATTTGATTACATGCATTGGAAATGCTATGGAAAGTAAAATTAGAAGATTTTTCACCATTCTATAAAAAATAAACACGAGAGTGTCCATTATAGGAATATTTTGGGAGGTTCATAATAGGGAAGAAGAACGTCCCGAAACGGGACATGAAAATCAAATGAAGTGTCGACTATACGGAAGCAATTTCCTATTATGGACCTCCAGGGGGTCTACTATAGGGCGAATTCGGTTAGACTTTAGAATGTTAATTTCAACGAATAACGTCATGTATTTGGGTGTTTTATGTATGTATCGTGAAGAGGAGATGCAGAGCTTGTTTTAAAATATCAAGCAGAGTTAATAAATATGTTGAAAATTTCTACTCCTTATCACGGGAAGACCAAAATTCCGCTACTAGGGGGTCCACTATTGGGCATTTCACCCTAGGTCTCGAGGAAAAAACCGAAAATAATTACCATATAAGTTTTGGGAAAATTTGTTGGGAAAATTCATCAGTTTTTTCCAGCGGAGTTCAAAAGATTTTCCCGTTAGGCTCTGAATGCAATGGAACAGAAAGGCAACGGTAACGGCAGAATTTGGCAGTTAGCCTATACATTTTCTATCAAACTGTCCGTTCCGCCGCCATTCCGCTGAATTGCGTTTGGGGCTTTGCCGTTGCCGTTCCGTACCATTGCTTTCGAGGCTTTAATGTTTTAACCAACGATAAAAAAATTGCCACGCCGATTCACGCCGCCACCCAAAATTTTGAGAAACGCCGCCGCTGACGATTTTTGGACTGGCGCACACCTCTATTGAGCACCCACTTTTTTTACCGTTTATTTGAGGCTCAAGCGCTCAAAGGCATAACGGAGCCGAAAGTCAATTGATGTTTTTTTTTACAATTTCATCTTTTGCTTCTTATGCTCGTATGTTAGTGTTGGGGAGCCGAAAAACTCGCGGCTTGGTCGAGATTAAGGAGTACATACAAAAATAAAATTGGTGTCCGTAGGTAACGTTGATGCAGTCTTTCCATGATGATTGGTGTGGTGCAGAACAGAGACAAACTGTAATGATACAAGCAAATCAATCAACGATCAATGTGAAGGGACCCATACCAAAGTGATAGTGTAAAAGCGATTCGATAGAGCACTCAATATGGATCGTATTTCGCTCAGGAAATACGGTGAGTGCTGTACCGGCCTCATTGAACGTATAGCCTCTATTGAGCTGATACTATCCGTAAAAATGAAGTATTGATCAGAGGGAAGAGAGGCAATTCGCTCTAATGCGTAGTGTATAGCTGCTAATTCTGCAACATATACGGAACAAGGATTTTGAAGTTTTCGAGCGGCGCTATGCAATTCGTTGAAGACACCAAATCCAGTGGATACATTTATTTTTGACCCGTCGATGAAAAACTTTTTGACGCAACTGACATGGCTGTATTCACTTGTGAAAATTGGTGGTATACACTCCATTCGGAGAGGATCTGGAATTCCATGGATCTCTTCTCTCATGGTCAGATCAAAAACTACAGAAGAACTGGAGGAGTCTAAGAAGCAACCACGATTGGGAGCATTCGAAGAAGGTCCAATCTTCAGGCTCCAGGTACCAGTAGTACAGTGTCATAAATTTTGATTGGAAGTTTCGTTCGATTAGCTTCTCAAAATTTTCAATTATCAATGGATTTAAAACCTCACACCGAATGAGAAATCTGAACGATAATCCCGCGAAGCGATCTGATAAAGGAAGTATTCCCGCGAGTACCTCCAAACTCATTGTATGAGTCGAGTTCATACAGCCTAACGCGATGCGAAGACAGCGATATTGAGTGCATTCGAGCTTCAATATATGAGTTTTCGCGGCAGCTTTCCACGAATTGATTAAATAAATTAAACATGCGTCTCTTCGCGACGTCTGGGAGGATTTTAAGCAAGTTGAATTTAATTCTATCCATTCCTGGAGCGGTATTATTACTTGAAAGGAGAGCAAGTGAGAAATCAACCATCGAAAATAGGGCGTCCACCTCGTGTCGACCGGAGGTTGCTTCGCGTGCGAACCGTTGAATTGGGACGGAATCCGGACACACTTTTTTGGCGAAAGCGAAGATCCAACGAGGAGAACTTTCCCTATCTTCGTTAATCGATGACGCGTTACACAGTTTTCTCCCGACGGCCCAAAGTGTTGTCATTGACGTTTTGCGCGAAAGACCATCAACAAAATGGCGCTAATAATCGCGTTTCTTAGCATTTGCGAGACTCTTAAACTTACGTTCAAGAGAGACATAACGATCGTAATTATCTCGAGTACCTCGCTTTCGATAGTCCTTAAACGCGTCGGGCTTTGCCCGATAGACTTTGGTACACTCTTCATCCCACCAAAGAGGAGAAGGCGGACGTCGACGTATTTGAGATCCCGGTATTGATCGACGCTGTGATTGAACTGCGCTGTCTAGGATTAGCCCGGAGAGAAACTGATATTCTTCCAGCGGAGGAAGAATATCGACCGAATGCTCACCGACGATGATCGCCTCAGTGTATCTTCCCCAGTCAATGTGTTTCGTGAGGTCGTACGCAATGTCGATCTGGCGAGACTGACACGATCCATTGGTGATTGAGATTTCGATAGGCAAGTGATCACTACCATGGGGATCTTGAATTACTTTCCACGTACAATCCAATGTTAGTGAAATCGAACAGATTGAGAGGAAAATTCTACTTCCGAGTGCTGAAGGTGCCACGCATGTTGCTTCTCCATTATTTAAATATGTTATGTTGAAGTAGTCGCACATGTCGTAAATCAGCGAAGAACGGTTGTCATCGGTAAGTTCCTCAAGGCCGTGCCGTGTGAGTTCAAGCCTCTCAGAATCAACCGTGGCTTAGGCATAGCAGAGCAGGCTTCGTTAATATCTCTACGTCGCATAGAAGCATTCGGCGGTATATACACAGATGCTATGCTGAGGCTTTTCCCTCGTCTGGTGACATGACATGCAATTACCTCAGTGCATGTCATTGATGGAAGATCTATTCTGTAAAAGGAGTGGAGCTTGTTGATCCCCAAAAGCACCCCTCCATATCCATCTCCTCGATCTAGGCGAACAATGTTGAAATCGTGGAAAGAGAGAACTTTGTCTGGAGAAAGCCATGTTTCACTAAGAGCAAATGCGTCACGGCATGAGCTGTGAACTAAAAATTTAAACGGATTCAGGTTTTTAAAATACTCCTACAGTTCCACTGCAGGACTACGATCTTATCCCCGACCTCGTTGGTTAAATTAGCAATCGAGGGATAAGATTGAATCAAGAACAGGCCATTTTAAAATCAATCGCTTAAATAAGGGTTTCACCAGTGAGATTATCATGTTGATAATGTTTCTCACTGTGGGAGAGATTTCTAGTGTATTGAAGATAAAATCCACAATCCCAGAAAGAGTTATTTTGTCAGGTACCTCAACATGGTTATGTTGAACCGCTTGGTGATTTTGTTGCTGATGTAAGCTTTATTAGCATTAGCATTAGCATTAGCATTGAGCATATCGCTCAAAATCGTAGGTGGTACAAGCAAAGACTGTTATATGAGAGTAGCATCACTTTCATCCGTTACCACAGACATTGATTTAGGACTACACTGGATTTTGTTTTTACGCGATTTACATTTTCTCAATTTTCTACTTATCCTAAAAGTTTAATGCTTATCATGTGATTTTTCTTCGATTTATTCTGGATTCTTTGAAACATGTTGCGAAGAATTTGGTGGTAAATTGAAGTCACACGATCACTAACACGAGCGAAAAAAAATCGCGTAAAAACAAAATCCTGTGTAATCAATATCTCTTAAATGAAAGCAATGCAACTCTCCAATAGTCCAGATCTGTCCTGGCCACGTCCTTCCGAATGCTGGGGAAGGGGAAGGATAGTTAGTCGGACACCTACTTAAGAAAGATGCAGAGAACTCTACGACCTCTCATAGGTACCACGGGAGGTTTTGGGATTGTTTGTGTGGAAGGTTATAACAGTAGGAATCGTGTTGGTAGAACGTGAAGCACAGAAAGAACTATGATAGAATTACTAAATAAGAAAGGACGAGCCTGGAATTGAACCCACGACCTCCTGCTTATAAGGCAGAAGCGGTAGCAACTAGACCACCGAGCTCGTCTGTTGCTGATGTAAGCTTTATGGGCAAAAAACTGGAACAGCTGGAGTTTTAGATGTTCCCGGAAGTGACGGGAAATTGCCAACCGCAAACTTGAACCCCACAGGAGAAACTTTTTGGGGTTTCCCACCACTTGCTAATTTTTCAGGGGAGGGTCGAGTACTCTGTTCAACGACAGGAACATGTTGAAAAGCGTGTTTGCGTTTTGGCCTGCATCTTGCGCGCTTTCTTTTTGTCCCTGTTTCGATGACAGTGTATTCTTCACCATCCCCAGAGTCTGAGCCTTGATCATCTAAGGGCAGAGAAGACATTTGAGCTGGCGATAGATCGGGTTAATGGAACAGCGGCTGGGGCAATGGTCTTCATCATTTCTGCATAGGATCGCCTCGACCGCTGTTTTATTGAGCGGATTTGATGTTTCTCCCTCTCTATGTACCGAGTACACGCAGTGAGTTCATGCGGAGCTTTGCCACAGCAAGTACACTTTGGCTGTTTACTGCAGAGACCCTCGGCATGCTGCTCACCGCATTTGCTACACCGTGGTTTATTGCAGCAGTAGGTCTCTGTGTGACCAATCTGCTGGCACTTTTTCCAGTGCATTACGGTCGGTATATAGAAGCGCACTGGTAATCGAAAGTTCCCTAGAACAAGGTGGTCAGGAAGGGCAGAACCAGAAAAGGTCACACGATACGAATCAGACGGTTTTTTGGTGCCATCTTCTGACACGTAATGCATTTGTCTGACATCAAGAATCTGAACTGTTGAGACCGCTCGATTTTTAAACCCCCCAGTACCAGTCTTGATGTTAGAAACGGCTCGCACTGTTAGAAACGGCTCGGTGACCACTCCTGCTATCTCGACTTCACTGCTTGCGATGTATACGTGATATTCCAATCGAAAGAGCTCGAAGGCAGCAATTCTGTTGGCCTGTTCACGATCACTTACAGTGACTCGCAACTTATTACAACTTGGGGCATTCACTTCAATAATGCCCTGAAACGATTTTGCCAGATCTTTTTCGATTTCGAATTTGTTTAGCGGTTTACTTTGGGCCGAAAGAAAACCAGAAATAGGTCCTTAGATCCGGGCGGGTACGCTTTTAGGCGGGGGGTCGCCGGAGGTGTTGATCCACTTGCCTGGTTAGTATCTATAGGATCAGGAGAAGAAAGGTTAAAAATCCCAGGAGAATTTGAGTTGTTGACTTGAACGTTTACCGGGCGAACGTTTAAGGGCTGCGACTTGCGATCCGGCAGGTTGTCGTAGCCGGAAGTGCCTTTAACAGCCACACCGGAGGTGTCAGCCAGGGTGTGCTGCACAGTCACAGGACACAAAACGCGTTTTTTAAAAACAAGTGTAAAAAACTTCTAATGAAGAAAAACACTCGAAAAACTTCACGCGAGATGAGAGCAATAAAAAAAAATAAACTGCTCGCTTCTAACGAAGAACAGGGAATTGAGCACCCACTTAGATTTGGTAGATCTAGCTAAATTTTTTTCAGAAGCTTCTGGAATATTCTATTTTTTTCATATAAGTGTAGTCCACCCTTGTGAATATATCGTCTTTCGAGTTTAAAAGAAACTAAATTTACTTCGACTACACATCAGTAAAACACTTATGACTCTGCCGGATAAACTAATCTTTTAGCGGCCCTCAGCATAACATTCTACAGTCAAACTTCCATGGGTCGATGTTCTATGATTCGATATTGACTCATGAAAGAAAATTATGCCATATTAAAAAATATTTCTGGATTACCGTGATGCCACCTTCAAACAGCTTTTCAAGGATTTTCTCTTCCACATCTCGATATTTCCATAAGTCGATGGTCCCTTCAACATCGACTCATGGAGGTTTGACTATATATCTTATTTTTCAAGTATCTAACAAATGAGTGTCATAGCTCTTCATGGTAAATGGTGCCATCTAGATCCAATTTACTGTTCGTCGATGTTTCTCCGATCTCCATACATTTTGACTCAGGATTACGGTTGTGTTTTCTACACCGGGGTACACATTTGATCAAGGTTAAGGAATAATCAACGTTTCTTTGTGTTGTTCTAAAGATCCTGATTTTCAACCATTTAATATCAAAAATTGGTAATAAGTTCAGAAATAGCAAGCACAGATAATAAAATCAAACAACCTGCGAGTTTAGCTCCAATCATCAGTTCAAACAAGATTTCACGTAGAGCGGATGCAGCGGAACGGACACAGCAGCACGAAGACGTTGGTAGTAGTCTGAATGGATTACCATCACATAGGTTAGTAGTCGTCGTGGTGGTTGCTGCAGATCAACCTCAACGATAGCTCTTTAGCCAGTAGCAGCGTGGTCGAAAACCAGTTCGGGCCTTGCGAGAAAATTTCACGAGTCGACGACGGTCAATCACTTAACAGCAACCAAAAGATATTCTGAACCACCGCACAGTTTCGAATAAATTTCCTGAACTGCGCCAGTTTTTAACTGGCTTCGTGGTGTGATACGAGGCAATGGCATATGAAAAGCAAAAGTATCGATCCCGAGCAACGCGTGGTCCTACGTCACCTTTGCGTACAACCCCATTGGGTAGCACCTTCGAGTTTTCCCACATAAACTTCCAATGAGTTTAGAACCGCCCGACTTGGCTGACATTTTGGAATCGAATCATATTTGAGATAAATACATTTGAGTGTCGAATTCAATAAATTTTGGGATTCGAATGGAATCACGTTTTGGAGTCGAATGGAATAAAACTTGACATTCGATTGAAATCCCATCCCATTCGAATGGAATCTTCGGATTTGAATGAAATCCTATTTGGGAAACGAATGTGGGAACTGAATGCAATCACATTTTAGGTTTGAATGGTATCACAGTTTAAATTTGAATATAATTACATTTGGGGTTCAAATAGAGCTATATATTTGGGATTCAAATTAAATCTCATATCGAATTGAATCCCATTAGAGATTTGAATTGAATCCCATTTGGAATGCGAATAGAATTACATTCTGATTTCTAATCAAATAACTTTTGTGGTCGAATGGAATCAAATTTGGGATTTCAATGGAACTATATTATGGAATTCGAATGGAATCACATTTGTGATTTGGGATCGAATGATCTTGGCTTAGAAACATCGAGATTAATAACTGTAGAAGTGCTGAATGAACACTAAGCAGCGAGGCGGCAATGTCCAAGTGGGGTATGTAATGCCAATAAGAAGAAAAAGAAGATCACACATTTGAGATTCGGATTGAATCGCATTTGGGAGTCGAATGGAATCAAATTTGGGATTCGAATGAAATCGCATTTGTGAACAATGGAAACACATTTCGGATTTAAACGGAATCCCATTTGGTAGTCGAATGATATCCCATTTGAGATTCAAATGGAATAACTTTTGGAATGGGAATGGAGTCACATTCTTGTTTCGAATTGAATCACTTTTGCTTTGGAATGGTATTTTATTTGGTAGTTTTTGGAATTGGAATTGCAATTTGGAATTTTAATAGACTGACATTTGGGAGTCGAAATTGGAATTTGAGTGTAATCCATTTGAGAGTCGAATGGAATACCATTTGGAAGTCGACTAAAATAAAATTTTGGATTCAAATGGAAACTCATTTGAGTTTCGAATGGAATCATATTTGGAAGTCGAATGGAATCTCAATTTGTTTTCAAATGGCATCAGATTTAGGAGTCGAGAGCCAAATGGAATATTATTTGAATCCAAATGAAATCACATATGAAATTTGAATGGAAACACGATTGTGTTTAGAATGGAATTTCATTTGTGATTTGCTTGAAATCATATTTTGGATTCGAAATTTAAGAATTGAATGGAATCAACTTTGAGTTTCTCTTGAAATCACATTTTAGATTCGAATGGAATCATATTTGGGAGTCGAATGAAATCACATTTTGAATTTCGAATCGAATCATATTTAGTTTTCTAATAGCACTGGAATTCGAATGGAATCAAATTTGAGAATAATAGGGGAGGTGAGAAGAATCACATTCGGGATTCGAATGAACCCCAATTTGGGAATCGAATAATCACATTTGGGAGTTGACGGGAATAATATTTGGTATTGGATTGAAACTACATTTGGACACGAATGGAATCCCATCTGTGATTTCAATAGAATCACATTGAAATTCGCATTTGGGATTTCAAAAGATTCACATTCAGGGTCAAATAAAAAAATTGAGAGTCGAATTGAATCACATTTGGGCGGGGTTCTACCAAATCGCAAGTAAAAGAAGAACGGAAATAATTTCATATCAATTCATATACTTATTGTATCCTCAGATGTGGGGTTGAGGGGTATCTGATACGATTAGTGATCATTTAAATCTGATAAACGAAAGCTTGGGTAAGAAAAAGCGATTTTCTTTGTTGGCGTTTGGTGCGATTTGGCAGAATCCCGACCATATCTTCTTCTTATTCTTATTGGCCTTACATCCCCACACTGGGACAGAGCCGCCTCGCAGCTTAGTGTTCATTTAGCACTTCCACAGTTATTAACTGCGAGGTTTCTAAGCCAGGTTACCATTTTGCATTCGTATATCATGAGGCTGGCACGATGATATTTCTATGCCCACGGAAATCGAGACAATTTCCAATCCGAAAATTGCCTAGACCGGCACCGGGAATCGAACCCTGCCACCCTCAGCATGGTCTTGCTTTGTAGCCGTGCGTTTTACCGCACGGGTAAGGAGGCCCCCGGCCATTAGGAATTCATATTGAAGTTCATGGCTCAAGGAAAGCCAATATTAGCCACCTATCAGGAATTTGTTTCGGTTCTGACGCTAAGAAGTAGTTGAGCTGTACTGATGATGGCTGTACTCACTTGTAACCGTGCTGTAACCTATCATGTAGCATCTGAACGACAATGAAGCTCTGATTATGCAGATTGAACTGAACGTCCAGAGTAAACGCTACACTACGAATCGTCATAGAGATACGTACCAACAAGGATAGAGTCGCCTCACGAGCTTACGAAATATCTGTCAATCCATTAAGGTTGGTCAACGGACAAAGATTCGAATATACAACTCTAACGTGAAATCTGCTATTAAAGAGACTTTTAGCCCGAGGCTGGCTCGTCTCAGAATATCTGTGTTGTTATACCCAAGTGTCAACTTAATACACATCAGCAGAGATCACGCAGAAGTGGTAAGGATTCATCAATCTATGTCTACGTTATATAATCCGTACCTGGTAGTCTCACAACTAGATCTCGTATGTCATTTTTATAATGCTCGTTGACTACAAATACAGACTATAGAGAATAGCATCGAAAACATTCAAAGTTGCTCATAGAGTTATGATTTTATTAGGTACATGATGCATCAAAATGTTGCACGCAACAATCATACATGTATTTATTTTACGTTGCTTGGATCAACTTGCTTTGCTTTGAACTTGCTTAATACTTTGCGTGGAATTTTATCTCTATTTTCACTTCACTGCTCTGCATCATGCTTGCAAGAAATGAACTCACTTCATTTTAAAGGGGAAGACATCGGATTGAATTGATTGTTTTTTCACCGACCACAGTATCATAAGTGGCGCTGCCATAGCCTAATGTGTGTACCCTCAAAGTTAGCACACGCCCCCAGACCAAACTGGCAGTCTTATTTAACGAACCATGTGGTATGTTTTCTTCCCTAAATATCAAGCAGTTCATCATTGCCTCGTATCCAGTTCACAGTAGGTAGTAAACTCCCAACCTCAGTGTGCGACCAGTTTGTGCCTTCCCAACATACCACCGATCCCGAAATTCAATTTCCACAATCCGATAAATCTTGTCTCCAACGCTATCTGCGTCGGGGAAATGCCAAACGACTCCCGTGGGATCCAATTTTGGCACAAGATGCGGAACAGAGTTTCTTCGCGATTTCATATTGACCTTTTCCGTCCAGCTCATCGTCGCCGCTGCCTTTCCTTCTTGAATCTTGAGGAATAACCAACGTAGTGAGGTGTGTAGCGTGACACGAATATAGAATTTTTACGACGTTGCACGACATTAACCACCCTCCGGTTTTTTGAAAAGAATCTTTTCTAACGGAAGACAGCGACGGCAATGATGACGATAATGATGATGACTATCCTGGTCCGTTCGCCGTGTAATCCTCATGGTAGAACCAATTGTGAGACAAACAAATTTAAGTTTATCTCCCACGGGACCTGTTGTATGTGCTGTTGTTTGTTGCTCATTCCCCCTAGCGATTTTTCACTTATTCGTCGGGATGGGAGGGTTATTTTCTTCCTCATTATACAGGCAAGTGCCCATTCTGCTGTGATTTAGTTAGCATCAATTGGGATGTTTTTTGGGCAAGCTTCTTGATTCGCATTACTAGCAAGATGTAAGAATGAAGAGAGCAACAATAATGATCGAACTATGCTAATATTTGCGTGTGTATTTTTATAATTACTTTCGTTAACATTATAGAATAATTGAGTGGCAAGAGTTCGATCATTATTTTCACTGCAGGTGCTGAAAAAAGGATTTAGAATGAACTCTTACCAAAATTGAAGATATGAACAAACCGTCCTAACATGAATTAATATTTTGTAATTTTTAGTTTACTTAAACATTATTTTCTTCTTCTCTGCTTATAAAAATGAGTTTACATTTCCTTTGAGGCAATATAACTCACTACAATGAACTCAACAATTAACTGATAGAATGTAAAATAATTCTACACCGAGCAAGTACGGGTACGTTCGAATAGTTTAGAATAAATAATAACTGAATGAGATATCAAATATATTTGTAATTGTCGTTGCTGAAAGTGTTTTGGCATGTGAACATTCTGAGTAGTATTTTGGAATCATCATGACCGAAGACTGAAGAGTACAATAACGATGGAATGTGGCAAGAAGAAATTTGAACATATCTGATCTGATAACATCATATATATAATAGCCTTGTCATATATATAATAGCCCTGTTTGTCTGTCCGGTGACTAGCCAACCAGACGCAGCACGCGGGGAAATTCTCACAAAAAATAAAATTTTTGACACTTCAATTCTTTTTTTCTATCAGATGCATAAAACACAACCAGTGACAACCTTAGACAACCAGACACAGCATTTGATGAAAAAAATCACAGACAACAGACGTGGAAAATTTCGATTGAAAAAAAAAACACTTGCCACGGGCGCTACAGCGTCCACAAATAAACTAGTTATTTAATATTGATGCTCTATGGGTCTGTCTCACGTCCTGAATTAAACTTAAAGTGACAGTTTTAAGATTGAAGAATCACCCGGTCCTGGTTCTACCTTGCAATTCCATCGATATACCGATCAAAAATTATTCAACATCTCTCAAAAGTAATTTTTGTTCTGCGAGCAGTTTGTTATTCGATAATTATAGAACTGTCACTTTTAAGTTGAATTTTTATGTTATGAGTTTAATTCTCCAAATGTAACAGATCCTAAGTTTCCCAAGTTATTCTGGATTTCAGTGGTTCAATGGTCTACACTGGTCTAGTTGAGCTAACTAGACTCGGTAAAATACCAATATGTGCCAATATGTAATCATCATATTAATAAATGCTGTAAAAGGCCCTTCCGAGTAACAGTTTTGGTTTTATAACGGTCCTTGAACACATTGGTTAACTCTTAAAATATGCTATATATGAAATCATATTAAGTACGTCGATGTTACTAGGGATGCGGCTCCTCTGGTTTTCTAACTCAGAAGAAGTGCGTTCAGGCTACAACCAGACCTGTGCGCCGATTGAAATTTTACCGGCGGCGGCGTGAAAGATCATTTTCAGCCAGCGGTGGAGGCGTGGCGGCGTAACGCCGTTGATGATCGGCGGCGACGGCGTGGCAGCGTGGGTCGGCTGGACTAATTTCAGGCGTCAAAAATTCTCCGGAAATTCTCAACAAATTCCTCAGATTTTTTTTTTTACGAATTCGATGGGAAGTTCATCAAAAAATTGCTCTGGACTTTCCTCCAGATATTTCTTCGGAAGCACCTCCAGGAACTATACCAGAAGTTCCTCCAGAATGTCGTCCCGAAGTTCCTCCAGGATGTCGTCCCGAAGTTTCTCCAGGATTTCGTCCGAAAGTTACTTAAGGATTTCGCTCTTAAGTTTTTCCAGGGCTTCGTCGGAAAGATCATCTAGGAAGTCGTACGGACGTTCCTTCAGTATTTTGTCCGGTAATTCTTCCAGGATTTCGTCCGGAAGTTCCTCCAGGATGTCATCCGGAAGTTCCTCCAGTATTTCATCGCGAAGTTCCTCCAGGATTTAGACCAGAAGTTCTTCCGAAATTTCGTCGGAAGGTTCCTCAGGATTTTGTCCAAAAGTTTACCCAGGAATTCCTCCGGAAGTTCCTCGAGGATTTCGTCCGGAAGTTCTTCCAGGATTTCGTCCAGAAGTTCCTCCAGGATTTCGTCCGGAAGTTCCTCCAAGATTTCGTCTGGAAGTTCCTCCAGGATTTCGCCCGGAAGGCCCTCCAGGATTTCGTCCAGAAGTTCCTCGGATTTCATCCGAAAGTTCCTTCTGGATTCCGTCCCGAAGTTCCTCCTGGATTTCATCCTCAGGATGTCGTCCGGTAGTTCCTCCAGGATTTTATACCCAAGTTCATACAGAATGTCGTCTTCCAGGATGTCGTCCGAAAGTTCCTCCAGGATTTCATCCAGAAACTCCTCCAGGATTTCGTCCGGAAGTTCCTCCAGAAGACATCCGGAGGTTCCTCCAGGATTTCGTCTGGAAGTTCCTCAGGATTCCGTCCAGAAGTTCCTCCAGGAATTTTTGGGAAATTTCTCCAGGAGATCCTCTAAGATTTCTATCCAGAATTTCTACAATTTCTCCAGGAAGATTCTTTAAGAATGTTTTTGGAAGTTTCTCCAGGAATTCCATCTTAATACCTCAGGGGAAAATGTTCGGAAGCCCATCAGATAATTTCTCCGCAGATTCTTGCAGGAATTCTATCGAAAGTTCCTGAAGTAATTCCTCCTAAATCCCCTTAAAAAAAAATCTGAAGCTCAGATGTTCCATAGGAGCTATTTGGAAATTTCATCGTGAATTCCTCCAGAAGCTTACCTGCATTTTATTTAGTTTTTTACGGTAAAAGTAGAGTGGGGCAAGAGTAGGCACTTAGTTTTCACTCGATCATGTAGATCTTATAAAGCAAGCTTCTTCATATCATATCAGCGTCGACGATTCGTATACTCTTCCTATATGTTACCCAGTAGGAAAAATATTGAAATTGTTGTAATTCGTTTTAGTAGAACCCTTATTCCAAGACATGTGAAAAACACACCGGTTGGGGTAAGAGTACGAAGTTTTCCAATCATGTGTTTCAAGCATATATTAACACAAATAAGAGTAAATAACATTTAATTGATGTTTATCAAAAGTACATTATAGAATGTTTGAAGATTACGTAGCTCTGAAAGGGGGAGGGGTCCTAGAAATGTAAACTTTCACACGAAAAACATTGTTTTTTTTTCATTATATACAAAAAAAAAACTACAGAGGTAGAAATATATCAGGTTTTGCGTGGAGTGGATAAAGGAATTCTCAAAGAAAGATCACTAATTACGTAACGGAAAATTGGACCATTCCATGACCCCTCTCCCTATCTTACACTTTTTGTATGAATCCTCTAAAAAATCTATGAATCGTCATACATCTCGCAACCCCTCCCAGCTCAGCCTTGCGTAATTTATGGTTGTTTTTTTTTGATTAAAGGATTATCATTTAGATGAAATTGTGTTTTCGGACTATGTTGAGGTGTAAAACAATACCTTGCTTTGTTCGCTAAGTCTTTTTTAACACCAAATTACTTATCTTTAAAAGGAGCACTTGTGATAATTTTCGATATCTGCCCCTTCTTCTTTTTTTGTGGATCTTTTCGCTTTGGAAGTAGTCTTATTTCGGCCGGAGAAACGGATTTGACAACAGAACTTAAAGGTTCACATGCGTGGTCTTGCCCAAGGTGAATACAAACAGGTGTAGCAGTATGTCAATATCATAATTCAGCCATCTTTGATTTTTGTATGGGGCAGTTCATGTTTTGCACTGAAAATGAATTTTTCACCCCCGCGCTAGTCTCTCCCAACAACTGTCGAAGTGAGTGAACCCCGGTCTTGCCCCACTCGCTCCTGCTTAATTTTACCCCACAGCCCCAAAATTTATTCAGTTAATGGTTTCGACCTCTGTTCTGCACAATAAAGTACTCTATACGATAGGTTATCGAAATATGTAGTGTAATGTTCACCTGATAAAACGGCAGCACTGCGAAGAACACCTGAATGGCGATATGGCAGATGAAAATGGCGGTATGGTGATGAAGCTGGGAGAACGCGCGCAGGACATAACTTTACCGGCTGCGGATCTCCAGGAAATCCAGGAGGAGATTTGCCGGCTGAAAAATAACAAAGCCCCTTGGGTTTGACCAACTACCAGGAGAGCTTTTTAAACACGGTGGATGGAAGGTGTCGTGTGTCCCATCTACAAAAAGGGCGATAAGCTGGATTGCAGCAACTACCGCGCAATCACATTGCTGAATGCCACCTACAAGGTACTCTCCCAAATTTTATGCCGTCGACTAGCACCAATTGCAAGGGAGTTCGTGGGGCAGTACCACACACTTAAAATAAATCGCCGAATTCGGTAAATTTTTACCGAAATCTCAACAGCAGAACTGTTCGGTAAATAATTTTACTGATTTTCGGTGATTTTGACAGTTGAACAATGGAAAAAATTACAAAAAGTCTGTAAAATAATTACCGGACAGTTCTGCTGTTGAGATTTCGGTAAAATTTACTGAATACTGTGATATGAGTTGAGTGTGCAGGTGGATTTTATGGGCGAACGCTCCACCACGGACCAGGTGTTCGCCATTCGCCCATTACTGCAGAAATGCCGAGAATACAATGTGCCCACGCATCATCTATTCATCGACTTTAAAGCTGCATATGATACAATCGATCGGGACCAGCTATGGCAGCTAATGCACGTACACGGATTTCTGAATAAACTAACACGGTTGATCAAAGTGACGATGGATCGGGTGATGTGCGTAGTTCGCGTTTTAGGAGCATTCTCGAGTCACTTTGAAACGCACAGAGGGTTACGGCAAGGTGATGGTCTTTCGTGTCTGCTATTCCACATCGCTTTGGAAGAGGTAATACGAAGAGCAGAGACTAACACGAATGGAACAATTTTCAATAAGTCCGTCCAGCTGTTTGGCTTCGCCGACGACATAGATATTATGGCACGTAACTTTGAGAGGATGGAGGAAGCCTACATCAGACTGAAAAGCGAAGCTAAACGGATTGGACTAGTCATCAACACGTCGAAGACGAAGTAAGGTACACCGGGGCAAGTTGAAATGCGGGGTAAGTTGAAACGGAAGCTGTAATTAAGTAGCTGTAACAAAGTAGATTATCATTCAATGTTGAATACGCATAATGATTATGAAAAATCTATGGAAAACTCGTTTATTTTTTGTAATTTGGCTCGTTTGAAATTGCTCCGCATTTTCAATCCATTGGGGCAAGTTGAAACAACGATTCAAAACGTCACCTTCGCAATTGAAAGTAATTTTTTTTTCAGAATCCAACATGATCGGTAAATACATTCGGAAAACATGAATTTATAAAAACTTCTGTAAATAAATTTAATAAATTTCCGCCAATCCCGTCATGAATGCAACTCTCCTACAATCTCCAGCTGATCTCCAGTAAAGAATAGAATGAAAAAGGCTCATGTTTAATCTACATGGTCTAGTTTTGAGATTCATAATTTAATTTTCCTCGTAGTGAGCACTGACTTTTAAAAAAATAAAACATTGAGCATGTTAATATTTCCTTAACTTCACCTTTCACTTCTCCAGCCCCTCTTTCTCCAATCGAGGAGTTTATGAGAGCTTCTTCTTCTTCTTCTTATTGGCATTACATCCCCACACTGGGACAGAGCCGCCTCGCAGCTTAGTGTTCATTAAGCACTTCCACAGTTATTAACTGCAAGGTTTTTAAGCCAAGTTACCATTTTTGCATTCGTATATCATGAGGCTAGCACGATGATATTCTTACGCCCAAGGAAGTCAAGACAATTTCCAATCCGAAAATTGCCTAGACCGGCACCGGGAATCGAACCCAGTCACCCTCAGCATGATCTTGCTTTGTAGCCGCGCGTCTTACCGCACGGCTAAGGAGGGCCCTATGAGAGCTACGCTGGTTATCTAATGAGTTTATGAGGAAGCCACTACTGAATTAATCAAGCGCACAATTCAAGTGAACCAAATATTGAACCATCCTGAAAAGCAGTCCTAGTGGTCACCAGTAGGAGGTAATCATACTGATATATTTTCAGCTTAGTGTATTCACTAGAATTTGGTCCATGAATATTGCGCTTGTGATTTAGTTGTATCCTGCCCTTATTTGCATAATAGTCCCATCTATGTTTTCTTCGACTTGATTGATTTGCTGTTGTATTTTTCAAACTTGTTTTACATGAAGAAAAAACAAAAAAAAACTAATAAAATGAAAAAAAGGCAATTTTTCCAAAAATTTTACATGGTACTCTTCATCTGTATATATTGCCATGGGACGAATAAATAGACTATATTTAAGTTTATTTTTTGTGACACAAGTGGGAGGCGAATGAACCACGAGTTGCACCGTTCACACCGCGAAAATCGGACGACTGCGGTGGGCCGGGCACGTAGCCAGAATGTCGGATAGTAACCCGGTGAAAATGGTTCTCGACAACTATTCGACGGGCACAAGAAAGCGAGGTGCACAGCGGGCAAGGTGGATCGATCAGGTGGAAGATGACTAACGGACCGTCCGTAGACTGCGTGGTTGGCGACGTGTAGCCATGGACCGAGCCGAATGAAGAAGACTCTTATATACCTCACAGGCCACTTCTGCCTTAGTCTGAATAAAGGAATTGAATTGCGGAAACACAATTATTTTAAGCAAAATGACCAGAAAATTTGTTGAGAAAATTATTTTGAGCTTATTAGTGGAGTTTGTTAGTCGAGTCAAATACGAGACACTGAACACGACCTTACTGTTGAGGTTGAAATACGTATCTGTCAAGGTACAATAAAGTGGTGGATTTAAATGGGATGGTACAATCTCGTCTTATGACAAGACCAGAAAATAACCTGTTTTCATATTTTCTTTGTTGTTTATTTAAATCGTTTACAATCACACATGGCAATAGTTGGTCAGAATACCTATCATACTGATGCAGTGCTGCTAGATGCCGGAACACCGTATCTGATTATGAAGAGAGCAACCATTGCAATCAGTCTACCCGGCTGACTTTTAAACTTGTTGGACATCATTCGCGATAAGGATCTTATTGCTAGACATGCATAATTGACGTGACTCGTAAAGTTGAGCTTATTGTCAATCCTCACGCCCAAGTGCTTCAATAACCTCATAGGCTTGACTGTGCAAGTTTTTATGCTGACAACTAACTACTGTCTTGTGGGGTGCTAGCGCATGTATCCTACAGTTCAGCCAGTTTCCCACCTTACTAATCACATGCGAAGCCTATAGTTCAACCTGAGAGTGTCTGCATAGACCTCCAGTATGACGTCATCCGCAAACCCATCTTTTCTTAAACTTGGCCGGAAATAGAGACATAACATTCCAACGTACACAGTACTGGTCGTAGTATCGATCCCTGTAGAACCCTAGCCAAGTTTAACCAATGCACTGTACCGGATATCAAGCCTATTTGTTCTCTGTGCAACGGTGGTTGTCTCCGTGACGGTCAAAATTGCATCAATATTGGATCGGCCCTTCCAGAAACCGATCTAGTTGCTTGATACACTTCTGTGCTGTTCAGGATTGCCTTCTCCAGCAAACTGTCCCCCGAGGTTTCCCATGCTTCGGCAACAGCACCAGTTTCTGCCTCTTCCAACAGTCTGGGGAGTTACTTTCGTCCAGATAGAGTTGCAAACTTCTAAACATATTCGAATCAGCAAGTTTTGTTCATTTAAGGACATGCTTTGGTGCCTTGCCCACACACTTAAAAACTTTTGTTTTCTCGGTAAAATAAAGTGACGAACATGATCGTAAAAGTATATTTTAATGTCGCAAGAGAGGATTCTCTTCGTCGACTTCCCCTTTTTGAAATGAAAGTGACAAGCATAGGATTTCATCGCGGTTTAGCACCTCAGAATGCAAGTTTTCATTGTTTTCTTTCGTTCTGAGGGGAGAAACCGAAAAGGAATCATTTGCTTGTCACTTTAATTTAAAAGATGTGCAGTTGGCGAAGAGAATTCTCTCCTGCGACATTCGCCTCTATTCCAGATAGAGCTTGATCTTGTCAATAAATATGACTTGTTTGAAAGACGTTTACACAATATACTGAGTTTCGGTAAACCCATCTATCAAACATAAAACCACCAACGAACCGACCCCCTAGAAAAGAATTCAAATTTGCCGCCCACGACATCATGACAAAAAATCATCGAACACTACCGCCACCATCATAATGTTTCGCAAAGTTTTCGAAACACGTGAACACGCACGTGAAGAAGTAAAAGCAATGGAAAATTTATTTTTTTACCAGTTGTCGGATTCTTGACAATTTTGCCAGCCTCGAAAAATGCCAGTCGAAAAATAATAAGTGTGTAGTTTCAAATAGCTTGCAGTACTTACTAAGGTCTAAGACACTGCTGCTCCCCTGCGCTGTCGTCCAACATGGAGGAACATTTTACCAGACCCTTGCATGTCCGGACCCTTCTAAAGGCCAGAAAGGCCTGTCTACCGGAGGGATGTTTGTTGTCTTCCCATCGACACAGATCAACTACCTCGGTGTAGCATGACAGGTGCGAGCTTTGGGTCCCTCAGCTCCACACCTCCGACATAGCTTTTTTTTTATCTATTGCATTTATTTGACAGGCTCAGGCGTGTATAACACTTAACGGAGCCGAGACTCTTTATGATATTTAAAAACTATATCATTATTATTACCAGTTAGTAAGGGGATAGGGACATTGACCAAGATACTCGTGGTGACTCAAGATTAGATTGCGTAATTTCAGGATGGACAGGGTTGGGATTTTGGTTTTGGTTTTTTTTTCAGCTGCTCATCCGGGTATTTGACGTCAAAAACGTTGTAGCGTAGCGTCGTGCTCCAGTTGTGGTTCGTCAGGGAGCATCTTCCGGATGGCCAGAGCTTCATGATACACGGAACAATAAGACAAAGACAAGAAAAAAAACTTGGAAAGAAAAAAAATGAAATGAAAAATGAATGAAATCCGACATAGCTTACTTATGGACTTTTGCCCGTAACCGAAGCACGTAAAACATTACCTTTTAATCTAATCTAATCTAATCTCATACTTGCGCAGCCAGTACTTGAAAGCATCCTGGAAAATGACGGTTTCTAAATTCCGTCATTTTTCTTTTCATACGGCCAGGCCAACTACGCAGTATGTACCGCAGAGATGATTTCTAGATACTGAGCGACTTCAGAATTTGTAAACCCTTAAAGTCGATCCATACCATGAAATCGAGGGGATAGGAAGAAAGCGTGGACCTCCCGTACCAAACGCTTCCAGTTAGTATAAATAATAATCAAATATTATATTAATGAATTTTTCGTTGGGAGCGAAGCTATTTAAAAGTTATGAAATGCTCCATTCGGCAAGTGATGGTTGACGTCGTGTTCAGAATAACTACGTTCACTATAAATAAGAAAAGAAGAAGAAAATCATCATTAGTAGACGGTAACGTCAGCTTCTTTCCTCGGTAACAGATGTGATGACAATTCTGAAAATAAAAGAAGCGCTAGCACAACATTAGAAGATTGGACACTTTATTAATTATACTCATGTTATTTTTGAAATGCTTTTCCAGACTGCTATCAGAAATCAAGGGGGGTTAAATCCTTGATTCCAATCTAAGAAAAACATTACAGGGACATGAGTATTACTATCTGCGGTTGGGAAGCATCTAGGAAGTTGGAAGGAAGGATTAGTGTAGTATTTACTTAATGACTTACCGACAATTTCATAAGCACTACAGAATTGGAAATTGGGGAAGGTTTTCGTTGGGTCAGGATTTGCCTGTAGCTGGCAATGTGACCGTAGTAGATCTTACCCCGTAACACACCACGTAAAGGTGTCTACCCAGCATTACGGGAAATGGGTAAAACATTACCTTTTATACACAGAACTCATCAGTGCAGCAGGACGAGCAACATCTCAGTTTCTGCGTTCTGCAGATGCATTTGACATCTTATCGTATGCCAGATCTTTGCCTCTCATGACCTTCAAGACTTAGGCAATCCTTTTACCGTCAGCTGTGACAATAATTGTCTTGTCTCAATCTCTCGGTTGGCCGTGTCCTATAGACAATGCGCTTTTAGCTTCACAGGCAGAGGCGCATCCACGTTCCTAGTCGTGGGTAGGACAAATAGAATTTTTTTAGATTTGGGCTAAAATCTGGTATTATCGGTAACATTAAGCGATTCGTATAAATTCGCAGGTGTTGCTAACCTGCTCTAGTAATATTTTGGTTTAATGCTGGTTTTATTAAGGTCATGAAAAGCAAATTATGGCTTTGAAAATCATTATTAAATAAAAAATGTTACTTGGGTAGACTATTGTATGGAAGTACCATCACTTCCATCCGTTAACACAAATAATGATTTAAGACTAATCACTATTTCTTAGATGGAAGCAAGGCACTCTTTAACACCAACAGTCGAGATCAGTCCTGGTCACGTTTTGGGAATGGTGGAGGGAAAAGAATTATTAATTGGGATATCTATACTTAAGAAAAGAGCTACAAAAAGAACTAAGACATACAGAATAGAAAAAGGACAAGCCTGCGATCGAACCCATGACCTCCTGCTTATAGGCAGAAACTAAAGCCACTAGATCACTGAGCTCGGACAACAATTCTGGTAATGAGAAATGGATGCACATTCTAACTATATTTAGTACTACCACTGAGAGCATAATTGTTCTATGTTGATATGAAATCCATTTCGTTATGGGAAAGTTATATTTGCAATGTAATCAATTTTAAAAATAATCAGGACTTGAAAAGTTCTTACGACCAGAATATTTGTATAATTTGAGAAAATTTCCTCGATTTTTAGGACAAATATGGCTTTTCGATTATCGATTATGTCATATCTCTTTACAAGCTTCAAAAAGAAGTCAGGGGTTACAGAAATTTGAAAAAAAAATACTCAATGGTTTTAATCAATTATTGCTAGCTGCTAGGATTAGAGAAAATGTTATGGATCTAGATATAAGTCAAACTACCAAAAAATCGCATGATTGCCAAAAAATCTGCTTTAGGAGTTTAGAATCCCTTACGGATTAGATTTAGAGCGGACTTCGGTATGTTTCTGGTTTCTCAAATTTCAATAGTAGATTAAGGTTTAAAGAAAAAAAATGTCCGTGGTCTTCTAATAATCGTGCTATATTATAAAATCCTAAAAAAAAATATTTGCGGATTTCAACAACTTCTCTGTAAAACGTTTAAAGTCTGAGAAGTAAAGTTTAGACATCTTTGAGCGCTTTAGGGATTATAAAGAGCCTGAGGTCCCAAAGAACAATCAGTCTATTGTTATAGGATCCCAAAAACATCTATGATCCCTAGCAGTACACATGTTCTTCATACGTCACTGTAACTCTTATATGACCAGATTCAGTCATAATAGAGTTGTTGCAACCATTTTTGCCTAGCTTGTGCTGCTCGGGATTATTGTTTTTAAAATAACCTTCTACCATCGAATGACTTCATAGATTCTTACCATAATCATGGGTAGGACAATGCTTAGACCAGGAAAATTCATGCGTAGGACATGTCCTACCTGTCCCACCCACTCCCGGCGCCACTGTTCACAGGTATTTTCCTTCTTGGGCGCCTTCGCTTTCCCAGCTTGGACTGTGAATGCACTTAAACGGCCTGTCGATCGGCTGAAACACACTGCTGCGGTTTGATTAGACGACAGAAGCGGCCGGACGGATGGCTGACCTGATTGCTCAAAAGGCACTGTCGCGGATTGATCGGGCGACTTGGGTGACAGAAAGTTACTGCGCAGGCTTGAACGCGCTGCCGCATGGTGACCGTAGCGCACTAGCTTGACTTCTTCGTGGCCGGAACGTCGCAGGGTGGTTCTTACGGGAGGCTGGGTTCGTCTGTAGGCGTCACTTCGGGTATATCGAGTGGCGCTTGTGGCCGAAACCTATTTCTCTGGCTTGCCCAGCTGGAGTGTGATCGGAATCCTTGTGATGGCTTGTACTAGTGGTTGGAACCGTCTCCTTTTTCTGATTTTCGCACGGACGTGGTGTTGCCATCGGTGTTTTTTGCAGTGAGAAGCTAATGAGATTGAAGAGATCTTACGAGTGAGTATTTTGGGTAGTAGTGCAATAACATAATGTCAAGCTCTATCTGGTAAAAGGGCGAATGTCGCACACGCTTAAAATCAATAACACAGAGATGTGTTTGCATCACACAAAACGGACCTAATGCGGAACATCCCCTAGATGAGCGATAGTTACACAGCCACAAAAATAGCTCGTGTAGTTTTATTGAAGCTTGGATTTCAATATTTTCAACAGTATTTGGTTCCTCATGAAACAAGGAATCTGTACAAACGTTTACATGTTGAAAAGGACCGTTATCACGACCGTACGAGGCATTTTTGTGCCTGTGTAACTGTCGCTCATCTAGGGGATGTTCCGCATTAGGTCCGTTTTGTGTGATGCAAACACATCTCTGTGTTATTGATTTTAAGCGTGCAAGAGAGAATTCTCTTCGTCGACTTCCTCTCTTTCTAATAAAAGTGACAAGCAGAGGATTTCTTTTCAGTTTATCACCTCGGAATGCAAGTTCGGATTGTGTTCTATCGTTCTGAAGTGTTAAACCACACAGAAATCTGCTGTTTGTCACTTTTATTTAAAAGAGGGGAAGAGGGGAAGAGAATCCTCTCTTGCGACATTCGCCCTTATTCTACACTCAAAATAATTTTCACTTAGAAGCTACTTGAAAACATATGCAGATATTTTCCATGTAGTTTCGGGTGTAAAAGTTAAATGATTCATTAGTGATGGCACTCATTATTCTTAATTCACTAGAAAATAAAATAAAATTTAAGTGAATTTTCGTTTGGCCATGTACTTAAATTTTAAGTGAAACTTCGATTTTTTCTATATAGTATCCCTGTAGTTGATAACCCGTCCACTAGAAGCGGACGAGGGCAAAAACATGGAGTAGAAAATTAATTCACACTCAAACATATGTTTTGCATTTCGATCTCATAACGCTTCTGCAAAATGTTTCATTAGCGATTGTTAATAAACATACATTTCGCTCTGAGAACCCCACTCATATATTTTTCATACATTCATTTTGTGTAGAATTCACTAGAAGAGTATATAGATATTATTTTCTATGCTTTCTAATGAATTCCACTACATTTCTTATTAAGATGCACTTGTGATTTGAGTAAGTTTTATTTGATTTCAGTAAGGCCGATGAAAGTTTCGATTTTTAAAGTCTACATGACTTTTTATAGTGGAATTAAAGTGACAATTATTTTGAGTGGCAGATAGAGCTTAATGTATGATTATTATATTTCAAGACAAAATTTTCAAAACGACTTATCTGCTTTTCTAAACAAAGATTCAAACGACAATTTGACGAGTCTGATAGCTCTCCCACGCAAACCAACACCATAAGCAGGTAGCGGAATCCTTCACCTACCTATTGATGGTATTGGTTTGCGTGGGAGAGCTATCAGATTCGTCAAATCGTCGTTTGAATCTTTGTTTACAAAAGCAGATAAGTCGTTTTGAAAATTTTGTCTTGATTTATTATCGTTTTGTTGACGTAAACGGTAACATTCTTTATCATTGAGGTTTTCAATTCTCAGTAAATAAATATTAATTATACCAGAGAATCAATGTTCATTGGTTTTATTTACAGTTCAAATATTGTTAGAACAGAAGTGTAAATAACGCCATCTTAGGAATGGTAAATCAACAGAACATTGAATAGTTATTCGCTAGGTTAAATCACCAGGACACAAAAATTCTCATAAGAGTTGAATGCTCGCTTTTTATGAAAAACAGTTTCACGCCACATCCAAACAACCTCCAATTCTTCCAAAGTGTTTAGATTGCTTCCAGTTTTACCTCTATTTCTTTTACAATATGTAAAGCAACTTTGTAAGCAGATTCACTTGCCCTGCAAGACGAAATAGCCCTCTCTAGCTTGACGTCCCCCTTCCTCGACGCTCCCAGCAATATCGAGTGGGGGAGAGTTCATTCTGCTGGTATTCATACCAAAATCTACAACCAACAGACGGCCAACCTCTGGTAAACAATTAACTTAATCTGATTGCACTGGAATTAAATACCTTGACATCTTAGCTCCCTCCCTTCAAGCTGTTCTCTTTGCAATGACTGTAGTATAAACCCATCCCCTCGCCGATATTCCTCGCATGTCGTCCAATTACGATCGTTATCACTTCCCCGGAAAATTGGTCACCCACTTTAAATTCCCATATTTGATAATCCCATAAGAGCACGGCTTTTCATAAATAAACATCTACATGAAAGATGATAATGGTAATGCACGGTAATGAGCCAAAGGTAACCAGGCAGAAAAAAAAAACGTTGGTCGACGGTCGTCCGTATAGAATCTGGTTGGTCACGTGCCACGCCCGAAGTTATTTGTGTTGAAGGTGGCACAACGCGTTGGGAGTATATCAATTTATCATTAATTTTTGTGCTCATTTGCGATGGAATCAAAAGTGGGGTTGAAACAGTGTGAATTGACATTTGTAGCTACTGAGCGGTGCGATGCAGGAGTTGTCCTTTGAGGATTAAATGGCATTTATGAAATTGATTGATGCGATGATGTACAAGTAAATATATTGCACGGGTCATTTAATCATGATAATTGGTGATGGTCTGGAAATATTCCAATTAGGAGATTACGAAATAATTCCTTTTTCATTAACATATTGTCAATTGATCAATCATATTGCAATGTTATAAGATTAAATGTTTTTCTTTCTTTCACTAGAGAATCTTTGTTTGAGAAACTACATAGAGAAAAGATCATTTTTTCTGGCAGCCTCTTTTGACGTTTCAGCTTTTTTTTTAAGCATATTGCATACCTTACATAATACAACAAATTGGCCCTACATAGGAAGGTTATTAGAATTGAAAACATTCTTTGATCTATGGAGATTTTTTTTTGTTTTACTTCCTTCTATTATATTAAATCTAAAAGCCTTTGCGCATTTGCAGCTCGAGAACTGTAACCTTTGCTTCATAACTGGACCTCATAGTGCATGTGCAATTTCTAGAAAAGTTTCAAAAAAGAAAAAGATTTTTTGTCCGAACCAAATACTTCTCCTGGATACCAATGCAGAACCCAATAAACTTGATATTTGAATGAATGTGTTTCTTTCTAATTGGTTTAAAGCCAGACAGTCTCAATAACATCAGATTAAACGATGTTCATCTACACAAACTAAATACTAATTAGAATTTTGTCGCATTGGAAACGGTATTATGTATTCAGCTATTTTGTACCGAAGTACCCACCGCAATGTATCCTGTTTCAAATACCCCATCAGTATGTGGTGCTGATCCGATTGAACTCATTCAAATGGATAAAGTTGATCCGATTTCGCAAATTGATTTTTTTTTTCTGACTGCAGTCTATGACTATGCATGGTGGTTCCAACGCCCTTATTCTGATCAAATGCGCATAAAAAAGTTAATCACCACTGCCGAACGACCAGTCAGTGTAGGTACTTGAAAAAAAAGTTCTCTCAAATGCAACATTTTACTGAAACACGAAGAAAAAGTTGCGCTTTGCAATTTTCCGCTTGAAGTTTTCACGATTTCCGTCGGCGTACAAATCCTCCCATGGGAATTAAACTTTTCCCTGGCTCGACTGCAGATGCTTGTTGAGTCGAGCAGCACTGCGATTGATTCCTTCCACTTCACATCCAATACCGGATCAGCTCTCTGTCCAAAACCTCTGTGTCCGTTCCCCTTCCGAAGGATGACCATTTCAAAACGGAAGAGATTCCGTCGAGGTGTTTTTGTGTGTCGTTTGAGATTTTACGGTGGTTATTTGATGGGACATTGATATTGGCATATCAATGTAATCCTCTTGGCTCGGTTCAGTATCGGTCATCGTCACTATTATTCCGGTTGAGTTTGAATGGTTTTGATGAAATATGGATTTTGTTACCATTTAAAAAAGGGGTGTTTATGAGGGTTGGCGTGGTGTATTATGAATGACGCATGTCGGTGTACTTCTGCCTATTATCAAAACAGAAATCGTATTTGAATTGATGTTATCGCTGATATTGGAATGCGTCTTTACTAGTCTTGAAACACCCAAGCTCAATTCTTGATTTTATTTGTTGTGAAAATCTCAACAAAAAACGAACAATTTTGAGTAGACTTATTGCATTTTGTGACGATGGACTAATCTGACCACTTGTTCGATTCTCCACCAAATTACTCTTTTTATACCTACTACTTTTTCCCTACCCCGCGGCAAGTGACATTCATTTCATTAATTTAGCTTACAGCTTACTTATCTAAACAGATAACACTGAATCAACAATTTGACGCCACAATGCATTTCTTCATCCTTGAATGCGTCCCACGCTCGCCAAGTCGTTTTGTACCTGTACCTGTACTCCGAGTGCTTGCAAGTCCTCCTACTACTACTACTGAACTTTTCAGCGTATTTTAGAATAATTTCGTATCTCATTTATATACAGTAGAATCCATATCTTTTTGAATAATTTAAAATCTATTTGAATACTAAATAAAATACAGAACAAAAACAAAATACAGAAAAGATATAAAATTTAATAAAACAACTGGACAAACCCGAGTTGAACAAGGTATCGGAAATTGAATCAATTTTGAGCCATTTAATTTCACATTTATTTTTATGCACCGGCTATGTAGGTATATTATTTATTATTTTATTTATTTAGACTAAGACCGAAGTGGCCTGTGGGGTATATTAGAGTCTTCTCCGTTCGGCTCGGTCCATGGCTACACGTCGCCAACCACGCAGTCTTCGGAGGGTCCGCAAGTCATCTTCCACCTCACCTTCTTGTGCCCGTCGGATCGTTGTCGAGAACCACTTTCACCGGGTTACTGTCCTTCATTCTGGCTACGTGCCCGGCCCACCGCAGTCGTCCGATTTTCGCGGTGTGCACGATGGATGATTCTCCCAGCAACTCATGCAACTCGTGGTTCATTCGCTTCCTCCACGTACCGTCCGCCATCTGCATCCACCATAGATGGTACGCAGCACAGCTGGTCCCGATCGATTGTATCATATGCGGCTTTGAAGTCGATAAATAGATGATGTGTGTGCACGTTGTATTCGCGGCATTTCTGCAGTACTTGGCGAATGGCAAACACCTGGTCCGTGGTGGAGCGTTCGCCCATAAGACCCGCCTGGTACTGCCCCACGAACTCTCTTGCAATTGGTGCTAGTCCACGGCATAAAATTTGGGAGAGTACCTTATAGGCGGCGTTCAGCAATGTGATTGCGCGGTAGTTGCTACAATCCAGCTAACACAGGACTCCTTCCATCCACTCCTGCGGCAAAACTTTCTCCTCCCAAATCTTGATAATGGCCCAGTGCAGCGCTCTGGCCAGTGCCTCAACAACAAATTTTAATAGCTCTCCTGGTAGTTGGTCAACCCCAGGGGCTTTGTTGTTCTTCAGCCGGCCAATTCCTGGATTTCCTGGAGATCCGGAGCCGGTAAAATTATGTCCTGCGCGCGTTCTCCCAGGTCCATAACCATACCGCGTGTTCTTCGTAGTGCTGCCGCCAACTTTGGATCACCTCACGCTCGTTCGTAAGAAGGTTCCCGTTCATGTCCTTACACATATCAGGCTGTGGCACGTGGCCCTCACGTGAAGGGTTTAACTTCTCATAGAACATTCGTGTGTTATTAGCGCGGTATAGTTGCTCCGTCTCTTCACGGTCTCGATCTTCCTGCTGGCGCTTTTTCCTCCAGAAAACGAGTTTTGTCTGTTCCGCACCCGTTTATATCGTGGCTCGTTCGCCCTCGTGAGGTGTTGCAGCAATATCGCCCATGCTGCATTCTTCTGTAGGTATATATAATATATATAATTATTAAATATCGTTATTTGTAATATTCCAGTTTTCCTCCTAGAAAATATCTTCACGGTTTTGTTCTCCCACTTACATGAAATAAACTCGCATCTACAAGCGCAGCGGAACTGCGTTAGTGATCCAGAACCATGCAAGTTCCGGATGCTTAAAACAAGGTTCACCAAGTTTAGTTACGAGTTTTGCACCTGTTTGAAAATCTTTCTAATAGTTTTGAAAAAAAAAAATCATGGGTAACGGAGTACAGAGAAAAATACCTAAAATTTTTCCCATAGCTAGACCGTGACAAATGTTTATTTCTTCTTCTGTCCTGTTGGACTTTGAACATTGAGTAATGAAGGTAATAAAGTAATAAAGGTGGTAGGGAACTACTACTAGTGTTGTAATCGCGTCTGTTTACATCGAAAGGTAATAGAAATCATGGCTACTATGATTTGTTATTTGAATATCAATGGCAATGAAGGTTTCTATGGTAGCATCTCCCCCTTTTATTTAATAGTAATGGAAATCTTGATATTGCGACATTTACTCCTATTTAGACTTACCCTGAATAAATGATTATCACAGTCGAATCTCGCACACGATTTCGCAGTGCGTCAAGGTTACTGCACATAAAGGTTATCTAATTTTTCCATACAATTTTTATTTTGAAATACCTAATTTTGATTGACCTTGCATCTGACAGTCAGCAAATTCGATAGTCAACAATAAAAATAATTTGTTTTCATCATCGTCTCAAAGCGTTTGACAGTGCGAAGTTCGAAAACGGAGTGAGTAAGATTATCACAGAAATCTAAACAATTGTGAAAAGAGCAATATCTTCTAGGAGATCGCCGTGCCTGTTCGCCGTGGCCACCGGTGTTGATGTTTGGATTGGCCCATAACTATCCGCAGGTAACATAGTGGTTTCTTGGTCTTCGTCAAGGTTTCTTGAAGAACCTCCTCAGAGGTTTCAATGATTTCTCCATGATCTGCCTCTTGATGATCATTTGGAACGGGTAGTCGGCATGGAATAGGACTTAATATAAGCTTGCTCAGGAGCGCTTCCTTCTATTCTCAACCGGGGCTGATCGATGGGTGAGCGCAACAGCTTACGACGGCTTATATGGCAATCCAGTAGAACGTTGTAGTTTACAGTACCTATAGCTTCCAGGATGATACCAGGCATCCAATTCCATTCGTCGTTTGATGAGTATACCTTGGCGTATACTAACGAGCCTGTTGAAAAACTTCGCTTACCTGACTGATGTTGAGGATAATCGGGTTTTGGTGATGGTCGCAATAGGTCTAGGGTTGTTCTTATCGAACGTCCGACCATGATCTGCGAAGGAGATTGTCCGTTCAGTACCGCTGAGAGAGTAGCCCTGTATGTGAAAATGAACGTTTGAAAAGTAGTGTTGGTTGACGTCTCTCGTCCTCCGATATATTTTTTTCAACGATCGCTTCAGAGGGTCCACAAACTGCTTGTCCGTTTGATTGTGGATGATATGGAGCCGTTCGGAAATGAATGACTCCCCACTTTTCGCAGAACGTACGGAATTCAGGGCTTGAAAACTGACTTCCGTTATCCGACACGATGACTAGCGGAATTCCAAAACGAGAGAAACATTCTTGCAGAAAGGTTGTTGTGGTTGAAATAGTGGGATAGCGAGTCTGTAGTATTTCCGGCCATTTGGAGAAAGAATCTATAACGACTAAATAGTACATTCCTTCCACGAGTCCAGCGTGGTCGATGTGAATAACTTGCCAAGGACCTTCAGCGCGAGGCCATGGGGCTTGAAGTGGAGATTTCGGCCCTCCGACGAGACAGGAGGTTTGCGCAGGCCCAATAAGCCGCCTTTAACAACAACCATTACGAACAACATAGAAGATAATACCACTCGATATAAACGGCAACAATCTAGGCGACGAATAAAGGATCACGATTGAAAGCTTGGAACATGGAACTGCAAGTCGTTAGGCTTCGCAGGTTGGAACAGGATAATCTAAGATGAATTACATCCCGCAACTTCGACGTCGTGGCGCTGCAGGAAATCTGATGGACAGGAGTGCGGAAAAGCGGGCATCGAGCGGCTACCTTCTACCAAATCTGTGGTACCACCAACGAGCTGGGAACCAGCTTCATAGTGCTGGGAAGATGCGTCAACGCGTGATTGGGATAGCCCTGTAGCCCTGTAGCCCTGCATGTGAACAGGAACGTTTGAAGAGCAGTGTTGGTTGACGTCTCTCCTCCCCCGATATTTTTTTTTCAACGATCGCTTCAGAGTGTCCACAAACCTTTCTGCTTGTTTGTTTGATTGTGGATGATATGGAGCCGTTCGGAAATGAATGACTTCCCACTTTTCGTGATTGGGTGGCAGCCAAACAACGCAAGGATGTGCAAGCTGAGGATAAAAGGCCGATTCTTCAACTGTTGTATCTTCAACGTGCACTGCCCACACGAAGGGAGATCCGACGACGAGGAAGAAGCTAAATTAATGATTTCGTGTGTGTTACTTCTACGTGAAGTTAAACGATTTACAATGATATGGAAATGCTAATATCATCTTCCAAACTTGGACGTACATGTTCATGATAGCATTAGAGGCGAAAGTATAGAATTGATAGTTCCGTTAGGATACGGCAGGCATGAAGAATGTTTTTATAGAAGTCGATTTGGAAGCGAGCGGAGGGCAATATTTGTGATGGCACATATCGCACGACCTTCCTTCTGCCAAGCTCCCGTATGAAGGGGGAGGGAAGAATATCAGTGTGGATATGTGCCATCACAAATATTGCCCCCCGCTCGCTTTCAAATCGACTTCTATAAAAACATTCTTCATGCCTGCCGTATCCTAACGGAACTATCAATTCTATACTTTCGCCTCTAATGCTATCATAAACATGTACGTCCAAGTTTGAAGAGAAAGAAGCGTTCTATGCACAGCTGGAGCAGACATACGATGGATGCCCACCGGGGACATCAAATCGTCATTTGTGACATGAACGCTCAGGTAGGAAGGAAGGAAATGTATAGACCGGTCTTCGAACCGGATAGCCTGCATACCGTATCGAACGACAACGGCCAACGATGCATAAACTTTGCAGCCTCCTGCGGAATGGTAGTCCGAAGCACTTTCTTCCCCGCAAGAATATCCACAAGGCCACATGGAAATCACCTAATCAAGTAACGAAAAACCGAATCGACCACATTCTAATCGACGGTAAATTCTTCTCCGACATCACGAACGTACGCACTTACCGCAGTGTGAATATTGAATCCGATAACTACCTCGTTGCAGTATGTCTACGCTCAAAACTCTCGACGGTGTACAACACGCGTCGGAGTCGTCCGCCGTATTCCGTAATGTTACACCAGACTAAGCATATGCGGTATTTCGAAAAATTTCGTTTCAGGTGGTTCGAAACGAAATTCCGCGGAATTTCGCGGAATTTGAGCATGGCGAAATCTGATTTCTTGATTTCGTTTCGTTTCGTAAAATTACAAAAATTTCGCTAGAAAAAACTAGCTTCTAACGAAATTTAACGGAATTCCGCGGAATTTCGAAACAAATTTAAACTTAAACCATACTTTATATTATCGAAAATTTTGGCTGCGCCGCTGAACAAAACCGTAAAGTTGTTTTCAAAACTTTATGTTATACATTTTTTTCTATTAATGCTTACTACATAACCTCATTCTTAGTCGTCAAATATGCATGTAGTTTTCTTCTATAAAACGTCTTTAGTGTTTCCATGATTAAAATTCAAATTTTGTGATATTTTTTTTTACTATTTGCACAATATGAATGCGGAATCGATCGTGTTGCTGCAGGTCATGGGACGGCAGCTAGTCTAGGAAAACGCGAAGTGATAAAAATCTACCTCGCGTAGCAGAAATTTGTTTAACTAGTGTGCAATCGATAGTGTTGATGCTGATCACGCCAGCTAGTGTGGGAGAACGCGAAGTGATAAAACTAATGTCTGCATCGAAGAGCACAAAATTATTTAGTGCGGAATCGATCGTGTTGTAGAAGATTATTAAACGAAGCACATTGGTCTTGCGTTGGATTGATTCGAAACACATTTTTCATCTTCTTGTTTTCAAAATAAGTTCGTTCACAATGAATATTTTGTCGCTTACCAAGGGTTTCACGTGAATTATCTTCTCAACTAACCAACGATTCCTTCCCCGTAGCGCTCACGGAGATGCAGAGCATTCCTCGATCTTTATAACAATGAGTGTGAAACTAAGCAAGCAAGCATACAATAAGAATAACTTTTTGTATCGCAAGAATATTATTTAATTGGTGAGCTGTGCATATTTGCTGTTTCTCGGCTAATCATGATTAGCAACTACGATGTGTACAGTTAATAAAGCTGACAAGCTTTTTTCGACTATTTTCACAATATGTAAGATGCAGATTTGTGGGCATTTCTAGATCTTTGCATAGAATTTGCAAAAAAAAAATCCAGAACGGGTTGAAAGATCATTAAAATTGCTGAAAGTTCTTTACTTATGATTGCTTTCAGCTTATACTGACCATAACAGCTGTTCTCATATGCCAAGGACACACAGAAAAAAGCTCGGTTTGTCGAGCTGATTGTATATAACTATGGGTCTGTGAAATTCAATCTGAACTACATATCTTTGTGCATTTTAGAAAGGTATGCTAAATATGTAGACGAAGAATAAGAAGGAATAAATTTTGGCTGATACGCCCTTTTCAAATGTTGGTCTAGTAATATCAGTTTTTCTATCTACTGTTACCGAATATATTAACAATGGACGAACCATCGGCATACTTGCATAACATGTATATACATAGGAAACAATATTGAGGCTTTTCACCTATTTCATAGTTAAAGAGTACCCACTGTCCTATCCCCTCTCCCTATTACGGCCTTTGGAGCAAAATTGAAAGAAAGATGGAAACACCATTTCCGCTATACCGAAGCCGAACGTCGAAGGAGGGGTGCAGAGACAGAGAAAATCGAGGGAGCCGAGCGAAAGATCGTGGTCGTGGACTAGTCGAGGAGTCGTGTTTTGACTGTGATCGGGTACATACCTCTCGATTGACCGGAGAAAAGCTGTAAAAGAAGATCCTTGTGGAGCGTTGATTTAGCGAGGACTTAGTGTGCTGTTGAAGGGGGCCTAGAACGTCCCGAATATTGAAGAGTGTGCGCGGTGAACGGCTGCTACCCGTCGGGAGGATTATTTCCGATAGAAAAGCCCGTAGTGCGTCGCGAGTCCCGCGAAGCCGGAAAAAAACCTCGACTATTTCTCATGCTGCATCCACGTGCTAAACGTTACCTGGCGTTAGCTGGCGAGACAGCTGTCTATCCCACCGAGCTGGGAAAAAACCTCGAATAATCACCAATCGTCGCAGTTTTCAACGTCGCGGCTCATCCCGCGGAACCGAGACAGAGCATCGACAATCTGCCCACGTGTCCAACATTTCAGCCTCGTCGGCTGCCGGCCCCTTGAGGCCGTGAAAGTGAATCAAAGATAATTTCAAGACCCCCCCCCGTCAACGTGTCCAACGCTGCAGATCACTGGCGGCATCCCCGTGAAGCCGAGAAAAATCTTCGACAAATCGCCTATGTGTTCAACGCTGCAGATCGCTGGCTGCGATCCCCAAGAGGACTGGAAAAAAAATCTCGAACTAACCCTCAAGCTTCCGCCCACGACGTGTCCAACGCTAGGACCGTGTCGGCTGCCTACCTCGCGGAGCCGGAAAGACGACATAACGAGTCATCGAGCCCTCCCCTTCCACGTGTCCAAGACTACAGCCTTGTCGGCAACCTATCCAGAGGACCTGAAGAAGCATAGTGGCTTCAAACTACCAACCCCTGTCAGCCCGGTCAGCAATCCACTAGCGGAGCCGAGGAGGAGCTCCTTCAAACCCCGTTGCAGGTACCGTTGAGTACCCAGGTATGTCAAAACACCTGAGCTTGACAATGTCGACCAACCTTGTAAGGCCGCAACCCTTCCTTTCCTCCCACTAATCCAAAACCAAGGAATATCAAATGAAAAATAAAATATAATTAGAAATGTGTCTTTAAATCTTCGGTTCTTTCAAACGCTGACCCTATGTGCATGCAATTGCGTCGAACTCTCGTTGTGTTGTCCACTTCTCTTCGCTATTCCGTCGTGTATCCCTTGAGCAAGTAAAGGTAAGCCTGAGAACTATAAGACCACTTTTTAACCCCGGAACCACAAACTCGATTTCAGAAGGAAACCGGCATCAAACCCCAGGCTGCTGGTCTTGAGCCAACGGCAGCCTCCGGGGTGGGTGCGAAAGACCTCTTTTGGTTCCGGGTCTCAGGGCGTGTGACGAGGGAGAGTTTTCGGATTTCGGGATCCTATCATAAAAGTGGGCTACTCACGCTTCAACGGTTTATTACCTTCTCGTGATGTTAATGGATGGTGAAGACTTCGGTGTCGATGAAATGGAGCGTTGGCGGGGCGTCTTCCGCCGAAGTTCGATTGCGGGGTCTAGGCGTTTTGGTGTCGTCTACAGTGGCGATGAAGTGGCAAAAGCCACCCATTTTTGCTTCTTTAACCTGGTGGGCCTAGCGCTTTTATCGGCGGTCCATGCGCATTCACCCAAATTGACCGTTGGAGCAGCGGTTAACTGAACATATATTTCCCTGACTTCCCTAAATCATAATTTTCAAATTAACTCAATGTTACCCGCCGGTAACAGGACCCTAACAGTGAGCTAGTTTGGGACGTGTAGACGTTCACTGCATAGAAGGCGGACGTCACTGGCAGTTACACTACGTATACGCCTGGCAGATGTGGATACATAATAGAGTATCTAAATAAGAAAATAAATCTAAGCATTCATTTTCTAATTTTGACTAAGTCAAAACTGTAAAACCACGCTGACAAGACAATATGAAGTATGCTTCAGCATAATTACATAATTCTTAAGTGAACTAAGGTTTTAAGCGAAATTTGAATCCGTATATGAAAAATCCCACAATTTCTTTATTTTCATATTTAGTACATAAAACTGATATGAAATTGAACTGATATAAAATTGATCAGATACGGGAACACACGCTCCACGATGAATTCCTTTGAAAACGGCACAAATGCTGGGGTATTGCCTTATCGCCAATGGTATATGCGGCGAGAATGTGACGATTTATCACAGATGGCCTCTTCTGTTGTTATAACTCTTTTGGTCGCAAAACAGTTATTCGACTTCGAAACAGTGAAATCAGAATTACGTACATAATGTAAAACCAATTTAATAAAAATTCCGCGAAAAAAAAAATTTCGTTTCGTTTCGAAAATTTTCGAATTAAATGAACCTTGATTTCGTATCGTTTCGAAGTCTCGAAAGAAATCTATATTTCGTTTCGTTTCGATCCGAATCAACATAGACATTTCAACCACAACCACAAAAGCCCTTTCATTATTATTAAATTATATCTAAAAATACACTCGTCTATCCTATAATTTTAATCTGCTACCAATTTTAAACCTATGCGATCTAACTCAGTTCTAAAATAAGGGTTTAAAAATTGATATTTTTAATCTGGAGATATTGGAACCGTTAGGGTTAATTAAGGATCGCCAAATGTGTGGCCTAATTCCGCCGAACGAGCTTTCCGTTGATTTGATCGCTTGTGTGCTGTCTTCTCGAGCGTGCAACTCCGGGCGTGCCCGACAAGGAAAGAGGCAAAGTCATGGCCTGCTATTCACTAGTCAATGTTGGCAACCGAACCGTTATACGGATGATATTTACATGTCTGTCATCAATGCACGCTCAGAGTGGATTGCCCAATTTCTATTAAATCTCACCCTCACATATGCTAGAGGATTTTTTTTGCCTTTTTATGAGGGAAGAAGGGGAATGTGGGGTTTGAGTAAGTTACTTCCAGCGTGTGATTATACATTAAGGAGAATTGTTTATAATGGATCAATTGCCGCGAAATTGCTGGTGGGGATTCTCATCAATTTATTTTCGGTGAACAATGACAAAACAAAACTTTGCCAGACTGTCCGGTCGATTTGCTGGCCTTGAATCATCTTCTGCGGACACTAAAAATCACATATATTGTCA
Organism: Armigeres subalbatus; assembly: GCF_024139115.2. NCBI lineage: Eukaryota > Metazoa > Arthropoda > Insecta > Diptera > Culicidae > Armigeres > Armigeres subalbatus. Next base: position 421,795,413 of record NC_085141.1, read on the forward strand.
AAAAACACATTGAATTTTACAAAATACACAGGATTTTGTTTTTACACGATTTTTTTTCGCACGTATTTTTGATCGTGTGACTTCAATTTACTTCCAAACTCTTCGCAACATGTTTCAAAAATTCCAGAATAAATCGAAGAAAAATCACATGATAATTATATGCGTTAAAGATTTAGGATGAGTGGAAAATTGAGAAAATGTAAATCGTGTAAAAACAAAATCCAGTGTAATAACATACAATCTTCCAGTCACTTATTTTCTAACAGACGGCCATTACTACTAACTATTGACACACACAAAGTACAATCTTTACATTCTAACTGCTATTGGTATTAGTTCTAAGTTTGCTAATAATAGAGTTGTACGCATTTTTAAAATTTGCTGAGTCTTTTTGCTTATTTACTACATTTTCGTCTCCTTTAATCTTAATGTAAAATGTTTCTGCAGTCAGTCTTGTGTTGCTTTTGCTTATTTTGTCAAGTATTCTGGTTTTTAAAAGTAAAAAATGTGTCCCTCTTCTATAGTGTGCTGTGACGGAAATATCCATTTTATGAATGAGTGTTTGTGATATTGCCCGGTGTTGCACTAACACAATCACAATTTTCCGAAGATCGAAAAAGACAGACGACAAACCGCCGGTGCACAGTGATTCCACTCCATACAAAAGTTGGCAAAAACCTCTAACAGGTTCCTAAATGATCTTTTTTTGATTTATTTACATAACTTTGGGTCTAATAAACTTTACTGGATCATTTGTTAGGTCCTGGCATGTTTTTAGGAGTTGAGAAAAAGAGGGGAGGGTACGTACACCTGTGTTTCGAATACTAGCAGCGGAGGGCGATTTTCTTACAAAATGGTCAACTTTGACAAGCTGTAACTTTGTTCCCCGATGACCGATTAAGCTGAAATTTAGGCAGTGAACTAAAAATATGTTGAAATTGTTATATACTACGTTTGAATATTTTCGACCCACTGGTCAAAAAAATACACTCTAGTTTAAATTGTTCAAATTAACAGCAGTTTTCATAAGAAAATTATTAAAAGTTTTTTAGTGGAATATCTGCACTTTTCAGGAGACGAGCTACTACTATCCCATTTAATTCCACCACTTGTTTGTAACTTTTCAGATACGTATTTTGACCTCAACAGTAAGGCCGTCTTCAGTGTCTCATACTAACTCGTCTTATAGCAGTTAGCAGTTTTTATTTTTGATATGCTGACCAATTCAAATGACTCATTCCACAATTATTATTACTATTTGCACTTAGTGTCTCTACATGCAAGTTGATAACATTTCAATCAATTGTTTTCCAGATATTTCCAAAACAATACTTATATTATTTTGATTGATTTGATTTTTAGTGGTTCAAAATATTTGATGTTTAGTTTAGTTTAGTTTACGGCTCTATAAACCGTAATCAATCCGACAATGACGATGATTTTATTCGAATCCGCACTAATACTAATAAAGTTTTGAACTAAATTCAATATTTTGGGGCTATTTGCCGACTTACCTCCATCATTGCATATTCATTACATTTTCATATAAATTTTTCACTTATCCAAATTAACAATTACTGAGGAATTGCAGGAAAAACGCTGAAAACTGCCTTTTTTCCTGGGCCGGCATTCGTATTTTTATCGAACGCATACTAACTCCGAACGTTCGGAGCAAACACATACACACGCACTTGATTTTTCACTTGATCTTTTCCCACTGTTTTCTTGATTTAATCACTCCTAAAACATATTCACTAACTGAGTTTCACATTTTTCTTCGATCTTGACTACCAATCAATTCATTTCACGTCCAAAAACTGTCGAATAAACTGCTTTCCAAAAATCGAAATGAGAGACAAATTTGACGACCGTATTGTGAATGCAATAAAATGCGGAAGACTCAAATTCACTAGCGCAATAAGTGAAATGGTGAGTACAAAATCTACGCGATGCAACTTCATTCAATCCGAACAATACAACGTATACGCCAGCCAACACGCAAACAAAGGTGTGCATACACAAGAAAATAATCATCTCTTCACCGTTGCCAGATTTGTTTATTGGAAAAAATCATTGCTGTTTGTCGGATTGAACAAATATACCAGAAATAAATATTTAAACATGTTATGTAAGCTTCTGTTAAATTCCAAGTGGTGAATAACAAATTTTAAACCGATAAATACCCATATATTTGATACACCGTGAACATGTGTTATGATATAGAATAAACATTTCGTCAAGTCTGGCAACATTATGCATCAGCTGGCATATTTTTAACACCCCATTTCCACCCACCCCAGTTGTAAACAAAATTTATCTATCGCTGCTGCACTTTTTCGTACCAATTGCCTCACTATTACAAACCTGGGTGGTGCGGATAGAATCGATTTGGTTGTCGAATTGAAGCCAAAATTTTCTATTGTGCCGGAGCCAAACATTGAAGATTGTGGTTATGTTCGTTTTAAATCTTACACTCAGAAATAAATTTATACTAAATAGGTTAAAAGTCATACTAACTGGCTATTCGCCTGGTTGACCCTGCATTAGTTTAAACTTGAACAATACGGAGATAGTATTAGAGTTTCCATTTCCCGGCCATTTTTGTTGTCCCGGGATTCGGGATGAACTTGTTCATATATCCCGGGAAATCTCGGGATCCCGGGATTTTTCGATGTTTCCTTAGAAAGCTTATTTTTTGATTTAAAAGCGATTTTATTCAATGTTGTATTTTAGAAAGGCCAGATAATACAGATTTCAAATTGGAACCCAATTCAATTTTAATTTAAATCGATTCTTTCGAAAGTCGTTTTAGACTTCTAGAATCAAATAATATTCACGTTTTTCTCCAAGATAGAGTACCCTTTTGGAATATATGATCGCCGAGTCCGAGAAGAAGGGTTCACTGGCTACTAATTGATACTTTTGCCAAGAGCTGCAGCTCTTCCTAATCTTGAAAAGATCGCTTCCTAATCTTGATGTTAATTGTTAATTTATCGTTATCGCCGATAAAGTTAATTGTGTTCAACGTAATCGCTTGCTGCGAAAAGATGAATCGGAGTTATTATCGGAGTTCGATAATTTAACGTAAGTTAAATCGATAATTTAACGATAATGGGGTTAATAGATTACGCGATTAAAGTTGGTATACAATTTTGGCAGAAGCCAAGAATTGGAAAACGATTGATTGCAGCCTGTTGACCAGAGTTGATTTTGAAAAAAATTAGGCAGAGCATCGGGGTCGGACCCCTTGTACTTGCGCATGTGCTGGAAAGTTTGTTGTACGGACGTCGATTGGAAGGACATGAATTGGATCAAGAATTGTTTTGGAGGCAAGAAGCTCATCACACTAAAAATCATGGAATTCACATGTGACCTAACCTTTGATGCACTTAAATATGTTGACACATAATTTAAAGTTCGACTCAAATCTACGTTCGTTTTGATGTATCTTCCGAGAAATTGTTTCTCCGATCTGCGATACGTAAATTTACAATAACATCAATAAATAGTAATAGGCAACAAAAGGCAATCAGTATACTTTTTTCGTTCAGTAGGTACGCGGTGTGAAAAAATTCAATCGGCGTCGGTGTTGATGGGCTTGTTTCTGAGCTTTCGTATATTTTCCGAGTACATTAGAATGTTTGACGCGGTAACATTGTGATTTTGTTGAACTAGTTTGCAAGTGATTGTCCGGGTCGGAGTATCAAATTAAAGAAATAAAAGTGCAACAGCTATAAAATGCTTAAAGGTGAAAAAAAAAATACGTTGAGCGATTTTCGACTCCATTTTCGTTCCGAATCAGACCTGCTTTTATAAATTGCGAAGAGCAGCACATTGAACAACTGTATAATCAATAAAACCTTCAGAATGTTTCCTCAAGCGAAATATTTCATGCGATTCTGGTGTTAAAATTTCTGATTAGGTGTACTGTTAGTGTTTTGCAAATGGCAATAACTGCATCGCTGGGCGCCGTTGAGAGTAAAGTGACCCGCACAATGGATGCGTTTGTGTATACGTTTTGGCCTGTAAAAACATTTACGATGTTCGCCTTGGTGGTTTATCAATGGTAAGTCTTCAGTGCAGAAATAAAAAAATATGATGCATGTTTTATCATTTGGAAAAAAAAACCCGTGTTCCGATGATATAAAAAAAAGTATTTACACGTCATGACGTAGAAGTGAGCATCACTTCAGATGCTCATATTTACGTCATGACGTGTATTTTTTTTTTGGTTTTTAGTGGCCATGTAATTTTAAATCCGGACATAATTTTATGTTAAAGTGGCCGCTCCTTTTATGTGCATGTTAAATGCCATAATTTTACATGGATATTTTTAAGTGTGCATCTCCGATATTTTTATGTCTGTTCCTCTCTTACAAATTTAATAATAAGATAATATCGATTGTGCATCACAAAGAACCTTGGCTCCGTATACATGCCTGAGCCTACCAAATAAACGAACTTGGAAAAAATATCATGTCTGATGGGATGTATAAAAATATGATGTGAGTTTATCACCTAAGTTGGGTTTCGCGTTCAAAACCAATAACTTTTTTTTTTGTAAGAAGAAAAATTACACTGTTTGCGAACCAGAAATGAAACAGAATTTTTGTCCCGGGTATCCCGGGATTTTCGGGATTTCAAAAATAATATCCCGGGAAACGGGGGATCCCGAATTTACTTAAATCCTGGATTTTTGTCCTGGATGTCCTGGATGGAAACTCTAGATAGTATAACTTCGACTTATTTGCGTATAGTATAACTCACCAATATATGGAAATAGAATAAACCCGTTTTAATGTTTCCAGTTTTGTTTTTGAACTGTCAGAAACAATAAATTAAAAATCTTTCAGTTTTCTTTAATAAAATTGAGGTTTCATCTTCAATTAAAATTTTTATTCAACAGCAGAAGATAACTGAGTTATATAATATCATATATCGGAACTGCAACGGCAATAATTCAGTACGACGTACCTCTCAAACATTCAAAATCCGTCGACCAGATCGTGAAAGCAGTGGCGTTTCGATGATGACCATCCTGTGCTGGAACCGTGCCGCAACGACGGTTTCACAATATCAATCGTGTTCCCGCAAGCTAGCAGCGAACAATCCGACACGCACAAAAATGGTACCATAAAGCGGCCTCTCGTACTGTTCTTGCTTATCCTCACCTCCCGTCGTCCTTCGGAGAATCTTATTCTGCGCCGGTGTGTATTTTTGATCAGGATTTTCTCCTCAATCGCCATTCTTGGTGCAATTATACAATCAGTCCCCACTGACGACACCGTTCGAACACCTGGTTGAATCGCTCCCGATACCCAGACACCGATGCTCAGTAAACTTGTACACCCGATCCGTCCCAACGCAAACCACCTCTAACTAGTACAGCATATCACTCTAGATATCACACTCTTTTCAATTGGATCCCGTTCTGATCCGGCTCCCGCGCGGTCCGTGTCAGCTTGCTTTTCTTTTCAACCTCTGTCAGATTGGCTTGAGTTTCACCTCCGCGTGTGTTCCGCCACTTGGTGGGTTCTGACCATTAATGGATCCGGTGATGATTGTGGTGGCATCTCTACCCGTCGGTTACGATGGAACTCGTTTTTTTCTTGGTTCAAGTACAGCAGAATTTAGATTTCGTCCTGTCTTTTTTTTGTTACGGATCGTGAGGTGACACATTTTTGCCTGTAAAAAAAATATTCATGTTCAATAAATCAATATGCCTATTTTCTGACTAATTATAACTTACGTTTGGAAATATATATTCGCCATGCACCACAGGAGAATTGAACGCACGATAATGGTTTTCAGTACAGAAGACGTGTTTCATCACACTTGATCAAACATTAGAAATACAATTTTAAATATTCCACCACAAATCCGGCTTAGTATTAATTTTAATGTTTGATAGTATACACTTTATACTATGCTATGTTTAAATGTTAGAAATCACAAAAATGATTAACATTTAAACTTTCCACGTTTATTCTCAATTCTGAGTGTATATTGAGAAGTATTGTTATTATTTGGGGAAAAAATAAAAATAAACTTTGTTTGAGTTTTGCATTCTTTTTAACAAACATGTTCACATTATATTTTGAGTGGAAAATTAGTAGGAATGCAACTAAAATGCACTCGTTTCGAGATTTCACGAGATTCAGCAGCTGATTGGAGCCGTAATGTATGTAAGCCATCGTAAAGTCATGTAGAGTCTCGCGCATTTGTGCGCCTTCATGAAGCATGGAAAGAGAAATTCGAAGAGCGGGAAATGTTTGACAGCCAAGGAACAGCAAAATAATTTTGCTTATGGGATTTATTTCAAAATATCCCGCTACTCGCTTGAGAGCACAAAAGTGGCTCTATCCGCAGCACCCAGTTACAAACAAGCGATACAGTCATTAATTCTCAAAACATTGTGATGGAGTCTTGAGCCTTAACTATTAGGTATACTGTGTTATACGCATATAGCCAACATGAGACAAATATGAGTATGACGGCAATATAGATAAAGGGTTTAAAGCATAAGATAATGATTTTTAGAATTAGATAAATTATGGATGTTTATTATGTATTAATAAAAAAATATATATGTTTGGCTATATTTTTCGTCCATTTCTCATATTAGGGGCGTTCCACAAATTACGTAACGCTGAAGGGGGAGGGAGGGGGTCAAGCCGAGCGTTACGATCCATACAAAAAAAATAAACCTTCCATACAAAAAATGTTGCGAGGGGGAGGGTGGGGGTCCAATATCACCAAATTTAGCGTTACGTAATTTTAGAAAGAACCCTTAGTCTCATGTGATTTTTTCGCATGATCATAAAAAATTCATAAAATGAACTGATTAAAAGTGTCTATCCATTTATTCTTAGATTAGCCTTAGGGCGGGCTAACAAGGCAAACAAGAAACCATTATGGAACGTACACACGGTCAAGCAGTTCGACCAACATTGACTCCACCTCCCGTTTATTCAAACATTCATCAATTTTTATCAACACCGACACGAACAATCAATTTATTCGACCAACAATATCACACACGAACGACCGAAGCACCAACTCGAGCACCAACCATCAAAAATATATGGGGTTTGTGCAACTTCACTACAAATGCTCAAACATGTTCGGCGAACCTTGACTCCACCCCGACAACTCAAACCAAAAATCAAACCGTTTTAATTTTTTCCAACCGAGCCGCCAACTGTCAAATGGTTGTTCGAACAACTTCACACACGTTCCAACAAAGCAGCAACCGAAGCGTTTTCTTGGGGGTGGAGTCAATGTTCGTCGAACTGCTTGACTGGTGTGTACGTAGCATTAAAGTGATTTGTTCGCTTGTGTTTGATGCTTGATTGGCTTCAAGTTTATAAAAGCATTATTTTATATATTAAATATCGAATGGTTTAAAAACACTTTAATTTCTTCTCTACCAAAACAATCTTCAATGTTTTTTAAATATTATATACAAAATGAATGTGATTGGAAATATATAAATTTGACATATGTTTGACATTTGAACTAAACCGAGAATATTCACTCAAGCATTCTCCAGTATTACTTAAACTCTTAGAATTTGCTTTCAAGCCGAGATCGGTTCATTTGCCATAAAGCAAATATAATATATTAACAATATACCAAATATAATATATTAATATAGTATATTTGCATAAAGGCTGTTTGACATCACGTTCATTTGGCATTTGGTGTACTCACCTCTATGAGTCGATCTTGAAGGGACCATCGACTCATGGAAATATAGAGATGAGGAATAGAAGAGGCCATCACAGTAACAGTAAAATAAGTTTTAATGTGGTATAATTGGCTTCCATGAGTCGATAGTCATAGAACATCGATTCTTGGAGGTTTGACTGATTTTGACTTAGAGTGGTGCCGAAATTAAAACAGAATGGTGGAAATAACAACAGCCACAATTCCGAATCATGCAGACGTATTTATTTCATAGAAAGCATGAATTAGCCGGTTTGAGGCAAAGATAATTGTTAGCCCTTTATTGGGGTCATAGTTTACTCAGGAAGGAGTATCCAGTAGCCTTGCGTGCCAATCCAAAGATGGCGAGTTCGATTATCGGTCCGGTCTAGGATGTTTTCGAGTTGGAAACATTCTCGACTCCCTGGGTATAGTGTATCCATTGTACTTGCCACACAAGATACATAATCATGCAAAGGCGGGCATAGAAAAGCGTTCAATTAATAACTGAGGAAACAATTAATAACTGACGCCATAATGCACGGTTCGAGGCCGCATCTCTCCATCCTTGAATACGCCCCTCGCTCGCCAAGTCATTTTGCACCTGGTCTGCCCATCTCACTCGCTGCGCTCCACGCCGTCTCGTACCTGCCGGATCGGAAGCGAACATCATCTTTGGAAGGTTGCTGTCGGCATTCTTGCAACATGTCCTGCAACATGTCGTACCCTTCCGGCTTTAGCTACCTTCTGGATACTGGGTTCGCCGTTCAACCGGTCTTATTAGCGTCTTGTAGATGACACATTTGGTGCGGTGGCGAATCTTTTTTGACCGCAGTTGCAGCGTCGAATGCAACTTGTTGCGATTAAGGATAAGTGCCTAAAAAATGAGTGAGTTTTTTTGGCGGGTTTTGCGCACACCTTAAATCATCGAACAGATGGAGTTAGTGGCATAAATTGCCACGAATTTTGAAGAATTGTATATGAGAAGGCACGTCGGTTTGTCGGTGATATATAACACTATGGGTCTCCGGGCTTCCTATAAAAGGTTCATTTTTGGAGCGAACATATAGCCTCTACGTATACTTTGTATACGAGAAAGGCAAACATACTTTTATAGAATAATTTTAAACAAAACTTTGGGGACGTCCACAAGATACGTAACGCTAAGATGGGGAGGGGGGTTGAGTGAAGTCTGACGATCCGGACAAAATTTTCAGACGCTTCAAGCAAAAAGTGTGACATAGGGGGTAAAGGGTTGAAAAAGTCAATTTTTACAGTACGTAGTTAATGGATCTTCCCTTATGAAAAAATATGAATGTCCTTGTGGCCCAGGGGGAGAAGGCGGAGCACTGAAGAATCGAATCTCGAAAATTATTTCCTGAATAACCTTAATAACTATTTCTAAAATACCTAACAAAAGTAGATACTGTGATTATTAATTAATTAGATCATATTTTTCTAAAAGTCTATTCTGGTTGAAGCTTTCGCCTTCAGGAATCAGGTCCACGGTTATTGTTCCAATTTATTTCCAAACAGGTGAGACTGAATAGATATCTGCTCAGAAAATTAAAAATTTCGTCCCATTTCAGATCGCTTGCGATTCTGCAGGGAGAGCATCGTGCTTGAGTTTTGCATGCAGAATCGCATCGTTCCGCTTAATCGCCAAAAAGGATTTCGCTTCAAAAAGAACCAAAACCCAATAGAAGCGTATTTTATGTTACTTATGGATTTATTTTCCAATGTTTTAAGCAAAGAAAGTAAATTCGATTAATTCAACGGAGAATGATACGTAGAAATCAAGCAATGATTCAAACCACAAGTCGAATCATGAACGATTCTCTTTGCCATGAGTCGGGTGGTGTTTGACTCGCACTTGATTTGAACTTTGGATGAGATCTAAGAATTTGAGTTTTTCCCAACTCTGATCGATATCCAATATCAACACAGTAAAGGCCATCTTCTAACTGGAGTAGATTTTCCACAAGATGTTGCTCCGCATGGCATTTAAATGGAGTGATATTTTAGATGTTCCGTGTCGAAATACAAGCAATTACGCTGCAGGAAACACATAGAGGCAAAATCTTCTCACATGATTCCCATGGTAAAACAAACAATAGAAATAATGTAGTCTGAGTCACAGAACATTTTATTCTTGATTTCTATGATCCATACGATTGTCTTATAAAACTTAATATTAGTCATTATAAATTATAAATTTTAAAAATCTAATAATTTCTTTAAAAATACTAAGCAATGACTAAAAAAGTATTCTATTTTTTCGTATTTCGCGGGACATTATCTAGAAATAAGCTGAATGAGGGACCTTTCGCGGGACGCTTTTCAACGCGGGACAAATAGTGAAAATGCGGGACTGTCCCACGAAACGCGGGACGTATGGTCACATTAGCATTAACGATTGCGCCCTAACACCGGTACTAAGCTTCGATGCAGAGTACACGAGCGTTGTTCGCCAGTGGCAGGCGTACGAGGCCCTTGTTGTGGCCAAACACTTGAACTTCAGTTACTGAACGTTAAAAACCGATGATGATAATTTAGAAAGGTCCCACGGCACAGCATATGAGGTCATTTTAAAATCGTTATAATAAGTCATAAACAATATGTAAATGATTTCTAATTAAATATTAAGCAAAAAGCGACAGAAGTCGCTTTAACTTAATAAATTCTAAAACAACTTATTCAGCATATTACCTGATATTTGAAATCTGCTCGAAAATTATAATCTGTCAGATACTGCCGTCATTAAAATGCAAACAAGCATGAATGAAGGCGAGATTGACGTTTCATTGCACTCATACTGACGCATGCGCACGTTATCTCTATCGTTTTATGTTTTTCTCGTTGCTATATTATGCTTGTAGCCATGGACATAAAGTTGCGTAAAATGAATTGACGATGTGCAATACGTAGGAAAACATAATCACGTATTTGTCATTAACAAAAAAATCTTTCATGGCAAATAATGGGGCTATCATAATATTATATTATATTGTACGAGAAAATATATATTTTGATATTAGGTGTTTTCAATGCACTCTTTTGTTTTTCTCGTATTTTACATCAATCAGTTTAAAATTAAAAACAGTTTTGTATCTTTATGAAGCGTTTTAAAAACATTGCCAATATACTTAGCCATTGAAAATTTTAATGTTTTCATCACGCAGGTCTTCTTTTTACATCTTATTTGTCAGTTCAAATATTTTCAGCGCATAATATATTACAAATTCTAATAAGAATAAACTATTTTAAATAACATACCCCGTATTACAGGTAACTTTTGTGGCATATGTGTGGAAGTTACTCATAAAGCCTTCAATTATCGTGCGTCTATACTCTTAACGGGTAGCACAGCTAGATGTAGGTACATCGTCGTCACTCGCCAGTCTGGAGATATATCCACTCACTCAGTTGATTGATGCGGTTTCGCCATTCCATATACAACTGTTTTCAGAAAGTGCTGCTGGGTGGTGTCGTGATTATTGTTTATCTAAACTATCAGTGTTTGAAATTAGTAGAAAATAGCCATGCAGGAGCATACTGGTCGTAGAGAAATCTCTGAAGAGCCTCCAATGAGCCGATTGTTCGTAATATGCGGTCGGCAAATCACCAAAGATCAGCTAATGAAACACTTTGCCGAAGACGGTGAAATCGAGGAGTGCATCGTAATTGTGGACAAAAAGACCGGCCAGGGCAAAGGCGTAGCCTATGTTAAGTTCTCGAAAACTTCCTCTGCGGCTCGGGGTCTACGTAAGAATGGTTCCTTTATTGACAATGAAACCCGTCCCATCAAAGTGATGATATCCGCTAGGTGAGTATTGTGGCCCGATGAAATTGTTTAAAAACAAAATGGCGATATTTTTTCCAGTTTATGTTTTAACATTTTTATGTTTATGTTTCACAAGTTCATGTTAAAACATTTGGCTAATTTTGAATTCCAAACAATTTTCAGCTACCACAACAAAAAGGGTGATGGTCCACCAGAGGAAGTGAACGAATATAAATTTCGCCGGCTGTTTGCAGTGATTCCTATCTCGAAGGATGAAGAAGCTATCAAAAGTGAGTTCAGTCGATTCGGTACAGTGACCCAGGTACGATTGGTACCGGATAAGAAAAATCAAACTCAATGTGCGGCTTACATCACATTCACATCATTCCTGGAAACTGCAATGGCCATCGAGGGCTGTGATCCGAACTATAGAGCCAAGTTCTGCCTGCCTCGGGAAATGCTAAACAAGGACAAGGAACACAGTAGCAGTGGAAAATATGAGTCTTCCAATGGTTCTAGCCGAAAAAGAACTCATTCTCCTGAGTCTGGTCGCGGCGGAGGCGATGTCAAGCTGGTTGTTATTTGTAGTAACAATTTGAACCAGGATCGTTTGTGGAGAATTTTCGATATTGCTCCAGGAATGAAGTACTGCAACATCGTGACCCAAAGTAAGTTGTTCATTTTGTTGGAAAAATAACCAAATTGTTTTACCACGTCTTTCCATCCCAGATGACATAAACATTACCGCTTCCGTTGTCTACTCGAGCAAAGATGAAGCTCAGCGTGCGGTGGACAAAATCCACGGACTGGAATACCCCATTGGAGAGCGTATCATCGTACGTTATGAGAATGAATTCCGCGACGAAATTACTCCCAACGACGCTCTGGCCCAGCTTGGACCCCCGAAACCAATTCTGAACTCTCAAACGACACAATGCGCCAAGAAGGCATTCTTCATCTGCATGCCCGAAGCCGTTTCGGTGAAACTTCTGCAGGATGCTTTCTGCAGATTTGGTGATCTTATCAACATCTACCTGATTCCCGGAAAGCGTCACGGCTACGCGGCTTTTGCCAGTGAAGTTGCCGCAGATCGAGCCATTCAGCAGTTGCATGGAATGCAGTTGGGTGACTGTCGGCTGAAGGTTTTGGAATGCATGGAGCAAGGCGACGTTAAGAAGCGGAAACAGATGGAGCACTAAGCTGCTGGTAGCTGGTCGGGTAAGTTTCGCTCTGTGAGCGACTATTTCTTTGTTCGTAGAAGTATTTTTCTCTCGTTTCAGCCTAGACTTTCGTCATCGAGGACTGTATTGCTTCCGGATTTTTATATTTTATTTATTGCAGCAATAATTTATCCTACTTTTATTCTAACAGGAAAACATGTTTTGATCTTTTGTCGTTTACAGAATAATAACTTGAGAACGATTGAATGGAACGTACCATGGAAGAGAAATAAGAATCGAAGCTTTTAAGAACGAAATCAGGTTTTGAATAATATCAGGACATTCTGACATAGAAATTTCAAACATTCGTTCCTGGTGGGAGAACACAAACATACAATTTTTACTTGATAATTAAACTGAATAATTCACGCAGTCGATGTGGAAGATTTCACAGTGAAATGGAAATCATAATATGTACTGAGAATTTAAAAACTGTAAATTCAAAATGAAAATGAACTCTATTCTTCAAATCGAACAAATTTGTTGGAAGCTTCCGAAAATTCACAATTGAAAACAATTGATGAAATTCAAACAAATGGATTTAATAAATTCATAACTAAAATAAACATTTTTAACGTATTCGTAGTGAAAGGAACATACATTGAATAAAGTGAACTGAAATAAATCAATCAAATAATATGCTTTTTCATCCGAAATAATCCTTAGTCGGCTGAAATGCAGATGTGTTTGCATATGTGTGATCAGAACCGCTCACCGGTTCGTTCGCAACAAGTTGAATTAGATGGAGAATCTTGTCCATTTGTTCCTTCAGAAAATTATATTGGTGATCGGGTTGGAAAGTTATGTCCAAAACACTAATTTTCAAACGCAAAATGGCTTAATCACATTTTTGGCAGTTTTACTTATTCTTATTCCGAAAACAATTATAGGTCTTTTTTTATTGAAAAATTAAAAAATCTCCCCGACGGGGAATCGAACCCCGGTCTCCCGCGTGACAGGCGGGGATACTTACCACTATACTATCGAGGACTTGATCACAGGGGCTCGAAAAGTCAATTTTGTTGCCTTAGCGACAAACGTTACATGCTGGTGCATACATGAAAAGATTTCCTGCGTTGCCTCATGTTATGTGTTGTGTTAATAATTCATATTCAGAATTCTTGTCCAAAAAGCATTGTTTGTTTTCGAGTTATATCACCGTTCCATGGAATCCAAAATGACTCTTGATGTTCGATATTTGTATTAAATTCATTCGAGAAAATTAAAAAATAAACTAAAGTATTCTGAAGCTTTGGGCGATGTACGAATAATTTATCCATCAACCATCAATGCTGGAGGAAAGTCCAGCCATACTCAATCATATGGCAGCAGTGTTGCCACTCTGCGGTGTACGCAAACTGCTCGAATTTAAATTGCACATTTTGGAACTTGCGCACTCACCGGAGCATTGCGTTGAAGCTCCAGCAATCGATATTCATCGAGGCATCGGTGGTTCAGTGGTAGAATGCTCGCCTGCCACGCGGGCGGCCCGGGTTCGATTCCCGGCCGATGCAAATATCTCTTTTTACCAAAAGATGTGAGATTGGAAGAATATTATTCATTTTATTTCGGGACTGATTTGCGATTTGGGCGTAACTTATTTTATAAACAAACATTGCTTCATGGATTCCGGAGAATGCAAGCGTTTTTATTCTGAACTAATTCCCTTATCTGGTAGAGGAAAGCTTAATCTGTCGGTTCCATACCGTGGTTTCCTCATGAAATGGTTGTTTTAGCAGGAATTCGTCTTCCAATGTTTAAGTTACGCCCAAATCGCAAAGCGGTCCCGATTTATTATTATTGTATGGTGCGGGTTCATTTTTTGTCCATTTTCTATGAAATTGTCAGAGAAGAATATTTAGGGTGACCTTATGAAATATTGGTTCCAAAGTTTGGTCTCAATGCCCTAACTTGTTTATAATTGTAAACGATAGTGTATCGGTCAATAAGCCAGGTAAGATCATTTCGGTAAAAAATGGGACAGACGCACGTGCAAAACGGGACATGTCAAAAACTATGTGACAAAATTTAAAAGTTGTGGAAATTTGAAATTTTATTGGCTTAATTTTCATTTTTCATAACTTAGAGAAAAATTTAGAGAAATCACCACCATAACCTTCTGTTATATAAAGTTAGTTGTGTAAAAATACCAAACTACAAATATTTCACTCTTTAAAGGGGCGCGGAAGAAACACGAATGAACAAAAAATTACTGTTTCAAATTATTTTTTAAAAATTGTGGAATCATGAAATTTTATTTTAATTTATTCTTAAACATGGATTTTATTACTGACCGATATCAAAAACTTTTCCAATTCTTAACAATCGAAAAAAAAAAAAAAGTCACAGTACCCTGCCTATAAAGCCGGGGATTAGAGATAAGAAAAAAAAATTTAAAAGAAAAAAACCGCCAAAAGACAAATGCGAAAAGAACAATAGGGTAGGATTATTGATTTCCCGTGATAAAACCCTTTTTCATGAATATAAGTGTGGAAAAATCAGAGGATAAGAATAATGAGAATCTCAACTAGGAAAAAACAGTAATAAAATGTAATTTAAATTATTTTCATTAATATGGTTGGCGCATGTGAATAAATGACAAATCTAATAAATGCACAGTCAGAAAAATATATTAGCTCTTTTAGTGGAATGTATTCAACCGTCTAAGACGAATTGAATACTCTCCATTTAATTCCACCAGTTAATTTTCGTTAACTTTGCAGATACGTATTTCGACCACAACTGTGTGGTCGTCTTCAGTGTCTCGTACTTGACTCGACTCAAGTACTTGACTCGACTCAAGTACTTGACTCGACTCAAGTCGAGTCAAGTACGAGACACTGAAGAAGAACACAGTTGTGGTCGAAATACGTATCTGCAAAGTTAACGAAAATTAACTGGTGGAATTAAATGGAGAGTACCTCATTCGTCTTAGACGAAATTCACAGTACTTATTGATCGAAATTGATTTAAATGACGCTAAAATCGCTACCAATGGACCAAATCTTGTCCATTGATTTTGTTCCCATATGCTTCCAGAAAGGTGGGACTCATGCAATTTCGTCGCGAAAAGTAAAACAAATTCTGGCTAACTTATAGGCCGGTGTGCAGCTCGGACTCTCGGAGATTTCTGCCGGATTGTATTTTGAATCGTGCCGAAATTCTAATTTTGTACAACGAAATCCCATAAATCCTGCACACACATATGGAAGCGAAATTTGCAGATAACCTCCTGTTGTGTAAACTAGCCTTAAATTACGTGAGGACCGAAATCCGAACAAATTTCCCTTCGGCTGTTTATAAATTATTTTTTAATGTCGTCGTTTTTTTATAGGGGATGATTTCGAAATATTCAGAATTACTCAGAAAGACTTTGAATTGTTGTAACTAGATCAGTGAGTGATACATTAGAGAGTGACATACGTTCACATCACTATGTGAAGTCGATAGCTTATACATGTTGATAAAAGCATAATAAACGTTCTGGTCAGAAGTGTTTAAGACAGCAAACTGTTCACTACGTTTAAATATGACTCCTCACCGAAATGCCAAACGTTTTATTATTAGATGTTACACGAATAATTCTTAATGTTTCAAAAAGAATCAATCGATTGAAAAATGCCAAATGTCAATCGATTTGAAAAATAGAAATACCTACTTCGCAAGAAAAAAAATCGAAATTGAACTTAATGTGGAATTTGGAATTTCTGTCCCTGTGCTTCATTTTATTGACGTTGATGCGCGATTTGATTTTCAGGATATACTTGCCTACCAAGTTGCCGGTTTTCATCCAATTCACTAGCCAAATTTTAATGCCTTCGAAATAAGCAGAAAAAAGTCATTGAAATGAAACTGTATGAAAAAATCTCCCGTTTCACCTGTTGTCATTAACTGTTAAAAACCTTTAAAAAAGTTGAAATACATACTGGCATTAAAAGCATACTTTCAAGAACAAAAATAATAACATACAGGGTATCGACTATCTGGAAAAACCTGGAAAAGCTGGAAAAATCAGTGAGATCAGCAAGAGAGAAAGTGAACATGTTGTATTCACATAATTTGATCAAAGGTTCAATTGACGAGTCGTTAATACACGTTTTAATGCAAGAATAAATAATGCATATGTAATAGGCCAGCAGTGAGCCTCAAACAAGCTGTCAAACAACTCGCTTTACAACTGAAGAAGGAATGAATTTGTTTCTTGTGAGCTTGGACACTGGTGAAATTTAACTAGGGCACGTGACCCACCAAGGGCAGGAGGGACTATGTTCAAGGGCTTGACGATCCCTCCCCAGGCCATCTGCGAGTTGTGGGGATTTCCTAGGATGTGGTGGTGTTTGACAGTGGGCCCTGTTAAATTCCTATAAAAAGCTGCATGTATCCGCAAGTAGGCCCCGCCAAAGCGACCGTGTGTTGCTCAAAGCGCACAAGCCCGAGTCCTGGTGTCAGGTGGGACACAAAACAGACCTTACACGACGACCAATAATTACGAGCAATATAAGAGATAATACGACACGATATACATCGACAAAGACCTAGGCGACGAATAAAGAATCACGATTGGAAGCTTGGAATATGCAACTGCAAGTCGCTTGATTTCGCAGTTTGCGACAGGATGATTTACGATGAGTTACATCATCGCAACTTCGACGTCGTGACGTTGCAGGAGATTTGCTGGACAGGACAGAAAGTGTGGAAAAGCGGGCGTCGAGCGGCTACCTTCTACCAAAGCTGTGGCACCACCAATGAGCTGGGAACCGGCTTCATAGTGCTGCGTAAGATGCGCCAACGTGTGATTGGGTGGCATTTGCAGCCGCGGAATGGTAGTCCGAAGCACTTTCTTCCCTCGCAAGAATATCCACAAGGCCACATAGAAATCACCTTATCAAGTAACGGAAAAACAAATCGACCACGTTCTTATCGACGGTAAATTCTTCTCCGATATCATGAACGTATGCATTTACTGCAGTGCGAATATTGAATCCGACCACTATCTAGTTGCAGTATGTCTGCACTCAAAACTCTCGACGGTGTACAATACGAATGTGAGCAGTTAGTTGAGGAGAAGAATGCAGCATGGGCGAGATTGCTGCAACACCGCACTAGGGCGAAATAGGCACAATAAAAACGAGCGCGGAACAGTCAAAACTCGATTTTTCGGAGGAAAAAGCGCCAGCAGAAAGATCGAGACCGTGAGGAGACGGAGGAACTATACCGCGCTAATAACGCACGAATGTTCTATGAAGAATGATTTGTTTATCGGCTTCATCGGTCAGTTCTACTCAAAGTATGAGGGAGTAGATAATCGAAAGATTACAGTCGCGATTCGCTGGTTGGGCCACGACCTCGGCCCAACTAACGAATTCGGTTTTTAGTTGGGCCAACTGACAGCCATTTGAACACGTGTATGTCGACTTGAACATCACAAATGATGTCCAGTGACGCCCAATCCCGTTTTCCGCGTTTACATTGAATTTTGACGTACGGTTGCTTTTTAGTTGGGTCATGGCCCAACCAGCGGAGGCCCAACTAAAAAGTGACCCAAGTATTAAGATCCCAACCAGCGAATCCCGACTGTATTGAAATTCATCAGATTGAAAGCCGTTCGCTAGGGCGCGAACAAGTATAAAACGATAGAGGGTGAAAGGGAGAAAGGAAGACCATCTATTGAACAGCACACAATCACAATCACAATCACGGTCGTAAAATCTGTTTCAATTATGTTCTATGAGAAGTTAAACCGTTCACGTAAGGGCCACGTGCCACAGCCCGATATGTGTAAGGACATAAACGGGAACCTTCTTACAAACGAGCGTGAGGTGATCCAAAGGTGGCGGCAGCACTACGAAGAGCACCTGAAAGGCGATATGGCAGACGACGGTGGCGGTTTGGTAATGAACCTAGGAGCAGAACATGCGACTTCCGGCTCCGAATCTCCAGGAAATCCTGAAGGAGATCGGCCGGCTGAAAAACAACAAAGCCCCTGGAGTTGACCAACTACCAGGAGAGCTGTTTAAACACGGTGGTGAAGCACTGGCTAGAGCACTGCACTGGGTGATTACAAAGGTTTGGGAGGATGAGGTTCTGCCGCAGGAGTGGATGGAAGGTGTCGTGTTTCTCATCTACAAAAAGGGCGATAAGCTGGATTGTGACAATTACCGGGCAATCACATTGCTGAACGCCGCCTACAAGGTACTCTCCCAAATTTTATGCCTTCGACTAGCACCAATTGCAAGGGAATTCATGGGGCAGTACCAGGCGGGATTTATGGATGAACGATCTACCACAGTCCAGGTGCTCGCCGAACGTCAGGTATTGCAGAAATGCCGCGAATACAACGTGCCCACATCATCTATTTATCGACTTCAAAACCGCATCACGGTGCTCCCCTGACCGTTATTAACAAAAAAAAATCTCCATCAAAACTAATACCCGGAGCTGAATTCTGGGGCTATACTGCATCTCTGGCCGAAATTTGAAAAAAATCGTAGGGCCCGTTTTGGAGTTACGCCCTTTTTAAGACGTAACTGATATTTATCGAAGAAATGCTCAGGATTCTGTTTCAACACGATCTAAATTTTCTAAATTGTATCCCCATTTTATTGTTTATCGTATATAAATAATCATCTGACTTTTCTCTGGATTATTAGTGGTTTTAGGAACATGTTGCATGGATTTTGGTCATAAATTAAAGCCACACTATCAAAAATCCAACCGAAACAAAATCGTGTGAAAAACTGAATTCTGTGTATAACATATCATCAAATACATATTTCTCAACTTCCAAGGCATCGTCAGCGATTAAAAAAATTTTTTTTTGTTATAGCCATTAGAATACTATTCAAAATTGTTGACTATGACGATAAGTAATATAAGATTTGTCTAAGAACATTAAAAAATAAGATTAGCTTCATCTTAAGTCTACATTCAATTCTAGCCAGCTACGTATGATTAACCCTTTTTATTTATGTTTAAATTAAATGGCCAATGTCAAATGCACACATATCTTCTTTTCGCAATAAATTTCAGCTCGCAAGAGATGGGTTTTATACAACTTCGGCGTATATGTCGATATATACTCTTTGTGCCATCCCTGCCCATGGCCGAATGTATTAAAAAATCCTTTTATATGAAACTTTGGGATATGATATTTGGAGGTCTTTGGAAGATCCTAACTTTCCCAGGAGACAACGAACTTATCAATTGCGACATAGAATGTAGGTGAAGGTTTATATGAGGAGCAGACATCATGCACGCGTACAGAAAAGGATGAGATTGAGCAACGACTGCTACGTGCACATAAAATTTTGCGCACGCGGGTCTCACGAACCTTGTGTACCTCACATTAACATTGGTGAGTCGCATTGAGACATCTCAATGCGATCAGCTCATGCGCTGTTTGCCATGGCAAACCTTGCAAACAACAGCGGAGGTGCGTAAAACAGCATGGGCAGAATTTTTCATTCAATAGTATTGTCGCCTAAGTAACGCCAGCTATGCATTCCTAGCGCATGAGTCTCATAAGAAGTACCTACATTGAGACAAGCTCACTAAGTTATTTTATGTGCGCGCTAGCTTCTCTCGTCGCACGGAATCGATGCTACGTGAGCCTTCGTAGCTCATGGCACACTGTCTCATCCATGTATACACGAGAATTAGTAGACTCTGATGAGGAGTTGCAAACATTTTGAAAATGCTTCAAAACCTTTAAACAAAAACACAGATGTCATTCACATAGGGTAATTGTACCACTATTAATAACATGCTCCGATAACGCCAACAAATTTAGATCTAGAGAAATGACATATTAGAAAACAGTTTTAAGGTCCATTAAGGGCTACTTTTTATATAAAAAACACAATTGTACATAACATGTGACAAAAGTTATTCTATATAAAAGTTATTGATTTCAACTTGATACGTGCCATTTCCAATGCTCTCGTGTATGCTTACTGCTGAAAAAAATAACAAAAATGAGAGCAACGCAATTTGCACTTCAATTCTATGTTTTTGATTGATATTGGTATGGGTACATGCATTCAAGCAGCAGTAACCCATCTGTTCTTTACTAAAGCTTCATCCACACATACGTCACCAAACTTTTTTAAAATCCGCATTATTTTACAAAATGTGCGCAGCATCGAGAAGGTCGTGGTATGCTCAGTGAAGCTGTTTTTATGCTTAAGATACCTTTGAGGTATCAGGAATTAGATGTAATTTTCGCAGCTTGCGCGACTTTTTCAATTTTTATTAGTAGCTGAATATTTACTGAATATTACTGAATAGTCCTGGAAACGCCGCTCTCAAGTTTTTCTCGGCTTCGCAATTAGTCATTATTCCTATTATCAGGTTTATAATCTTAAGGTCACCTGCAATAATGTACTCGAAATGGTTCAATTTGACAAACTGTTCCAAACGGTTCGAATTTTCCAGGTAATAAGTGTGGATACAAAGACAGCACTGTCGCCAGGTTTTGAAATTTTTGTTTGATCTGGAATTATTGAAATCGATACCATTTTCAATAAATACATTTCCGTTAAAGATATGTCTACTGTTTTTAATACATTGAATCAAAGCTGGTACATTATTGTAGTATGCAACTGGTATATCAGCAGACTACACCCGATTCTGTTTTTACACGGCCGTGTAAAAAAAAATCCCATACAAAATTTTTGCAAAGTTGCTCCATTTTGCACGATTAGTCGAGAAATCATAAAACTTTTTTACATGGATTTTCAAATTTTTAACTGAAAACTTTTTTTACGCGGAACGCATCCTCCGTGTAAAAAAGAATCGGATGTACTTTTATTGCTGATGACTCAATGGAAGTTGAGAAATATGCATAAGACGAGATATTATATTGATTTTCTTCGATATCTCACAGTTACGTCTTAAAAAGGGCGTAACTCCAAAACGGGCCCTACGATTTTTTTCAAATTTCGTCCAGAGATGCAGTATAGCCCCAGAATTCAGCTCCGGGTATTAGTTTTGATGGAGAATTTTTTTTGTTAATAACGGTCAGGGGAGCACCGTGCGCATATGATACAATCGATCGGTACCAGCAATGGCAGCTAATGCACGAAAACGAATATCCGGATAAACTGATAAGGTTGATCAAAGCGACGATGGATCGGGTGATGTGCGTAGTTCGAGTTTCAGGGGCATTCTAGAGTCCATTCGAAACTCGCAGAGGGTTACAACAAGGTGATGGTCTTTCGTGTCTGCTATTTAACATCGTTTTGGAGGGAGCAATACGAAGGGCAGGGATTGACACGAGGGATTGATGTGTATACGTAACAATATGATTGTAGTGATGCTGAATTCTTCAATGTTTACAAAACTACAAAATTAATATTACAAAATTGCAGTTTTTGTTGTAGTTTTTCAACTTATCAGCTTAATTTCTCGGGTACTTATTCAAAAGGACGTATGTGATTTTGTAAACAAAGATTCAAACGATACCTATTCGTGGTGTTGGTTTGCGTGGGAGTGCAATCAGATTGGATAAATCGACGTATGAATCTTTGTTTACAAAATCACATAAGTCCTTTTGAATAAGTAATCGAGATTTTATGTTAGTCATAGATTATCTTTTCGATAAACCTTGTTTTACAAACAAAAGAAATGAATTTCACAGTGAAAGTTCATTCAAGCATTTTTGAAATAAAAATCTAGGTTGGCAACTCTGCCATGTAAACAGTTTGGAATACAGGCAAGGTTAATTTAGACGTTGTTTGAAATAAACCTATATCAAACTATAGGAAATCGCGTTGGTTTTTCAAATAAAATTATATTTATAGTGAAAATCTGATGCTCTTTATGTGTTGTGAAGTGAATTTTGAAAGGAGTGAAATTGAGTGAAAAACAACGTCGTGAAAACAGATGAATCTGCTTGTAGCAATCGAGCAGTGCATCAAACCAACAGCTCAGAGGTAGGAAAATGAAAATAAATGTGCTTTATAATTTTATCTTTTAATAGTTTGTTTATTGTGCATTAAAACATTACTCAAGCCAAATCTTGAATAATATTCCAAACATTCAAGAATGTATTACTTTCATTATTGTGTACATACGATGTGTGAAATTGTAATTAAATTGATTTTTTATGTGGTTTATCGACGGTTGAGATTAATATACGGACTGTTATTAATATGGGAACAGATACATATTGATTTTTGCAGCAAAATAATCATTTCAAACTAGCTAATATTGGGAAAAACCTTTTTCAAAATAAATTATTGGATGCCTATTATTTTTTCTCTAACATTACTTGAGAAATTCTTTAGGAAATACCTCCAGGATTCCCTTAGCAAGTTCATCTAGATATTACTTCAGCCATTCAATCAAAAATTCCTCCAGTATTTCCATCCAGGTATTCCTTCAAATAATGGCTCCTTTGAAATACCGTCCAGAAATGAATTCAAAAATTCCTTCAAATAGGGTATTCTATTAATTAGACCTGTGAGCCGCCACCATTAAAACTGAATCGGTGAGCCGGCCGCATGAAAATTTTGCACGCCGCAGGACTATTAAACTTAATTAAGTAGATTAATCCATTAAGTAGTTAATCCACAGTGATTCAAACCAGGAATTCCTTTATCAATTTCTCCAGGAATTTCTTCAACAGCTCTTCCAGATTTTTTTTTGTGAATTCCTCCAGAAACTCCATTGAGAAATAAAAAAGAAATTTCATCGGGAATTCCCCCATGAGCTATCCCAAAATTTCTATAAGGTTTTAACCAGAAACTTCGCAAATTTCTTCAGGAACTTCTTCAAAAAATCCTTCAGAACTTGTTTCATGGTACTTTTTAAGAATATTGACACAAAAATTCCACCGTGAATTCCATCTATACCGGAATATACCGGAGCAGTTCCTGGAGGATTTTTTGGAGTACACCTTAACCCTTTCGGGACGACATTTTTTACGTAGATTTGACAATTGGTTTTTTCACTGGATCCTGTCATAACTAGTATATAAAGAACTAAAAAGGCATTGACATATTCCAAGTAGCACACTTGTCACATAACAGTCACTGTGACTCATACGCGACCAAATCTAGTCACAATGGAGTTGCTGCAACCAAATCGATCTGAACGGATTTTTCGGATGTCCTAGGCCGTCCAAACTGTTCTGGAGTACATATCCTCGAGTGCATCAGAAAATGTGTCTCGAAACAAAATGTCCTAAACCGAGATGCACGTCTAAAAGTATCCATGTGATCATAATACATAAATTAATCGAGTTTTGAATAAACGTAAACCATTTCAGGTTCTCCAAAACGTTCTGGATTTCGGAACATGTGATCTACCCGATCAACTGAACGGGTACTGAACTGAACGATGAATTCGTGTATCGCTAAATTATTATTATATTTATTAAAATATAAAATATTAATTATTATTATTATTGAGTTTTGGCTCTTCCTCAGCAAGCGTTCGGGGAATTTTCACCTACCCCGGGCAATCTGAATGCCAAAGGGCATTAGGATCTGTGGATCTCATTCGCCGTTTGAATTAAAATCGTATAATAAACAATTGCACCGGATGTATTAGTTATGATAGTTCAGGAATCTTCTTATGATGTTGCAAGTTCCAAGAATCACTATTTTTTGGATACTATAGAGGTTATGAGATAGTTCCAGCTCTCCTAAGGATCTCAGAAGAGATTTCAGGACGATTCTGGTTGCTGAGATAACAACCGGAATTATACGCACGTCCTCCAGGTGCCACATTTGCTTCAACTCCTCCGCCAAGTCGTGGTACTTCGTTATCTTGGTGGAGAATGTTGTTGGACATTATGATCTAGCGGTACAGCAATGTCGATAAGGGTTACCCGCTTCATCCTTTTGTCGTAGACCACAATATCGGGCGGATTGGCACGAATGAGGACATTCGCTATGATCTCGCGAGCCTAGTACAGCTTCACGAAACTATTTTCCAGAACCGGGACAGGCACATATTTGTAGTAGGCGACTGGTTAACCAAGTTGTGCTTTAAAGCAAGCTGTTGTTATTCAGACTAAGGCCGATGTAGCCTGTGTGGTATATAAGAGTCTTCTCCATTCGGCTCGGTCCATGGCTACACGTCGCCAACCACGCAGTCTACGGAGGGTCCGCAGTCATCTTCCACCGGATCGATCCACCTTGCCCGCTGCGCACCTCGCCTTCTTGTGCCCATCGGATCACTATCAAGAACCATTTTCACCGAGTTACTGTCCTTCTGGCTACGTGCCCGGCCCACCGCAGTCGTCCGATTTTCGCGGTGTGAACGATGGATGGTTCTCCCGGTAAGATGTGCTGCTATATTAAAACCATGCTGAAGGTGGTTAGGTTCTACCGTGCGGGACCGAAATCCGTACAGCACCGAAATCAATCCACCTCATGAGATATCAATAAATTAAAGGGGGTTAAAGGTAATTAATGTAGAAATAATTTGTCCTATCCTGTTCAGATACTTGACAGCTTTTAAGGGCATAGAAATGGAAAGAAGGCTTTGAAATTAAAACAACAAAAATCAAAAACAAATCGCCACCCACCAAACGCGGAGTTTTTGCTGTCCACGGTGGACGGATTTCGATTCAGGAGAAGTTGATCTTATTCATTACTAGCAGACCCGACGATCTTCGTTTCACCTAAAATTGATTTATTCTCTGATTAGTTCTTGAGTTATTAAGAAATTTCTTTTCATTTGTATGGGAGCCCCTTTCCAAAGGGGAGGGGTCTCGAATCATCTTAAGAACCTTCCGGCCCCAAAAACCACTGCATATAAATTTTCACGCTGATCGATTCAGTAGATTTTGAGTCTATAAGGTTCAGACAGCAGGGTTTGCAGAAATTGCTCTCTATAGATAACGAACAACGATAAAAGAGAAGCAAAAACTGTTCCGAATCACAACAAGCCATGATAGCAAATTTATAAATCTTGTATACAAGTGCGATAAAACAGAATCGGATAGGCAGCCCCCACAGAAAAATTGTGATTTTCGTTTTGTTTTCGCTCATTTCGTGTTGGTTACTGCACACTGCACAGCAGTGTAGAACAAGTAGAAATGCATCATCAGAGCCAGTGCTCCCCGCATTTGGTGCTTTCTAAAAGAAATTTATCATAGGAAATATATCATTATCAGTTCTCTACCATGACAGCTGGCGAAAAAGTTTCTCGCGGTATGCTACATATCGTATATGTATACAGAGATGATAAGTGAGAGACTTATGGGCCAAACACAATTGATACGTTTGCGTGCGTTTTGACAGTTTTCCCATGGAAAAACTGTCAAAACACGCAAACGTACCAATTGTGTTTGACCAATTACTCTTTCTCTTTAGGATTCAATCCCTGTCAGACAGACAGAAATTCATTTTTATGTATATAGATTTCATCATGTTTTTCGTAGTTTTTAATGAGTAAATGTGAAACACTTCAAAAGTAAAAGCCTCCATGCTCCTGTGTCAATGACAAACGTTTTATTTCCATTCGATTGCAATTTTCTAATGACTTTTTATATACTAAGGTGCTTAAGTGTACGGATTTCGATGCCCACGATAATTCCGGCCGCAGTCTAGGAAATCTTCGGGTTGGATATTTTCTCGTATCGTCGTGCTAGTGATATACGAATACAAAATGGTATCTTGGCTTAGAAACCTTGAAGATGATAAATGTGGAAAATGAACATCTAGCTGCGATACGGTCATGCAACAGTGGGGGGTGTAATGCCAATAAAAAGAAGAAGTTACTCTGATGCTATTTTCGACCATTTTCGATGGAATTTCTGTTATTCTTCTTCTTCTTACTGGCATTACATCCCCACACTGGGACAGAGCCGCCTCGCAGCTTAGTGTTCATTCAGCACTTCCACAGTTATTAACTTGCCGTTATTAACGAAAATTGCCTAGACCGGCACCGGGAATCGAGCCCAGCCACCCTCAGCATGGTCTTGCTTTGTAGTCGCGCGTCTTACCGCACGGCAAAGAGGGCCCCAATATCTGTTCACACTACTGAATTTCCAACAAAAACAGTTCATGCCTGCATTCGAATGGACACACAACACGACACAAGCACTTCCTTAGTCATTGTGTTTTGGTGGATACCTTGATTTTAACTCAAGATCATTTTGGAAGAGTTAAACAGCCCATGTTCAAAGAAATTTGAATCATCCCAAGCAGCACACATGTTCCAGATAGATCACAGCAACTTAAATATTACCAGATTAAGTCACAATTTAGTTACTGCAACCAAATTCACTTGACTTGTGCTGCTCGGTGATGGTGCCTTTCTCGTCCGTTCAAAAGGGTTAAGAAATATATAAAAAAAAGCGTAAAATAACACTAATAAGTAGATTGATCCTATTTTCCATATTTGTTTATATGTATTATACAATTTCTCGCGCAACGCCACTTGTTGCAAGCAAATCGGATGAGCATAAGTGTCAAAAAAGTAATTTTGTATTGTGGTTTTGAAATTTGTATTTTGGCCATAACTTCTGATCCCATCTGATCCTGATCTGATCTGATCCGGCCAATTTTCAATAGGAAACAATGGGACAGGATTCTCTGTCGAACGCAATCCGTTGCGAGAAAATCGATGAAGTCTGAGTGTCAGAAAAGTTAGCTAAATAAATAGTATTTTGATCATTATTCATAAGCCCGTAGTCCGATCCGGCCAATTTTCAATAGAAAACAATGGGACAAGTATCCCCATCGAATGCAACTTGCTACGAGTAAATCGGTAAAGGGTAGGTACGAAAAAAATGAGCTAGAGTTTTTGCGCACACACACACAGACATAACCTTAATTCGTTGAACTGAGTCGATTGGTATAAAACACTATGTGTCTCCATGCCCTCTCTATTGTAAAAAACTGCTTTGGATAGGCAGCCCCCACACAGGGGGTTTGATAGGTAAAACGTTTTGTTCTCGCTCATTTTATGTAGGGTACCATATTGTCGCACAGCTCTGTGAAACAAGTTGAACTGCATCGTCAGAATCGGTGCCTCCCCCGCAATTGGGGCTTTTTAAAAAAAAAAATATCATGGGGTGTAGCCGAATCAGTTCATTATCGTAACAGCTTCCAAAAAACGTCTCTCATGGTATACTTCTTATCGAGAGTGCATCTCCCTCCCACTTCCCTTTGTTGTCATAAAATGAGGAGCAAAACTACTCAACAAGGGTATTAAAGTGTGGGAACTCAACGTTAAGTAATGTCATGTTTACAAAAAAATTTGTAAAATTTACCTGGCTTTTGGTCAGTTTTTACTTAAAATTTAGTACAATTTACTTAATACCGTCGTCGGGGGTAAGAATAGGTCACTGTTTCAACTACTTTGAATCCTTGTAGAATGGATTGAATATATCTGATGGCAAGAAGACTAAAATATGAGAGACCTTTTGAACGATTTTGCTGCCGGTGAGAGCGATGACCCATTCTCACCCCAGACCCATTGTCACCCCCGACGGCGGTATTAAGTATTTTTTCTTAATTTTAGGAAAATCTTTCGTAATTTTGGGTTCCCACACTAAATCCCCGATTTGAGTGAAAAGGCACTTTTTTCTAACCGTGCAGAAATGATAAGTGAGTATTTTTGCCTTTCTCGTACACCAAGGTGTAACGAAAAGGCTATATATTTACTTCCAAGACGATTTTGTGATAGAAGGTCCGGAGACCCATAGTGTTATATACCAATCGACTCAGCTCGACGAATTGAGATAATGTCTGTCTGTGTGTATGTGTGTGCGTGTGTGTATGTATGTGCGCAAAATAAAACTCACCCATCTTTTAGGCACTTGATCCGATTTGTTTGGAATAGGTTGCATTCCCTGTCCCATTGTTTCCTATTGAAAATAGGCCAGATCGGACTATGGGATCAAAAGTTATGGACAAAATACGATTTATACACAAAAATCACGCTAAGAAATTCTCACTCAATTTTTTTAGTATATCTAATGTACGAGAAAGGCACAAACACCGCTAGGTGGATCAATCAGGGTTTTTTCGTTCTCCTTCGGGTTCAAACCCTAGTTTTTCTCGTTACATTTTATAATTCATGAGAAAAGCACCATACCCGCAAGGTGGATTAAACTGAGTTGATTATCTTGTTCATAAATAGTCAACGGCAACTGAGGATGACGAGTTTTGTCTGATTGAATGAATTGCGTTTTCGGAGACGATCTTTTCTTTCTTTGCAGCGTAAAGTAAGTACAGAATATGCTGTACTCTATATTATATTAGTTAAGAGTAATCTTTTTATTCAGTTTATTTAGTTACAGTTATGTTATGATTATGCATATAACGATATGCTCGGTAACTTACATTTAGCTATGGTGTCAATTAGATTTGAAAAGCGGAATCGGAGCGAACAATTACGATGAAGATAAGATGAGCTTGTGGAATAATTTATTTGCTTTGCTCAAGCGCGTTACAATTGCCATAAAGCCTTATTAACTAATACTAGACTTCAAAGATTTATGTTCATTTACAAATTACATCAAATTCAACATTTGTCAAATGAATGCTAGATTTGCTACATTGCTTCTACTGTTAGTTAATCAAATACAAGTTAAAACGTAGCCACTATTTACTGTTTGATAGAATACAGTGGTTCACAGATAAACAGACTTTTGATTAACTTCGTTTCGAAATAACCTCTTGTCGTTGATCTAAACTCGATCAGTTGTGTCTTCCGGTCGCTTACAGAAACAGTCTGGCGGACATTGAACGGGGCTGCTGTCGGCCGGACAGTACGTACACCGCTGTGGATATTCCTCGCTAGGAATAGAAGAGAAACTGTATGACTTACTTATTCTATCAATGGGATCAATCCGAAATAATTGATGCGAATTATATTTATGTCAAACCAGTTCCTCTTGATGTAGCACAACCCCATGTTATCATCAATCGAATTGGTTTGCATAAATTTAAGTTTCGATTCTTGATTTGAATGCTGGAAGGAATAATTGCTCTAAATGTGTGTCTTACGTCCTTCAACGTAGGCTGAAAAGAAGTTCATCGGATTATTTCAAATTAAAGACTCTTAAAAAGTACCTAAACTTCACTTGAAACGGTTCATTTATAATTAACGACATTAATTACAACTCAATTTTGGCTCATTATGGCAACCAACGAAACCTTAATTGAATACGTAATCATCGATTTGAATGTCGGATACCTCTTTTCCCGCATCCTTTTTCGGTGGCTGAATGGAGGAATGATGTGTATCCTTGAGATTTCGCTATGTTGGTATCCTGTACCGTGCAGTCTTTGTGAAAGGGATGGAACCAATCTGGAAAGAAGCGTAAACAACATTCGGTTTAACAAACTGCAATTCTGGAGAATGTCTGGTGGGTGGGGTGAGAAGCTTATAACTTCGATTGGATGTTTAACGAGCAAATGAAGGGGCTATCACCGGAACGTGTGTCTTTAATTTGGCAGAACTGTTTTCTTAAGGCTCTTATCCTTACGATGTACAAAGATTGGAGTGAGAAACAGCTTTTTGAGTGAAGAACAACAACAACGCGGTGTTGAGAAGAAGGTGGAGAACAAAACTGTTTTTGGGAAAATTTGGTAGGAAGCGTGCGCCCACTACATGACCGGTACCAATTCGAAGATAGTAACGACCTTTTTATATGAAGGGTGTAATTGAATTGCTCGGATTATGTTTTCCTCTTGAGAGAGATTTGTTTCGGTGTTGTTGTTCGTGATTTGAGAGCAAAATAAGTCTGTGAAAATGAGGTGATGAGGGAATAAAAGTGTTACTTATTTTGAAACGAGGGGGGGATTCTACACAGTCGTGATTCGATGGTTGAACCACAATCTCGTCCCAATTGACGTAATTTGTTTTGTCTTTCTCGTAAACTAAGTGTAACGCCAAGGCTATTGGATCACTCCTGAAACGATGTGTATGTGTGTGTATATTAGGGTGTCCCAAAATTGGACAAAGTCCGGAATATTTGGGGCTCAATCTTCAAATGAAAGCCAATCTTCAAGGGATAGCCCCGACCCATTTAATGAAAAAAGCTTTTATAGGTAACATCGAAAAAAAAAACGGAATATCGGAAAAAAAATCGATGGAACTCATCCATTTAATATTTTTTACATTTAACTCGGGAGCTTAGCTTTATGGTATAACTTTGATATAGCATGTTTAAGGTCTATATATTTTTCACGCCTACTTCCATAGAAATAGGTGCTTATATAACCGATACAGCATTCAAATGAGTTGCATAATAGTAGTTTGTGCAACTAGTTGCAAAAAAATAATTTTTCATTACGAGTTGTACGTTTATCTAACGAGGCTTCCCGAGTTGTATTTATCCAACTAACACTACTACCACTACTGTATTTATCCAACTACGAGTGCTAAAAAATCGAAAAATGGGCTTTAATATGAAAAATTTCTATCAGACAGTACCAGACTAAATTTCTTCAAGATCATTTTACCATTAAATCATGTTGCTGCAGAGAACAGTCACAGGTTATGTTATCGTGCCAAATTGCATAGCTCGACAAGCTTTGATGAACTTGCCTTTGGAAAATTCTGATGTCTTGTTCATCAAACTGTTTAATTAATTACGCGACGCAGAGAATACACTAAGGGTAAGTCCTCAACCAAGCTAATTCAGCAAAATATTGTCATGTAACTACTGTTCTGATGTTGGTTTTTCATTGGAGTTGTATAATGGTCATTAATCGATTTGGCTGTCGTCGGCGGAAAGTGAAGTTTTCTGGCAAGATTCTTTGGTTTTGGTTCTGATAGTCATTGACAATGAAATCGATTTTTCCGATACACCATTTCATACAACAGAAGGTGTATCCGAGATGAATTTTCATCAAAGTGCAAAACTTAATCGCATTGCGACGATAGAAAGTTGCCCTTCTGTAGCACAATCACAAGCGCGGACCATTATTTTAAACAAGGGAAGGTTGATCCGAGATCCAAGAATTTTCATAACAGAGCAAAATCAATAGTTTGGTGATGACAGAAACATGCGGACGCTACCACTAATGCGATGGTTTTCCGCTGAAACTGCTTGTTCGATCGCTCTCTGCGAAATCCCGATCAAAATTACTCGCGCGCGCCGAAAGCAGCTTTTTTGTATACAGTAAAGCATAGTTTCCCAAAGTTGGGGGTTCGTGACCTCCTTCCATAAGGTTTACATAGGGTGGGGGTCGCGGCCCACCACTTTGGGAAACTATACAATAAAGTAAGCTCGTTGGCCCCGCTTTTTTGTGATACCTTTGTTATGCAGGGATCGTAATTCTCACTCATTGAGCGGAGAATGCTCCCTCACGCTGATTTTAGCCGAGAAATCGATTTGCGGGAAAATAAAAAATGTGTCAAGAGAGATAACCATTTCTCCCCCACTAGAAGTGCCGCGAAAAGTTGATTTGCTCGTTTCCTCACTCCTTTCTTCCTTTTGGTGCCATCACCAGTTGCAAAAAGAGCAGCCTTTATGAAACCAACAACCTCATCCCTACATGCAGTTGATGTGGTGGTGTGGCTATAGTTATCGCATCCCGTCGATGATGATCATCTAAATTCGAATCACGTTGCAGTCATAAAATTTTTGTAATCGCTTGCCGAAAAATTTCGCGAAAAGTTGGTCTGGCGTAGATGAGATCCATTAATTACGTCACGCAAAAATTGACGATTTTCAACCCCCTCCCTCTACCCCCTTCATCACTCTTTTTGTAATAAACCTCTAATTTTTTTTGTAAAGCTTGTCACGCTGCTATGGACCCTCACCTCCTCCCCCTAGAGGTGTGACGTACTTTGTGGATGGCCCCAATGTGATGAAACGAAAAAAGAAATAATTGATGAATTATTCATCAAGTAGGCATGATTTTAGCTTATATTCTAGGTTCGCCCTAGAGCTGCGGTGCTCAACCTTTTCCTTGAGAGGTACCCCTTCGAACTTTTGCAATCATTGAGGTACCCCTTATGATTTTTTTGCTGTAAATGAAAATTACAGATTCTGTTTTTACACGGATTTTTGTTACACGGCCGTGTAAAAAAAAATCCAATACAAAATTTTTGCAAAGTTGCTTCATTTTGCATGATTCGTCGAGAAATTATAAAACTTTTTTTACACGGATTTTCAAATTTTGAACTGAAAACTTTTTTTTACACGCAACGCATCCCCCGTGTAAAAAAAGAATCGGGTGTATATGAAAAATGGACCTGAAAACTAACGAAATATATTATTATTATTATTATTATTTATTTGGGACACTTCACTTCATTTTTTTAAACTTCTCAATTAAAATTAAGTTCTTACATCGAGGGACTATTGAAGGCCAAGCATGTTGAAAGGAGGCTTACGAGCCTTTTGGAAGTAGGATTCCGCGCCTCTTCCGAGAAAACCTTCCAAGCCTCTTGAAGATAGACTTCCGAGTCTCTTGAAAGGCGGCTTTCCAGCCACTTAAAAGGAGGCGTCCGAGCATCTTGAAAGGAAGCCTCTGAGCTGCTTGAAAAAGAATTATCGAAGGAAGGCTTCTAAACCCCATCATGGGAGGCTTCCGAGCGTTTTGAAAGAAGGCTTCCGAGCGTCTTGAAAGGAGGCTTTCGAACCTCTTGAAAGGAGGCTTCCGAGCCTCTTGAAAAAAGGCTTCCAAGCCTTTTGAAAGGTGGCTTCCGCGCCTCTTAAAAGGAGGCTTCCGCGCCTCTTGAATGAAGGCTTTAGAGTATGATGAATGGAGGCTTTCGAGCCTCTTGAAAAAGGCTTCCGAGCCTCTTGAAAGGAGGCTTCCGGGCCTCTTGAAAAGAGGCTTCCGAGCCTCTTGAAAGTAGGCTTCCTAGCCTCTTGAAAGGAGGCTTCCGAGCCTTTTGAAAAAAGGCTTCCGAGCCTCTGGAAAGGTGGTTTCCGCGCCTCTTAAATGAAAGCTTTTGAGCCTCTTGAAAGAAGGCTTCCGAACTTCTTGAAAGACCTTACTGGCCATTTTATGGAAGGCTTCCGAGTCACTCGAAAGGAGGGTTCTGAGTATCTTGAATGGACGCATCTGAGCTTCTTAAAAAAAGAAGTCCGAGCATTTTGATGGGACGTTTTCGAGTTCTTGAAAGGAGGCTTCCAAGCCTCTTGGAAAGAGTCTTCCGAGCCTATTGAATGGCGACTTTTGAGTCACCTGAAAGGG
The DNA here is from genome assembly GCF_024139115.2 of Armigeres subalbatus. Lineage (NCBI taxonomy): Eukaryota > Metazoa > Arthropoda > Insecta > Diptera > Culicidae > Armigeres > Armigeres subalbatus. Next base: position 421,829,246 of record NC_085141.1, read on the forward strand.
AGGCTTCAGGAGTATTTGAATAAATACTTTTGAGTCTTTCGAGCCTCTTGAATGGTGGCTTTTTAGTCACTCAAAATGAGGCATTGGAGTATCGTGAGTGAACGCTTGCAAGCTTCTTGAAGGAAAAAATCCGAGTCTCCTAGAGGGAGGCTTGCGAACCACTCAAAAGGGGGCTTCTGCGCCTTTTGAAAGGAGCCTTCCGTGCCTTTTTAAAGAGTCGTCCAAGCCTTTTGCAAGAAGGCTTTCAAACCTGTTGAAAGGAGGCTTTAAGCCTCTTGAAAGGAAACTTTCGAGCTTTTTAAAAAGTCCCGAGTAGCACAATTGTCATACACGAGTTTCTGTAACTCATATCGTACCAAATCGAGTCAGATAAGTGCTGAGGCAACCAAAGCAGTAAGATGTGTGCAACTAGGTAGTCTTCCGGGCCTTAAAAAAGGCGGAAGTATCTTGAATGGGCGCCTCTTGAGAATAGAATTCCGAGCATTTCAAAGGAAGGCTTCGAGCCTTTTGAAAGAAAAAGCAACTAAAACCGCTTGATTTCGTCTCATCGCTCAAGATTTTCTGTAAGAAAAGAACTGCCCCTATTCGCATAAGCATTCCGTGTCAGTTATCTTCAACTTGAGTAATATCCCGTTGAATTTTTCAAACTCGTTTTACATTGAGTAATTGAAAAAAACTAATAAATCGATAAAACGAGCAATCTTTCTGAAAATTTGGCATTATATTTTTTTATCTGTATACATTGCTATGGGACTATTAAATGGACCATTATTACATTGATGTTTTGTGCGAGAGGGTATCAATATCTGGAATTTGACTGTTATGCGAATAAATAGCAAGATGAGACAACACAAGTGGGTTTTAATTTTCAAATTTCTAGAACAACGAATATTATTTTATCAGTTTTTCTTCTAGATGAGTTCATTTTAAGCTTATTTTTGAAAGCAAATCAAAATCGTCAAAAATCGACATGGGACTCTTATGTGAATCGCGGCAGTGAACACTCTCTCGCATTTGAGATTTTTCCTGCTACTAACGCTACTAACAAACAGCTACTATCACACAGCTACAAACTGTAATCTGTCCCACCAAGCATTCAAGAACTTATGTGATTGTACGACAATTCCCCGAATAACAATTCCCCGAATGCAATTTCCCCGAATGTAACATTTCCCCGAATGCATCTCCCTTCTTTTTGAGTGAGGCACAAGGCGATGGGTATTAAGTAAGCCATGCGAGCAAAGTCGTATGATTGCCGATACGGAGGATGCGAGTTCGATTCTCGGTGTGGCCTAAGATGCTTCAGGGTGGGAAGCATTCCGGCTCCTTGTACACAGTGTATCCATTGTACTTGCTACACAAGACATTCATGCAACTGGTATAGTACTGGTAGGTACCGGAAAGCTTTCGATAACTATGAGGAATGTCTTCTTGAAATGAACGCGTTTGTCCGGTATAAGATGACGGTAGGAGATAATTTCTTCTTCAGATGATAGCATCGCCCGGTATTAGGGAAAGAAAGTGATAATGTCTTCTTCAAATGAACACATTTGCCCGGTATAAGACAAAGAGGATAGATAGTCCCTTCTTTAAATGAACTCGTTTGTCTGGAATAAAGTGAAAGAATGGAACAACGCCTTCTTTAAATGATCGCGTCTGTCCGGTGTAATGTGAATGGAGGAGATAATGCCTTCTTTAAATTAAAATCTCACGAGACAGAGATTCTGTCCGCAATATAGCAAAAAGAGGAGATAATTCGTTTACTAAGCAACCACGCTTGCCAGATATAAAGAATGATTGATATGAAGCAATTACATGTTTCAAAACTGCTGTTATATTACACCACACTTATCTAAGAAAATGCTTATTTGTTTAATATAACATTCTGAAAAACGGCATTCTTCCAAAGGTCATTCTGAAAAATTATTATTATAGCTTTATTAAAGAGGTTTTCAGCCGGAGACTGGTTCGCTTCTATTCTGAAAAAGGTAGAATCCATCAAAAGTCACAACGCGAAAGTTACAGGCCATGTTGAGAAAATGAATGCGGCAAAATGTTTTTCGGTGAAATATAATACATTTAATACATATTGCGTAATAAGGGATCTTACTTTTTTTTTTCTTATTATGGTAAAATTCGCCTGCATCAAAATAAGAGATCAAATTGGTCTTTATTCTCATTCTCAATTTATTCATCTTTGCATTATTTCGAGCTAACGCCTATTTTTGAAGGAACACATCTACCATTTTCTTACTTTGTAAAACTACCTTCTTTTAAATATTGCATCACATCATTCAGGACAGATACATGTTATAAAAGAACGAATAATAACATCCATTATCTGGTGAAACACACACTGAAGAAGGGACACATTTACCATTGCATTATTCCGAGCAGATGCATTCTTTTTAAAGAAGGCATCACGTTCACCATTGCCTCTTTCCGGGCAAACGCATTATTTTTTGTTTACAAGGATTCACATCCACCATTGCCTTATATACAGGGCCGGATTTATGGGGGGGGCCGGGGGCCGTATTTGGGCCCCCTACAAATCTTATATGTACCAAAACCAACCTTTTTGTACATTTTGGGGCCCCCACATACCGTCAGCTCCTCAGGCAGCAGGGACCATGTCCAAGGGCTTGACGACCCCTCCCCAGCTGTCTGTGAGTCAGGGAGTTCTGCCTAGGAGGTGGTGGGGTTAACAGCGGGCGCTGTTAATTCCCTCCAAAAACCACATATCCGCAAGCAATCCTTATCAAGCGACCGTGTGCCGCTTAAAGCATACAAGCCCCTAACCCCGAATCCCAAGGTGTCAGGCGACCCGTGCCGAAGGGATGAATGGCCTGGGGGGTGAAACAATTAGCCAGGTCGTTAACGGAGCCTGTGGAGGTTCCACAGAGTGAGGGCTGCTTCGGCGGCAAACGGGTGGCAGTGGGTGGTACCCACACACCCCCAAGTGGTGCACATGTGGTGCAAGCGAATGGGAGTTGGGGGTATTACTCGTAATACCCCCACAGAGTGAGGACCGAGTGTATGGGTGAGCACACAAGTAAGTCTCGCATGGTACGCATGGTCGGTAGTGTTAGAATGACTGAAGTCTGGTGAGGCCTGGCAGGAGTGTCGGGGGGCAGATACCTCTGCGGCACCTCAGAAGTAGGGGACACGAAAGTCTCGCTGCGTCTGGCAGGAGTGTCAGGGGTTGATGCTTCTGCGGCACCTCAGAAATCGGAGACATGTAAGGTAGTGGTGTGACCCCGTCCCAGGATGGGGAGACCACCACATTGGCTGAGGACTACCTGGGCCTCGAAACGTCAATGGGTGGGTGCTACTGGCATAGTACCTTATGGAGTCCTATTGACAGTATCAAAGCCCGGGTAGGTGAGTGTTAGGCACGCTTGACGTGCCGGGTGTTCCACGCTTAAACGATGCACAGGAGGTGCACAGAGTGGATAAAATGGGAGATGGGGTATTACAACCCCCACTGAGTGAGTGACTGAATGTCAAAGAGAGTGGTGCACAAGTGGTGCAAGCGATTGGGACTGAATGTATGAGCGAGCACACAAGTTAGACTCGCATGGTACGTATGGTCAGAGTGGCTGCTTAGGCAGTAGTGTGATCCGGCTGTCAGGGACGGAATGAGTGAAGTCTCGCTAGGCCTGGCAGGAGTGTCGGGGGCAGATACCTCTGCGGCACCTCAGAAGTAGGGGACACGAAAGTCTCGCTATGACTGGCAGGAGTGTCAGGGGTTGATGCCTCTGCGGCACCTCAGAAATAGGAGACATGAAAGGGTCTGCCTCGTAGCTGAGGTAGGAGCGGCATAGGAGCCACCAACCTAGGGTCGCCTCCGGCTTGGTAGACAAGTGGTGCCACCCTGTTGCAGGATGGGGTGAACACCACACTGAGTGAGGACTGCCTATGCTGTGAGATGGCGGCATGGGGTACCCCCTGCAAAGGTACCCGTTGTACCCTTGCAGTCATTCAAGCGGCATAGGTAGGTGAGTGTTGGGGCACGTGTGGTGCCAGTGTGTCTTGTGCAAATGTGTTGCATGGGGAGTGTCGAAGAGTTGAGGCGCATACGTGCACTTGTGTACGTCATGGAGGGGCGCAATGCCCAATAGTCATCCCAAGTATTGCTTAATTGCGGGCCGGGGAATGACTGGAGAGGAAGGAGTTGGTTTTAGTGGGTCGGGAGTGGTGATCCCATCCCCACACTACCTGGGTTCGCCTCCCCAGGTGTCTGTTTGCAGATTTCCATTACCTTCGTTAAAAAAAAAAAAAAAAAAAACCTACCGTCGGCCCCGGTGCCCCGGGGCCCCCTTCCGGCTAAATCCGGTCCTGCTTATATATATGAAGAAGGTATATGCAGGACAGGAGTATGATTCGAAGATGGGAAAAATATTTACCAAAAGGCTTTCAATCAGAATTGCAGTTTGATACTATTTTGAAAAAAACTACCTTAGAGAACACTGTACTCTGATATCTTTAGGCAGCCCTTACTTTGCACCGTTCAATGTGGAAAAACGATCCATAAAGAATGAAAACGATCCATAAATATCATCTGAATGTTCCATAAAACGCAACCAAAAATCCATAAAATAGTTCGAAAGATTCCATAAAGAATATTTTATGATCCATGAAACTTTGAATATGATCCATAAAACTTTGAAAAATGATCCATAAAAATTCAATTGCGCAATTTATATCCTGATGATGATCCATAATTTCAGCAATATGATCCATAATTTTGGTCATATGATCCATAATTTTGATAATGTGATCCATAATCCTTGGAAAGAAGGCCAATGAAACTATATTAATTGATCCACACATTTTATAAAATCTATGGATCATTTATCAAAATTTATGGATCATATCACCAAAACTATGGATCATTTGAACAAAGTTATGGATCAAATGGCCAGAATTATGGATGACTATGACATATGACTAAAATTATGGATCATATTACTGAAATTATGGATCATCATCACGATAAAAAAAATGCGCAAATTTGATGTTTTATGGATCAAAATATAGTTTTTTATGGATCATTTTCCAAAGATTTATGGATCATTTGTCATATTTTCATGGGAAAATAGCAAGAATTGTATTGTTTTTCTTGACCATGTTAATGGAACATATTTCCCAATAAATTGCTAAATTTTAGCTTAGTTATGGATCGAAAAATTATTCTTTATGAAATCTCATTAACTATTTTATGGATTTATGGTAGCATTTTAAGGAACATTTAGATGTTATTTATGGATCGTTTTCCAGTTTTTTATGGATCCGTCTTTATCGTTTATATGCAAAAGTATGTTTTGCCGATATCTTTATAATTAAACAACACATTTTGGAGGATCAAGAACTCCAAATACTTTTGCTTTTCAGCTGATAATCTCCAATAAGACACTCTTGAATGTATCTTTAAACACAGCTTTTCGGACGCATACAGTCGATTTCGAAGATGTGTTTGCAGGTATTTATTTTCAGGAATTGTTCCATTCGGGGAAATGTTACATTCGGGGAATTGTTACATTCGGGGAATTGTTACATTCAGGAATTTGCATTCAGGGAATTGTTACATTCAGGGAAATTACATTCGGGAAATTGCATTCAGGGATTTAGTTTTCGGGGAATTGTCGTACAATCAACTTACGTACCTTTTAAAATGGATTACGATTTGAACAATATAAAACTATAACAATTTTCCCATTCTACTCTTTCCAAATTTATCATTCTATTCTACCAAACGTTTGTCCAAAAAAGTTTTTTATGTATTAGGCCGTTACAAATATTTAATTTACTTTTTGTCCTACTAGTCTCCGAAAGGTCAAGGGATAAATAAATATTAAAATAAAAACTCCTTGGATTTGTTAACGAATGTTTTGAAAATCCTCAAAATTATCCGAATTTTATTTTATTTAATATTATTTTTTTGGCAAAAAAAAATCCGAGGGGGGGAGACAAAATGGATTTTAAATATTTGTATCGGCCTTATTAAAAAAACATTCAGATATAGAAAAATATATTAAGCTTTTAGTGGAATGTATTAAACCGAGTCGAGTCAAGTACAAGACACTGAAGACGACCACACAGTTGTGGTCGAAATACGTATCTGCAAAGATAACGAAAATTAACTGGTGGAATTAAATGGACAGTGCTTATTTCGTCTTAGACGGTTTATTCAGATATAGCCTACGCAGCACTTAACGATTCAGTAAGAGAATCAGATTGTTCAAGAAAAGATAAAAGTAAGAAGTATGTGGATCATAAGTCGAACGCCAAAAATTCTAAAAATGATGACGGATTTTATGAATTTGCTAAAAAATTCATCAAACGTAACCAATTTCATTAACAACCACATGTTGTGTTGAAAAGGGAAATTTGGCTACCAGACAGACATTGATTTTGCACTACAATTACATGATACATCTAACAAATCATGATCATTATTTAATACTAGCCGACCCGACGAACTTCGTTACGCCTAAAATTTATCTATTCTCTGATTAGTTGTCGAGCTATGCAGAAATTTCAGTTTCATCTGTATGGGGAGGGGTCTCGAACCAGCTCAAGAACCTTCCCCGGCCTCAAAAACCTCTGCATACAAATTTTCACGCAGTTCGGTTCAGTAGTTTCCGAGTCTATAAGGTTCAGACAGACAGAAATTCATTTTTATGTATATAAAAAATAGAAGAAGAAGATATGGCTAATATCATTTCCTGGGCAACGCTCAGGATGGAGATCTTTCAAGTCGGCCTTTTGCACCACTGGAGGTGTACAGGATTCATAAGTAAGAAATATCATTTCCACATAATCAGAATGCATTAGATTGATTTTAATATTCAGACCTTCTAAAATAACGCGAAACATCAAAATTTTAAGCATTTTTGTTCAAGTTTACCACATTTTGTACAAAGTTTACCACACGAAGATCTGATATTCCATGCCGTTAAAAGCCTTTTCAATATCTTTCTTTTGTGCTTAATAAGATGAAGGAGGGACCTCTGCAAGTGTCGGTTAAAGAAGTGTCCGGTATTGGAAGGTGTCCAGCGCTAGGGGATCTCCCCCTAAAATAGACGGCCCTCACGAAACAAACAATTCAGTTAAAAATTCAGGAGGTTCATCAAAACAGCAAATGATATCGTTTAGCATAGGAAAGCGAAAAAGTCACTCTAAGTAAATTAATTATCTTATAATCTGTTTTACGAAGTTTACGTCGGGCGGTCGTATCTTGTATATAACCCTTCTGTTTTTCCAAATATCATCTTTATGCTTCTTCTTCTACATGCAACGTTTGTTCGCCCATTAGGACAATCATTACATTTCCAGTGTTTATAGAACATTTCTGAAAAGCATGTCTCTTTTTTGCTTTAAAAGCATATCTTCAAACATTTTTACGAATTTCCAGAAGTGATAATGGATTCCTGTAAATTTTATAAAATACTAGTCGACCCGGCAGACGTTGTCCGCATAGTAGGCGAAAATGCGCGTTCTGAACTACTCAAGCAAAATTCCTATACAAATCTTAATTTCAGTTTTCTCATCCTTACTTACTTTTACATGAGGAAATATCATATAAACCCGTCGGAAACTGTAACGAACATATCTGCTGAAGGAATGAAGAAAATCCATCCAGCTGTTTTCGAGTTATGAGGATACGAACACAGACCATTTCATTTTTATTATATAGATTGAATTATTACAATCAATTATCACTAACTTCTAGAAATTCTAACCTGTAGTAATGTTCAGAAATTTCACTACGATCTACCAGTAAAGCTAATGATCGTCCAAGAATCTTCAAGGGTGTTCAGCTCTATTTAGGGGGTTTCAGAAGTCTCAAGAACACGGTTACTCCGAATTTCAGACCTTTTTTTCTAACTTCTAAAATTTCTTGCAAACGTAGGTATATTTGTGATTCCTTGTCTAGTTTCTTAACTTTTGAAGATGAGCGCAGCAGTCTAGTGATTACCGCCTTTGCTTTATAGGTAGGAGGTGTGGCATAAACTTCATCACTTCTCTAAGTGAATCCTTGATCTATATTTCTGTTCATCTACCTTACCGAGTTAACAAAATCTCCTTTCCGTGGTATTGGGTCCTGAAATGAAGAATCGATATTCGATTGTCTTTCAGAGAACTATGGAGTTAATCATCCTGAACGCGTCAGTTTTTCTTCCGACTCAAAAGTTGAAATAAAACATTGTTTAGTTTGAAATTTAGAAATTTATTTTCGACATTTTCGGTCTTGTTTGGCGTACGAAATAATATGGTTCAAACGCACTAGCAAAACACCGAAGTGCACTTGACTCAACCTTTGACCGTTAACATAAGAAGTTTTTTCGGTCTCTAGTAGCAAAAATAACTACACACTAACGTTCCTTTCCCAACTGACTGGATCCGTAGGCAGTAAATACTATAGATATTAGAATCTATAGATGAGCGAAAGCATGGCTGAGTCAGTTTTTTTTTACCGTGCACACGCGCATATGACGTCAGAGCCCTTGGGTTAGGGCCAAAAGGTTGAACGACAAAAGGTCGAAAGGACAAATGATGGAAAGACAAAACGTCGAAAGACAAAAGGTCAAAGAGACAAATGGTCGAAAAGGACAAAAGGTCGAAAGGGACAAAAGGTCGAAAGGACAAAATGTCGAAAAGGACAGAATCGAAGTGACATTCAGAAAACTCAACATCCATCTATTAGTTGTACTTACTGAATGAATTTTATTCAATTGCTAATAGTTTAAAATAAAAGAGCAACTTTTTGCCAACTATACAGGACAACTCTGTCTCGCACAATATAAGTTTTATTCATTTCCTAAATCAACAATCTGATTTTATCTCTAACAGAACTATCTAGATATACATAATATAGTATCATAGTAATTACTCCTTCTTTGAAGATTGCTCATTCCTTAACTTTGATTGATTAGTAAGTGAGTTAATTCTGCTAGATGTTAAATGAGTTTAATAAATTCCTTTGGAATACACCCATCTTGTTATCGACTTGATGTTGATCCACCTTTTTATCCTTTCGACCTTTTTTGTTTTTCGACCTTTTTGTCCTTTTCGACGTTTTGTCCACGGTTCAACTTCTCATAGAACTTTCGTGTGTTATTAGCGCGGTACAGTTGCTCCGTCTCTTCACGGTCTCGATCAGCTGACGCTTTTTCCTCCGGAAAATCGAGTTTTGTCTGTTCCGCGCCCGTTTATATCGTGTTGCAGCTCGTGCGGTGTTGCAGCAATCTCGCCCATGCTGCATTCTTCTCTTCTACTAACTGCTCACATTCGCCGTCATACCAGTCGTTTCTCTGATCCGGGGGCAAGTGCAGCGGTAGCGGTGTTACCAATGGCGGATCGAATATCTCTCCAGCCATCTTCAAGAGACGCTGCGCCTAGCTGCTCTTCCGTTGGGAGTGCTAGTCTACCGTCTTGTAGCCGCCCAATCTTAAGCCGCGGCGTCCGACTTCGACGCGTGTTGTACACCGTTGAGAGTTTTGAGCGCAGGCATACTGCAACGAGGTAGTGGTCGAATTCAATATTCGCACTGCGGTAAGTGCGGACGTTCGTGATGTCGGAGAAGAATTTACCGTCGATTAGAACGTGGTCGATTTGGTTTTCCTTTCTTGGTTAGGTGATCTCCATGTTGCCTTGTGGATATTTTTGCGGGGAAAGAAGGTGCTTCGGACTACCATTCCGCGGGAGGCTGCAAAGTTTATGCATCGGTGTGCATACTATCCAGTCCGATGACCGGTCTATACATTTTCTCCATTCCTACCTGTGTGTTCATATCGCCGATGACGATTTTGACGTCTCGAAGTGGGCATCCATCGTATGTCTGCTCCAGCTGTGTGTAGAACGCTTCTTTCTCGTCGTCAGGTCCCCCCCTTCGTGTCGGCAGTGCACGTTGATGATGCTATAGTTGAAGAAACGGCCTTTTATCCTCAGCTTGCACATCCTTGCGTTGATTGGCTGCCACCCAATCACGCGTTGGCGCATCTTACCCAGGACTATGAAGCCGGTTCCAAGCTCGTTGGTGGTGCCACAGCTTTGGTAGAAGGTAGCCGCTCGATGCCCGCTTTTCCACACTTTCTGTCCTGTCCAGTAAATCTTCTGCAGTACCATGACGTTGAAGTTGTGGGGATGTAATTCATCGTTGATTATCCTGTCTCAACCTGCAAAACCTAGCGACTTGCAGTTCCATGTTCCAAGCTTCCAATCGTGATCTTTTATTCGTCGCCTAGGTCTTTGCCGATTATATCGAGTCGCATTATCTATATAATAAAAATGAAATGGTCTGTGTTCGTATCCACATAACTCGAAAACGACTGGTCTCTTATATTGTTCGTAATTATTGTTTTTCCAGGCGGCTTATTGGGCCTGCGCAAACCTCCTGTCTCGTTGGAGGGCCGTCGTGTCAGGGCTGTTTAGCGTCCCACCTAACACCAGGACTTGGGCTTGTGCTCTTTGAGCGGCACACTGTCGCTTTGGAGGGCCCACTTTCGGATACATGCAGCTTTTTATAGGAATATAACAGGGCCCACTGTCAAACCCCACCACATCCTAGGCAAGCCCCACCACTCGCAGATGGCCTGGGGAGGGATCGTCAAGCCCTTGGACATAGTCCCTGCTGCCCGCGTCTTTCCTTTCGGAATAGATTTCTCCTTTACGATCCCTGGAAACCTCCACGATTGTCACTTTAACCTCTGATTAACTTTGAAACGTTGTAATGATATTTTTATAGATTTTGAAATTGAAATAGTCTTGATAGCATTAGATCTTTTAGGTATCCATAAGGCATGTTCTTACCATAATCATGAGTAGGACAATGCTTCGAATGTCCTACCCAAGTATTTTCTTGCGTAGGACATGTCCTACTTGCCCACCCACTCCCGCGCCACTGCTATCAACGATAAACAGGGTTGCGTAACGCGACACCGTTTGCAGAACACAGCTTGTCGATCAGCGTAACGCGGCGGTGTTGAAATCAATTAAGTTATTTCCCGTTATTCCCGTTTTACCCTTCTTACACCCTAAGAAGGGTATTGAGATCACTTGAAAAATCGACTTTTTATCCGAGACTCGGAGATCCAAGTCATATACATATACCAATCAACTCAGCTCGACGAACTGAGCACATGTATGTGTGTGCGTGTGTGCGTTACAAAAAAAAACTCCGCCGTATGTGAAAGCTATGCCTATGCCATTGAACGCATTGATTTTTTTTTGCAATCGGACATTTAGTTTCAGAGATATTTGTGAAATACGAATCATAAATGCATTTTCAGAAAACTAACAAAATAATGTCACATAATGATCTCAGCCGTCTGTGATGCGATTTGCACGCTTTCATTTTTATAAGAAAGCTATGGTTCGCGATAGAACCCATTAATTTTTTTTGCGATCAGATATTGGGTTCCAGAGATATCTGTGATATACGAACATAAAGCATTAGACGTATTTTGCTCACAACATTGGCAAAATAATGTCACATCATGATCTCAGCTGTCTGTGAACCGATTTGCATAATTTTCTCTTCAAACGAAAGCTATGTCTTTGCCATTGAACGCATTGAATTTTTTTGCAATCGGATATTCGGTTTCAGAGATATCTGTGAAGTACGAACATGAGGCATATTTTTAGAAAACTAATAAAAGATTGCCACATCAATATTTCAGCCATCTATGGTTCGATTTGAACTCTTTCGGGCTTCAACGGTTGCAAATCATCGGACTTGCTTGCAAATCAAATATGTAGCCTTTGTGTGTTTTTTTGAAAATTAAAAAAAATCTATAAATATCCCATTTTTTATATTGAAAACGATAAAAAAATATCACTAGCGTTTCCTTAGCGACCAATTTTTGCTTTATTTTTATTTCGATTTCTATTAATATACGACTTTCACAGTTGTGTCTTGATGCTGCTTGAAATATTTTATTTGTAAAAATAATAAATAACATTAAAAAAAACTTTTTTCCCCTTTTACCATTACCATAATCGCATACCTATCAACTCAGATCAAAGAACTAGATATAAAATGTGTATGTTACAAGATAGTGCCACTTCAAGATCTCAATAGTTTGCTTACTGATTGAGCTCTCTTAACTATAATCTGATATCTCTGAAATTCGAACAAAATTTACCAACTAAAGATTCGAACTTTTTTTCGAGCATTTATTTGTTATCCAATTAAAGTTTATATTTATGCATAGAAATTGTAATATGCACTGCACCCACAACCTTTCAAAAGTGTAAGAAGGGTTCCATTCACTGTAGGTGGAATAAGTCGGTTTTAATCCGTAATTTTAATTCATAGCCTCATTTCTGTTGTTGTATACGAGAAATGCTTAGAATAAATCGATACTCCAAACCGTATACCAGAGCTAAAAAAAACACTTGCATTTCAAAATGAAAAAGTGCAATTCAGCGAGGGTGTCGCGTTACGAAATGCATTTATCATATTCAAAGCGAAAAATCACAAAATGATATTCCACCAGAAAGGAAGTTTAGTGAGGATAATTTTACACCTGTTTAATCATATGTCCCCGAAGCTAATTTTCGAATGCAGACTTAATTTATCGCTGAAAGTCGGCTTTTCATGGTGTCGCGTTACGCTGGAATGTGTCATGCGTGTGCCCGCTTAGATATGACTCAGATTATGTGAGCTGTCAAACTACAAGTTTTACATTACACAGATATGCCTTATCTGTTTAGTATCAGATGTTATGCAGGGTAGCCCACAACCGGAGACATTGCCCTACATAAAAGGCATTTTTTTAATTGACTCATATATACTCTTTGGCCTTTTTTATGCACCAGATAAGTACCAAAAACTAAGTGGATTAATGTTATTGTTCGACATTACTGCAAATTGTGAAGCAAAAAATCTGCTCGCAGTTCTCTTCATTTGGCAACTTTTTTGTATTTTCACCAATTAAGTAGTCTCGTGATGGATACCTCTAGGAATGCAATGAGATATGATAACTAACAATGTATTAACATACACTAACAGTTAAATACGCTACAAGTTCATTAAATATTCGGAGGTGTCCTTCAAAATTGTACACACCAGCAGTCGTCCTTATATTATACACGAATGTGAACTAATTAAAATACGTCATTACAATCACACCAATAATCGAGTAATTACCTGAATTCAATGCCATGGATCTGAGATGAGTTCACTTTCAAATTTCGCTCAACTTGCTAACTATAGTAAGCAGACAGACAGCAAATAAGCATTCGTCTGTAGAGAAAGCAACAAACAATCACCAATCCAAAACAATCACTGATCAAATTTACACTTCACCTAGTAGAGAACGGACCAAATGAGTCAGATTGACAGTGCCCTGTCGCCGTTGCCTCTGGAAACAGTACCATGCAGGAACGGACACAAAGGACTCCTCTTCGGCACTGAAACAACGGAATATGCTGAATATTTCAAGCAGACAGTTTCAACAATCTGCCATGTGTTCAACGGTTGCTGCATCTGACCAGAAGGAGCAAGTGAGTTATGTGTTTGGACAGAGTGGATGAGGGATTCGTCTGATAGCAACAGGATTTAGTGGAAGATGTTTCTGCGCATGAACAGATTTCATTCATATAATAAAAACAAAACAACCACGTGCTTTACTACCATCTTCATTTCGGGAAAGCGCCAAAATTGGAGCTGTGGTTGGGACACGAACTACTTGTGTACGGTTCCATCGCTCCATCCCATCCATTGAACTGACTTCTAGCTCTACTGCACCATGGCAGCATTCACGGATCGCTGATTGGCTCGGACTACTCCATGGGGGGCGTGTTTATTCAATTAAATGTGTGAACAACACTGACGCTTTCATACTCTCTTCGTTGTCTATTTTCACCTTTTGATTATGTTCAACTAGCATTGGACCCGTGCAAATGCCACTTTGACCTGATCAGGTGCAAATAATTATTAAAAAGAAACTTGATAATATAATCAACACCTGAATTTGATGTTGATTTGTGTTATTTGTCTAAAGTATTCATCAAATAATTTCGCATTATTTGATGTAATTAATTATTAATGCACCATTAAAACTGAATTAAAAGTTCAGCGGAAATGACAGCTTTTTTAAAATAAAGTATATGTACATATAATTTTATTTTGGGAAATAACCTTTTTGGGGCCACTTTTTGATTCATGCTTTAAAAATACTAAAATGGAAAGTGTCTATCTTAATAGAAATGTTTGTCAAGTATTAGATAATATATACTTGAAGCTTAATGTACTATCATTCACTTCCAGTCGAAAACATCACAAAGTAAATCACTGATTTATTGTACCATGGTAATTTGCCCATTAACATACTGCTACTTGTTTGACTCATGATGCAGTGGGTTAGGAACGAAACCAAACACGTCGTTACCCGTTTATAATTGTTTTATAAGCTTCATTCAATTGCAGTTCTTTCATCCCATTGTTCTCCGTAATAGAATTTAAACGAGATTATTGATTTTCCCTCGGGGATAGGCCCCTCATTCGTGAACCGGTACCTTCCATCTTGCCGGGAGAATAATAGACAAATCTGTATGAGGATGTTTGTATGGCAGATGGAGCAGTCAGGTACTTGTCGAGCATGAGCAGATTAAATAAATGATACAAAATGATTATCACGACGGTGAATCCTCGTTCCGGTAACAATGGTAGGGTGGAAAAGAGAAACGTTCTAGCCTTAGGCAACTGAGCAAGCAAACGCCCACTATAACAGGGGTTGGTTTCTGACGTTTCCAAAAATCAATTGTGGTGTGAATTTTAATTAAAAGCAAATTGAGTTGATTATATTGTTATGCATTTCGTATGAACCGGATGCTTGACACTTTTTCGAATAAGTAGGTTGTCGCTGAATTTAGAGCAACATATTCCAGGCAAACTCGAATCACATCCATGTTGTAATCCTCACGGTCTTCTTGAAATGCTTTGGTACTAAAACGAGTTCTTTCGGACTAGTAAAATTCATTATGGTTCTTCAAGAATTCTAATGGTCTTTCCGGAATAAACGTTGGTTTTCAGGAATCATTTTAGGCCTTTTGTTTTTTCTCAACTCAGAATGGCCGAACAAACCTCATTGAACAATGAAGCATGTCCTAACTTTTGATGTTCCTTATTTTTGATAATATGATTTATTTTACAGATTTCCACGCTTCAAGCAGCTTTAACTTTTACAGGAAACGTTGTCTACTTTCCGAAGAGAATGTGTAAGGTTTTTAAAACATGTTAATCAACAAAGAGACGCATGGTGGTTCAAGCTGATATATGGAGAATTAAGTATCTTCCAAACACATGCGACGCACCAGCGTTTTTTTCGTTGAGTAGGTATGAAAACGTCAATATAATTGCAAAAGAAATACGATTTTCATGTACCGTTTTGACTCAAATCCTAAACTCACTCATATTCCGAACACTCGTCACATGGAGATTTATTTGAAACTTTACGTTCTTCTCCTTCTTCTTCAATGGCTCCACATTCCAAATGTAACTTGGCCGGCTTTTTAACTTAGTATTCTGTTAACATTTCCTCAGTTAGAGTAAGACGGTATACTGCTCGCAAGGCTACTGGGGATACCCCAAAACTTTATGTTATTTTTACGCACTAAGCGAATATTTTTTTCAATTGCTTCGCAATGAGAAAACGTTGAAATTTTTCATTTTAGTGCTTTTAAGGTGGTGTTCGGAATTTGAATCAAAGTATTCGGAATTTGAGACAATTTTTACTATCGGTGTTTGGCATTTGAGACAAAGTTAGGCAGAATAAAATCATTCAGTATTGATAGTTACAATCAATAAAATATGAATATCAAGCGCTTATATGAAAGTACCCGTAACGCTGTGTAGATACCTCTTCGTGGTGTGTTACGGGGTAAGTTCTACCATGGTCACATTGCCAGCTACAGGCACATCCTGACCCAACGAATACCTTCCCAATATCCAACTCCATGGTATTTATTCCTTCTCTCCCTAGTGACGGTACAGACAAGCGTGGCCAGGAATAGTTATTCTAATGCTTTTGTCATTTTTGTCATAGATTGAAATTAAGGACTACACCCACCTTGATTTCTGATAGCAATCTGGACAGAGATCTTAAAGGAAACATGAGTATCACTAGTTTCCAGTCCACGAAATAATTTATAGGGTAACGGTACCAATAGTGGAGGTATTAGTAGATCCACAGAAGAAAATATTTTTTAAAAATCGATGACTATTGAAAATTTACAGCTTCAATATCTTAGCCAATAGATAAACTAATAAATTTGCTAACAAAAATGAGATTGATGTCATTTAACATCAACAATTACCAAATATGAGAGACGGGTGCTTAGGACCATCTTTGGCGGTGTGCAAAGAAGACGGTGTGTGGCGGCGAAGAATGAACCATGAGCTCGCCCAACTCTACGGCGAACCCAGTATCCAGAAGGTAGCTAAAGCCGGAAGGGTACGATGGGCAGGACATGTTGCAAGAATGCCGGACAGCAACCCTGCAAAGATGGTGTTCGCTTCCGATCCGGCAGGTACGAGACGGCGTGGAGCACAGCGAGCGAGATGGGCAGACCAGGTGCAGAACGACTTGGCGAGCGTGGGGCGTATCCGAGGATGGAGATGCGGCCTCGAACCGTGCATTGTGGCGTCAAATTGTTGATTCAGTGTTATCTGTTTAGATGTTAACTAAATAAATGAAATGAATTACCAAATATTGCTTGCACCACTATGGGTACACTGTTCCTTTAGTGGCGGTTTCAGTTTTGGTTCCCATAGTGGTGCTATCCATGGATTTCTTATGGGACTAGCCACTATTGGTACAGTTGCACCACTATAGGTGCAAGGGAGTCGATTTAATTAAGGAAAATCATTGCTTTTCAAGCGAAATCTTAGGATAAGTTGCAATTAACAGGATGTTTAAAGCACGACGCATCAACTGAAACCATCGTAAACGATATATTTATGACAAATCTCATTAAAACCCCACTACCTCCACTATTGGTACTACCTCCACTAAGGGTACGGTTACCCTAGTAATTTATTTATTTTCCATATTTCATTATACTTATTTTTCATATTTCACTCTAATTTTTCGCGCCAGAATGACGCTGTCAATGTCGCCAAAATTATTTCATCATTAAGCAGTTCACAATTGCTTGAGAATTTGCTGTAAACGGAGAACAAAAGGAATTGGCAACAATGGGGAAGAAATATATCACTCATGCAGTGGTTCGGCGAGAGAAAAGCAGCAGCGCCGACCAATCACGCAATGAGGAAATCAAAATCAAATAAACTCTGGTTTTGGAAAATGAAAACATGAGCCGTTTCTAGAACAACATTAGAAAATATCGATAAAATAGGATCTTCCGGAGAATTCCTGGAGGATCTTGCGGAGCAATTCCTGGAGGAACTTCCGGTGGAATTCCTGGAGGAACTTCCGGTGGAATTCCTGGAGGAACTTCCGGTGGAATTCCTGGAGGAACATCCGAAGGAATTCCTAGAGGAACTTCTGAAGGAATTCCTAGAGGAACTTCCGGAGGAATTCCTGGAAGAAATTCCAGGAGGAACATCCGGTGAAATTCGTGGAGGAATTTCCGGAGGAATTCGTGGAGGAATTTTCGGAGGAAATCGTGGAGCAACTTGTGGAGAAATTCCTGGAGAAACTTGTGGAGGAATTCCTGGAGGGACTTCCGTAGGAATTTGTCTTGTTTTCTTATTTGTCCATTTGTCTTATTTGCTTTATTTGTCTTATTTGTCTTGGTTCAATCAAAGGTAATTGCCTATTTCCGGGGACTAAACCACCCGACTTGGACGTTAATTTACAATGTTATGAAAACTCATATGTGAATATGTACGTTATGTGGAAGATATTGATTTAAAAAATGTATTGGAGGTAACCACTTTCCCTTCGATGGGACTCGGACCCATGACCCTACAGTACGCTAGACTGGTGCTTTAACCAACTAAGCTACGAAGGACCTCCGTCGGCCTTCGCAACCTAGCGGCTACTGAACGAGCTCGAGATTCCCAAATTGGACGCATAGTCAAATCACTCGCAATCCATTTATCAAGCCAATACTTCCACATGTGTATTGTACACGTCCACATTAGAGGAGCGTGAGTATTTAGAATGTCTGGCGGCTATACACATTCTTCATCAGCAACGGTACTGATCAAGTGAGGTTGTGTAAGCTATTTGCCAGTCGGTCGTCAAGCTCAGACCCGACCGCATTGCGTAGGCAAGAGCACGCAACTCAAGTTCAGTTCAATCAAAGGTAATTGCCTATTTCCCGGGTATTAAACCACCCGACCTGCACATTAATTTACAATGTTGTGAAAACTCATATGTGAATATGTACGTTATGTGGAAGATATTGATTTGAAAAATGTATTGGAGGTAACCACTTCCCTTCGATGGGACTCGAACCCATGACCCTACAGTACGCTAGACTGGTGCTTTAACCAACTAAGCTACGAAGGACCTCCGTCGGCCTTCGCAACCTAGCAGCTACTGAACGAGCTCGAGATTCCCAAATTGGACGCATAGTCAAATCACTCGCAATCCATTTATCAAGCCAATACTTCCACATGTGTATTGTACACGTCCACATTAGAGGAGCGTGAGTATTTAGAATGTCTGGCGGCTATACACATTCTTCATCAGCAACGGTACTGATCAAGTGAGGTTGTGTAAGCTATTTGCCAGTCGGTCGTCAAGCTCAGACCCGACCGCATTGCGTAGGCAAGAGCACGCAACTCAAGTTCAGTTCAATCAAAGGTAATTGCCTATTTCCGGGGACTAAACCACCCGACTTGGACGTTAATTTACAATGTTATGAAAACTCATATGTGAATATGTACGTTATGTGGAAGATATTGATTTGGAAAATGTATTGGAGGTAACCACTCCCTTCGATGGGACTCGAACCCATGTCCCATCGAGAGGAAATGAATTACCTTCAATCAATTTTCAATCAAATCTATCTTCTGAAACATATGATTGGTGCATAAAAGCACCAATCTATACGTCTAACGTCAATGATTCAATCCATCGAGAAAATAATTATTTGTCTTATTTATATTCAACTGTTTATCTGATCTTATTCCTATATTTGATTTCAATTTATATATTTGGTATCCTCGTGTTCACAAATAAGAATACGCTTTTTTCTAGTGTCACGCTAGATACGAAGTTGACGGTCTCTCTACCGCTCTCATCGCTCCTTTCCTGTCGTGTGCCTCAAGAAAATATGCTGTTGGCTGCTCTCCCGAAATAATAACTTTTGTATGGAATTTAAAAAACTTGGTTGAAGTAAAAAGAGCTTCCTTCAAAATTTATTGCGGTGACATATACTTTTTATTACATCAAAATGATCGTTGGAAAATTTCAAAACTTTTGTCAGTTGGGTTTTGCGAAATTCGGTTCCTTTGTGCCTCAAATCATCGGAGAGAGGTACTGAGAAGCGAAAATTTCAGTTCTTCAATAGTTCAGTATTTAGAGCTTAATTCAAATTTGGGAAATAGTAGGTCCATGAAATTTTGTAGGAACATTCCTTGATAAATTTTAAAGAGATTGACAGTTGGGATAAGCGAAATTCGTTCCCAATTCCGAGTTATAGACTTTTTAGTACGAAAATAGCGCTCTACCGCGAGAGAGCTTCCCTCAGACCTTAATGAACACTAAGCTGCGAGGCGGCTCTGTCCCAGTGTGGGGATGTAATGCCAATAAGAAAAAGCTGTGTACAGAATATACAGTGATGTTTTTGCAGCCATCGTTGTCATGGCTATCAACTAAGCTTTTTGGTTTTCATATTTTCAACTGTTTTGAAATCCAGTTTTTGCAGGATCAATTCGTTTGATTTTTTCTAGCTTTTAATCACTACTTTTATTTCCTAGGTATAGAAGAATTCAAGGCTTTTTGATAATTTGATAGAATCAAGACAATAATATTATAACGAAGTCCACTTGAACCCTTTGTACTTTGAATAAAATATCGTTAATGATCCCTTTAGTACTTTTTATTATATTTTATGAAACACACATGAAGTTTCTAGCTAGTTCTAACAGTATTCGATTAGGTAATCAATTACAAAAATGTTGTTACTAACTTTTTCACATATCCCAATCAGCCACATACTTCTCCATTTAATGTTAGTTCTCCCATCTACCTAAGTTTCTCAAATTTCAATTTTTTTCGAGACGATGCTCCAACAAATCATGAATTTATGCTCCGTTATAGACATTAGGCACTGTTAAGAATTGAATTAGCCCAGAATAGAATTGGACCATCCTAATGTGGAACTTGATTAGGAAAGATAGTTCTCTCACTCCATCATATACAAATAACTTTTATAATCATCGTATAGAATGATCGCACCAACGATCGTAGCAGTGTAGGTAGAATCCAACCCAATATCGTTAGACCGTGTGTATCTCATATATCAAGTAGACAAGAAGCTGATCGAGTCAGTCGCAAATAAATATTCAAATCGAACGCATCTACCCCTGTATCGTACTCTATACAAAAGAGAGCAAATAAATCGCGTAGTTTTCATACACCAAGACCGGACCAAATTAGTTTAATTTCGCTACATAAAAGTTGGTCCATTCGAGCCGGATAGTTTGGTGTCGGTCGAAGTGTCATTAGTCGGTTCGCGGTTGAGTGGAATTACTCTCCGTAGTGTAGTGATAGTGTCGGACTTTGCGACTATCAAATCATAATTAAAGTGGTCACCGTGATCAAGTGACTGATAGCCCGTACGAGAATTGGCTTAGGCCGCGTGGCAGCAAAGTGCTAGTGTTTTAACTAGAACGTGGATGAAGTGACCGCTAATCTTTAGCGAAGTGCTCGTACACCCTGGCGAGAATCTGGTCTGTTCGCTCGGTTGACAGATAAAGTGGACAATTTTCACTTGGAAAGTGCAAAGGCCAATTAATTTGCTTCCTGTCCAGGTGATCGAAAACGGACTGAAAGAACGATTGTGTTATTAACTGCTAAGTGACTGCATACCCTGAAGTGGAAAGGGAAAGAAAAGTGATAAATCCGCATAGGTCGGCGAAAGGAAAAGGTGGACGTATCCTAAAAGTGTCCTGAAATTCGCGCCAAGTTGGAGTGTGGTTATCGTGGCTTGGGTATTCCGAACGCGTGGAGTTGGCTTGGCTTGGGTTCATCCATTCAAAGTGGGACAGACTCGCTGACAAAGAGGTTTACGCAGGGGTCACTGCCATTTGCCCTGTTGAAGCTGATGCCTACTGTAAGTAGAGTGCATGTATGTACTAACCCTTTCATCGGATGAACTTTTGGCGTTCTGTTTGTTCGTTGACAAAAGAGCTTTGGTTTGCGGATTTGCGAAATAATAACATTAGGTGGTGGTTACGCTTTGCAAGTTTGTAGTTGGATTTGAGCGTCGATCGCTTTACAGCTTGATCGTTCTGAGATCGCATTGAGAAACTGTAATCACACGATATGGCTCCTTCTTCGAAATCGCTTCGCAAACAAGAGCGTTTTGCTTAGACACAATGCAGAATTTGTTGCTATTTGTGGATTCCTACCAAGAAGATAGGGATAAGTTTTTGGTCGAGGGCTGGAAGAATAGATTGCAAGAAACATCCGAGCAATTCCAGTCTGTTCGCCTGAAGTTGGAGTTAATTGACGAGGATGAAGATGATGAGGAACGTGAAGCAGCGAATCGTAAGATCCGCGATAATTTCGAGAAAGGTTACGTGAAGGTTCTTGGCTTTCTGGCAGCTGCTGAGCGAAGGGCAAATCCGCCATTCCATTCGGTCGTTCAAGCTGTGGCTTCTGGTTCCGGAAACCCAAACTCTGTCCAATCCAGAATCAAGTTACCTGAGGTCAAACTTCCTTCGTTTGATGGTACTATAACTGATTGGCTACCGTTCAGAGACTTATTCAAAAGTCTTATAGATTCCAACCCGAATTTGTCCGACGTTGACAAAATGTCCTACCGGGTAGGGTCGCTATCAAAGGAGGCCAAACGTATTGTGGTGGCAATCAAAATAACTACTGAAAACTACTCGGTTGCCTGGGACCTAATTCAAAAACGATTTGACAATAAGAGCTCGTAGTCAAAATGTATCTGGATGCGCTATTTTCCATCGATCCAGTCAAACGAGAATGCTACGATTCTCTCGTGCGACTAATAGACGATTTTGAACGGAATCTCAAAATTGTATACAATTTGGGATTGGCACTGATGGTTGGCGTGTACTATTGGCTTACATGATTTACACTCGCTTGAATTCTGTCACCCTCAAACAATGGGAGAACCACCATAAGCTTATTAAGTCGACTGATGTTCCGAAATGCAAAGACCTACTCCAGTTCCTGAGAAGCCATGCTATGGTACTCCCATGTATCGCACCGTTGAAGTCTCGCTCTTGCGATCCCCCTCCAACGACTCGCTCACAGAAACTAAAGATTAGCAACATCAATTTCGTCTTAATCGCTACATCGAAGCCATGTCCGTTCTGCTAGCAAGTATCACACTCCGTCTTCAAATGTGATGTGTTCCGCAACAAAGGTATAAGCTAGTAAAGAAAAAAGGACTTTGCCTGTCTCTCGCCTGATTACCAGATAAAAAACTGCTCCTCCACTGCATGTCGTATGTGTGTGGGCAAAGACACTGCACAGTGCTACACCAACAAGCCAACAATCACTATCGCAACCACAAGCTCCGAAACAAATCCACAGTCCACCCAATTCCGAACAAACTCAATCACAGAACGCTAGAAGTCTTCAAAACACTTCAAACCCGCCTCCATCGCCAGCCACTCCAGTAGTCTCACTTCCCGCCGCAACCCCGTCGCTCAGCCACTGTTCCACCTCCTTGGTCGCCAACATTCGGAAGATCCCGTCAACGGTGCTACTGCAAACAGCTCTACTCAAGGTCGTTGATTCTAGCGGTTACGTACTGTGGGCCAGAGCTCTTCTAGACCCGGCCTCACAGCTGAATGTTATCTCCGAACGGTTGGTTCAGCGATTACATACACGGAAGACCAAGGACCACCATAGTATCGGGGGCATAGGAGGTTCCATAACAACAGCAAACCATTCCGTCTTCCTCAGAATTCACTCCCACTGCACTGATTTCAGTGCAGATTTGAAGTTTTTCGTCCTGGGTGAAATAACTCGTGATCTGCCTTCTAACAACGTCGATCTTTCCACATGGGAATGGCCATCCGATTTAGTACTCGCCGATCCTAAATTCCACGAGCCAGCCTCCGTAGATATGATCATCGGAATGGAAGTGTACTACGATCTACTTCTGGAAGGTTTCGTTAAGCTTGGCCAAGGACAGCCTGTGCTCCAAAATACCACTCTGGGTTGGGTTGTTTCCGGTAGAGTTGGTCTACGCCAACCTCCAAATCCAATCATCACCGGCCATGTTTGTAGTACGCTTTCATTAGAGGATTCCATTTCAAGATTTTGGGAGATAGAGTCGTGTCAATCTTCAAGTACGTTGTCCATCGAGGAGACAGCTTGCGAAGAACATTTTGCTGCAACCACCACCAGAGACAAAACTGGTCGTTTCGTAGTAGCGTTGCCGAAGAAGCCAGAAGTTTTGAGTCAGCTTGGAAGGTCCTACGAGGTAGCCAAGCGTCGTCTGCTATCGCTGAGTCGCCGTCTCGAAGCGAACCCGGCTCTTAAGTCAGCCTACTCGAAATTCATCAAGGAGTATTTGGATCTAGGCCACATGGAGGAAGTTCCTTTTGATATGTCGAGGTCATCAGCAGCCTACTTCCTTCCGCATCATTGCGTAGTTCGTCCGGATAGCATTACGACCAAACTCCGGGTCGTTTTTGATGCGTCTTGCGTCACAGATACCGGGATATCCCTAAATGACGCCTTGATGGTGGGGCCAGTGGTTCAGGAGGACCTAGTTTGCATTACTATGCGTTTCCGAATGCCGAAGTTTGCCATCATCTCCGACATTGAAAAATGTACCGGCAAATTTGGGTGGTTACAGTTGACCGACCCTCCAGCAGATCCTGTGGCAAGACAAGCCTGGTGACCCGGTTAGAATATTCCAACTCAAGACAGTGACATACGGGACATCTTCTGCACCATATCTGGCCACAAAATGCCTCCAGGAGTTGGCCAAACAAGGGCAATCATCGCATCCAGCCGCTGCAGTAGTTCTTGCAAATGATTTCTACATGGACGATATGATAAGCGGAGTCCACAATGTTGACGAGGGGAAGGTCCTATGCGCTCAACTCCTTGAGCTTCTGCAATCCGCCGGGCTCAGTCTTCGTAAATGGTCGTCGAATTCTCCCGAAATTCTGGAAAGTATTCCATTCGACCTCCGAGACGTACGTTCCGTACTCGATCTTGATTCTTCCGCCTCTGTCAAAACCCTAGGCCTAAAATGGACACCCTCAACGGACGAACTAGGATTTCATGTACCTAAGTGGAATGAAGAGTGTGTCGTCACAAAACGCATAGCGCTTTCAGATTCCGCTCGTCTATACGATCCCCTAGGGCTCGTAGGTCCTGTCATCGTACTCGCTAAGTGTTTCATGCAGGAGCTTTGGGAGTACAAAAAGTCTTGGGATGAACCATTAGAAGACGATCTCCGAAATCGTTGGCTCCAGTTTAGGAGCGAACTAGCTGCAGTTGATTCCATTACTGTCCCAAGATGGGTTATTCCAATCTCCCAACCAATTCTTCTTGAGGCGCATGGCTTTAGCGACGCTTCATTACGAGCATACGGCGCTTGCATCTATCTTAGAGCGGTATCGGAGTGTGGGGATATTTCTGTTCATCTTCTCACTTCAAAGTCCAAGGTCGCTCCTCTCGGAATAAGCAAGAAGCAGAAAACTATTAGCCTCCCCCGTCTGGAACTGTCTGGTGCGTTACTCTTAAGTCATCTGTTCCAGAAAGTTAAGCAAAGTTTGAAAGTCGAGATTAAGTGCTACTACTGGGTCGACTCCACCATCGTATTACATTGGCTAGCAGGAACTCCATCTCGGTGGAAGACATTTGTAGCCAATAGAGTCTCCGAAATACAGCATCTGACCCGTCATGGAATTTGGAGACACGTGGCAGGGTTGGAGAACCCCGCCGACATAATTTCTCGTGGGATGCTACCAACGCAGCTGAAAGAAACGGACCTCTGGTGGTACGGTCCAACATGGCTACAGCAGACGCCCAGGTTTTGGCCTTCCCACATACGCACGTCCGATGACGAGTTTGTCGCCGAAGACCTAGAAGAACGATCGATCGCTTTGCCAATACAAGTTCATACGACAAACCCCATCATCTCCTTAAGATCATCGTTTCCGGCATTAGTCCGCCTAGTAGCGCTGTTACGAAGATTCGGCCATAATAGCAGACCTGCCAACCGGCAACATCGAAAAATCGGATTCATCCAGGCACAAGAACTTCAAGAAGCAACCAATACTCTTGTCCGTATAGCACAAGCCGAATCGTTCCAAGAAGATCTCCGATCGCTAACCGGCGATGGTCAAGTCAAGTCGAATTCGAAACTAAAAAATCTCCGTCCAATTATGGTAGATGGCATTCTTCGCATCGGTGGCCGGCTTCGGAATGCGCCTGTTTCCGAAGACCGCAAGCATCCAATTATTCTCGGCACACACCATCCGCTCACTGAGCTTATTATAACATCCTACCATCAAAGGTTGTTACACGCAGGGCCACAGCTACTGATATCGAGTGTGCGTGAGAAGTTCTGGCCTCTACGAGTACGCAACCTGGCGCGGAAAGTTGTACATAGCTGTGTCAAATGCTGCAAGACGACAGTGTCGGATCAAATGATGGAAGACCTACCGGTTGGGGGCAGCAGGGACCATGTCCAAGGGCTTGACGACCCCTCCCCAGCTGTCTGCGAGTCAGGGAGAACTGCCTAGGGCGTGGTGGGATTTAGCAGTGGGCTCTGCTAAAATCCCTCCCAAAAAACCACAAGTGCCCGTAAGCGGACTCTATCAAAGCGACTGTGTGCCGCTTCAAAAGCACAAGCCCAGGGAGGGAGTGCCAACTGGCATGTGGAGTGTCCCTACTTCGGTAGGGTAGTGCGTGAGCTGCTTCGGCAGGGAGTGAGTGATCTGTTGTGCTGAGGCAGGAGTGTCACAGCGAGTCGCCGCCGCTATGGCAGCCTCGAAGCGCAGCAGAAGTCTGAGTATGGACTGCACATGCTAAGATAAGAGGGGCGTCGCGTAGGTACCGCGAGCAGCACCCCGAGGCCGGGGAGTGGAGTGTTAGAATAAGTTGTGGAGTGTACCTACTTCGGTAGGGTAGCGCGTGAGCTGCTTCGGCAGGGAGTGAGTGATCTGGTTGTGCTGAGGCAGGAGTGTCATAGCGTGTCTCCGCCGCTATTGTCACCTCAAAGCGCAGCAGAAGTCTGAGTATGGACTGCACATGCTGAGGCAGGAGTCGAGGTATCCCATCGACACCTCGAGGCATTGCAGTGGAGTGTTAGAGTGAGCACCTGAAAAAGGGTCACATGGAGCGAATGGTCTTTGGAGAAGCTGCTTCGGCGGCAGGGTAGCAGTGGGTTGTACCCACACACCTACAGTTGTGCACATGTAGCAGCCTGCTTCGGCAGGGTAGCGTATGGTCTGCTTCGGCAGTGGTGTGATTGATCTGCTCGTGCTGAGGCAGAGTGTCGTAGCGCAATATCTGTAGGCCCAGGCAGTTACCGCTATTGACACCTCGAGGCATGGCAGCGGAGCGTCCGGGAGAGCATCCAAGTAAGACTCAAATGGAGCGAATGGGGTGCGAGTCAGTCTCGCGTGGGACGAGTGCCTGTGTGAGCGATAATGAGTGAGTACGCTTAGTACTGCCGTCCCCCAGAAGTAGTACTGCGAGGTAGTTCCTGGGGAAACGATGGTGGAGCCAAGGGAGTTTAGTCGGTATTACCGGTATGGTCGAGTCCGACACTCCAGTACACTTCCGTGTGGTAGTTTGGCAACTACAATGCACGTGTACTGGGTTAGTGTGTAAATGCATTCTCCCTTGTAAAAAAAAAAAAAAAAAAAAAAGACCTACCGGTCGAGCGCGTGACTCCGTCCTTCCCATTCCTATACACAGGAGTCGATTTGTGCGGTCCTCTG
This sequence comes from Armigeres subalbatus, assembly GCF_024139115.2. NCBI lineage: Eukaryota > Metazoa > Arthropoda > Insecta > Diptera > Culicidae > Armigeres > Armigeres subalbatus. The sequence goes on from NC_085141.1 coordinate 421,856,346, forward strand.
TTCTACCGGTACCCAATGAGAAAATCTAAACCAGTTAAATGCTATGTAGCTATTTTTGTATGCTTGGCGACAAAAGCGATTCACATTGAGCTTGTCGCCGACCTCTCAACTGCCGCATTCATCGCGGCGCTGAAGCGTTTCGTAGGCCGCCGTGGCCGTCCAGCAGTGATTGAATGTGATAACGCAAAGAATTTCGTCGGAGCCTCACGAACCCTTGCGGACCTCATGGAGCAATTCCGCTCCCAGCAACACAAACATGCTGTCACCACTTACTGTGGTGAAGAAGGTATATTCTTCAAATTTATTCCTCCACGCTCTCCAAATTTCGGCGGCCTTTGGGAGGCCGCAGTAAGGTCTTTCAAGAAGCATTTCAAGACAACAATCGGAACCACGGTACTCCTCAAGGATGACCTCGAAACGGTCTTAGTTCAGATCGAGAGCTGCCTAAACTCTCGACCGCTAACGCAGCTGACATCCGAACCAGAGGACCTGGAAATACTTACACCAGGGCATTTTTTGGTTCACCGCCCACTGGTTTCCATTCCAGAACCTTCGTACGAGAATGTACCAACCAACCGCCTGGATCGCTACCAGCATACGCAAGAATTTGTCCGGCGCATTTGGAAGCGTTGGAGTACAGACTACCTCTCTGGACTTCACCCCCGCACGAAATGGACTCGTTTGCGGGATAATATCAGCATCGGCACAATGGTGCTATTAAAAGACGATAATCTTCCGCCGCTAAAGTGGCACTACGGTCGTGTTACCCAAATTTTCGTGGTGACGATGGAAATGTTCGGGTAGTCTCTGTCCGAACCAAAGATGGCGAATACCGCCGCGCTATATCCAAGATTTGCGTGCTACCAGTATCGCAACCAGCTCCCGCTGGTAACAACGATCTACTCGAAGAGATGTAGCAGCATGCTCTGTGCTGTTGCGTTATTTTTTGTCAATTTCCTTATCTTAAGTACGCAACTAATGCTTCTTCCTATTCTCGGAAACTTTCGCATCGGTGGCAAATGAGACAACTTCTCTTGGCACTCTGGTCATCCGACGACAGCTGGCGTTGTTATACGACTGCTTACCTCAACCAACGTCCTGTAACCTTGTGTACACCCCGTTCGAACGCTGTAATCAACCCACCGGATTTCCATCAGGCTCCAGTACTTAGTTCCGAACGTGAGCCGTTCCGGTTTTACACCGTCAATCTATTGCACACTATATAACTTCCGTCTCGAGGTAATTCAAATGAACAATATGCAACGTCTGAACTTAATCGCCACGTCGTCGAGAGCCTATGCCAGCGTGTGAAGCACAACCCAATCAGTCGGCAACCCATCGATCGCATCGAATCAGCAACCCGCTGTTTATGAAGAGTCGGCGGACCGCCGAACGATTGAAACTAGATGTCAACACATCATCGGTCAACGAGCCCCTGCAATGCACTGTTCGACCTCGAGCCACCATCGTAACCCGAAGAAGCACGTGTAAAATCCGAAGAATTGTTTATATTTGCATAGAAGCACATGTGTGCCGGTCCACCTTATAGCTAGACAAATAGGGTTTGTTTGAAAATAAAACTTTTCAACGGTGGCCGGCTATGTTAAGAATTGAATTAGCCCAGAATAAAATTGGACCATCCTAATGTGGAACTTGATTAGGAAAGATAGTTCTCTCACTCCATCATATACAAATAACTTTATAATTATCGTGTAGAATGATCGCACCAACGATCGTAGCAGTGTAAGTAGAATCCAACCCAATATCGTTAGACCATGTGCATCTCATATATCAAGTAGATAAGAGCCGGATCTAGTCAGTCGCAAATAAATATCTAAATCGAACGCATCTACCCCTGTATCGTACTCTATACAAAAGAGAGCAAATAAATCGCGTAGTTTTTTTACACCAAGACCGGAGCAAATTAGTTTAATTTCGCTACAGGCACATTGCCATTGAATGGCAGGTGGTATTTAGGCGTGAATAAAGCGCATTTTCCCTCACGTTTCTCTAATGGTAATTCGCAGAACCGTTGTCCGATATCCGGAAAGATCGTGGATATCCAGCGCTGGGAACAGTTAACAAGCCCAGGGAGCGTTGATAACAACTGGCAATCATACTCCAGGACGTTCAAGGAACCGAAACCAAATCCATACTTTTACCGCCACCATTAGGCAATAGGCTCAAGGTCGTTGACAATCGTTTTATTCAACTGTCACCAAGCATATCCTGCTCGACCATTTATCGGCAACTATACGGTCAAATCCGGGTCACAACCCGGATCTAATCTAATCTAATCCAACTAGATCCGGATCTACACTATCGGAACCGCATGAAATGGTAATCTTAATCAATTTCAATTCAATCAAGTTCAAATTAATTATCCTGCTCGGGTTAAATTAAGTTAGTCTGAGTATGCAGAGAGCAGAAATATTTATTTATGGGGATGTAATGCCAATAAGAAGAAGAAGAAGATGTATTCAACACACTTGGTGATCATACTATGCCATTTAAAACACGATATCATACCGAAAAAGCTGACGATCACGTTTTTCGGGAGTTTAACTACTGTGCAATGGCTCCTTATTCTGAATGACCTATTCGGCCAAACGACTTTCTCGACATAATAACAAGTTTCGACAAACAACACTTTCGAGTGCAAGATTGGAAGGGGGTCCGGGTTTGTTATAGGTGTGGGTCAGTTAGTAAATAAACTATTTGGGGTCTAGCACCAATCCGAGTAGCGACACCCAGACTAGCGACACTTTTTTTTTACTTCCGAAATATCTGTCAGTTCTTTGTGTGATAAATTAAGACAATTTTTTGATCGAGTCGAGTTCGACAATTATTGTAAAGCTGCGAGTTTAAACAAAATTGTTCGATTTAAAACTGATTTCAGGCCAAACTTCAGCCCAAAGCGTTTTCATACCTTTTTCCTTTAAGCTATTGACAAAAATATAAATTTTACGTGAAAATAGACCTTAAAAATTCAAATTCAACAAAACGAAACTATGGAATTTCTGAAGAGAAAGGTAAAATTAGTCCCAATTGAAAATCATTCCTACACAGATTTTTTTTTGCTGTCACGTTTTTGTTCGTTTGCGCAAGAAATAGATACGGCTGGTGTTTCTATTGTGCATATGAATTATAATTTTGTTTAAGTTTTATTTATTTTTTCAGTTAAGTGTGACATTCAGTTTTTGACGACGTTATCCGGTATTGAGTTGCGGTTCGCTTTTTCCGCCATCATCAAACAATGAAGACTTTGAAACGACAAAATTGTGACTCAGGTGGAGAAGACTAATCAATCTCTTCATCATCTGAACATGATCAAGAACGGAACCACTGACGAAACTGAATCGAAGCAGTTTCATCGAGCTATTGGCGAATATAGGTTGCATGAAGAAGAAGTGGTTAAAGGATGATATTTGAAATAATTGCATGGCAAAGCACACGGACAAATTTTTAAAATTCTTATCTCTTCTCTTCTCTTCTCTCTTTAAAACTTTTCAAATGAAACATAAAGAAGAAGAAGAAGTCGAAGGATGATATTTGAGAAAATTGCACTGGAAAGCATACAGGAAGCTTTTAAAACTCTTCCATAAAATACTAGGAGCAATCTAAATTAAAGCGGTAAGAAGTACGGGGTTGGACTTTTCGTATACTGTGTACGAAGTGCAATTTCACAAAATAAAATTCACATTTGAAATTATGTTTTAACTATACAATATAAGAAAAGTCCAACCCCGTACTGCTAACCGTTTTTATTTAAATTGCTCCTAAAGTTTTTAAGAAGTGTTTCAAAAGTTTCCCCGTATTACCCGTGCAATTTTTTTCAAATATCATCCTTCGACTTCTTCTTCTTCATGTAACCTCTAATCGCCAATAGGTTTTCCAAAGCACTTCTACAAAAGTGAGCTCAACATCGCCCTCCTAAGACCGTTCGTTCCCGAGGACTCTTTTGTGTTGTTCCGTAGGGTGTGAAGTTTTAAAAGTTGATGAAATGTTCATAGGGAGAAGATCTGTTTAGGTAACACTCCCAAAACCTTTTGTTTCCAAAAACTATATGTCATTATATGTAGTCTTATTTTTTAATCATTTTAATTGTTCATTACATTCGTGTTCTAGCCGTACATGTTAATTTATTTTAATTTATTCTTTATGTGTTTTTCCGTATAATTTTGAGATTAAAAAAACGCTAATGTTTTTTTTTAATTTATCATAAATGAAATAGAAATCAGAAAACTCAAAATGATTTTTTTGAAACATCGTTTGAAATTTATACGCGATTAAACAGTGGCTGCATACTGCTCTATAAAAATGAAAAATTCACCATCTACGGCATACAGATTGTGATTGAACACACATAATTACATTATTTGGATAATTAACAATATACTTCTTAATTTTTTGTCTCTGTTTATATTTTGTATTCGTTCATCGAGAATTTATGGTTCACATATTCGCCTATTGCGGAGTCGTTAAGTATTTGAGTTACCAAAATATCCACAATTCATTCAAATTAATTTTGCAACAGATCCAGTCAATTTATTTGTTTCGCGGTGGCAGAACTATACACCCGCCTGAAACGGGAAGTAACAAAAGTTGGACTGGTGGTGAATGCATCGAAAACAAAGTGTCCTGGGAAGCAGTGTTACGATAGTCGGGGATACCTTCAAGGTGGTAGAGAAATTCGTCTACCTTGGATCCTTGCTAACGGCTGATAACAATGTTAGTCGTGAAATACGAAGATGCATCATCTGTAGAAGTCGGGCCTACTACGGGATCCAGAAGAAACGGCGGTCAGAAAAGATTCGCTCCCGCGCCAAATGTGTCATTAAGAAAATTATTTTGAGCTTTTTAGTAGAATGTCTTCACTTGTCATAAGACGAGTTTGTACAATCCCATTGAATTCCACCACTTAATTGTATCTTGACACCAAGATACTTGTCAAGATACAATTAAGTGGTGGAATTCAATGGGATTGTACAAACTCGTCTTATGACAAGGGAAATGTGTCATGTTCAAGACGCTAATAAGACCGGTTGTCCTCTACGGACATGAAACATGGATTATGCTCGAGGAGGACTTGCATGCACTCGGAGTATTCGAGAGACGGGTGTTTAGGACCCTCTTTGGCGGTGTGCAAGAAAACGGTGTGCGGCACCGAAGAATGAACAACGAGCTCACCCAGCTCTACGGCGAACCCAGTATCCAGAAGGGAGCTAAAGCCGGAAGGGTACGATGGGCAGGGTATGTTGCAAGAATGCCAGACAGCAACCCTGCAAAGATGTTGTTCACTTCCTATCCGGCAGGCATGAGACGGCGTGGTGCTCAGCAAGCGATGTGGGCAGACCAGGTGCAAAACGACTTGGCGAGCGTGGGGCGCATTCAAGGATGGAGAGATGCGGCCTCGAACCGTGTATTGTGGCGTGAAATTGTTGATTCAGTGTTATCTTGTTAGATGTAAACTAAATGGCCAACCTGAGCATTCAAATCTCCTATGATGATTTTGACGTCGCGACTTGGGAAGCTGTCGTACTCACGTTCCAGCTGCGCGTAGAATGCGTCCTTATAATTATCAATGCTTCCGGAGTGTGGGCTATGGACGTTGATTGTGATGAAGTTGAAGAACCGGCCTTTGATCCTCAACCTGCACATTATTTCATTGATCGGCCACCACCCGGCCACGTGCCTTTGCATATCGCCCATCACTATGAAAGCTGTTCCCAGCTCATGTGTGTTGCTGCAGCTCTGATAGATGGTATGATTACCTCTAAACGTTCACACCATAGATCCCTTCCAACAAACCTCCTGCAGCGCTACGATGCCGAATTCACGGTCCTTGAGTACATCGGCGAGAATGCGTGTGCTCCCGATGAAGTTGACAGATTTGCAGTTCCACGAACCGAGTTTCCAATTGCTGAATAATAAAGGTACTATTAAATAAACGCGCTCAAGACACGATTTTAGCCACTGTGCAATACCGTTTTTGCTGAATGGCAGCCCGTGAGCTAATCAACAAGATTAAGTTCCTAGTATCCCCATAATAGCTGAAATATATATATCAACTTTTCCATTGTTGCATGCCAATCGCCAATTCATTACTTATTTTCCATGCTGATGGCATAAAAACTTACGACTTTTAATAATTTACACTTAACAAGCTTATAATAGTTTTTTTTCGCTAGAACCTTTTCCTGTTTCATCCTTCACTGCATTGTTCCAACAATCACCACTGGAATAGCTCAGGTATGTTGGTTCTGGCACTCGCTAAAGCTGAAACCGTCTCCATACTCTTTTCATCACCTTTCAAGCTTATTTCGCTTCAATACTCTTTAAGCAAGAGGACCTTCGTCATAAAATACCAATTTGCCAAGACCCTTTTTTTTCTTGTTGGGTATTTTAATCACTGCCACCTTTTGTTAGATCTATTGTGAAATATGCCCCATTTGATGTAGCTTTGTCAAGTTGACGCATCATTACTATTTAGAGCAATTCACACTGGGCCACGGAGTGGAGCTAGCTCGACAAAATACCTTGGAGCTTAGGGGATGCGTAATTTTGAGTTGGTTTCTTCGGAAGAGTGTTGTGTTTGAAAAATATGAAGCTCAGTGTCGAGCATTAGTTCATATTTTCGCCGCATAGGTGGCGCTACAATACAAACTTTTTGTTTTACGTTTTAGAGCTTTGGTGTCTTCGGCAAAGTTGTAGAACGTAAAAAATAACTATAGTCGCCGAAGACACCTAAGCTATATGTCTTCAAATTGCTGAGATATAGTTAAAATTGTAAAATTTAATTGATTTTTATATTTCTCGCACTTTTTACCCAAAATTGCAAAAAAGCTAATCACACGCGGCAGAGCTAACTGATTTACACAACTGATTATGGTTATGGTCCATGCTTGAGTTGTTTTTACTGTAACTTGGTATAAAGTATCATAGAGTTAGGGAAGTTATTGAATTCGAAACATTAAACTATCATATTAAGATAAAGGAACCGATCAAAGTAGTCCATATTTTTATGGAGTAACAAAACACACAGTACAAATCTCGCTTAACTTTTCAAAAGGACCTAAGTAACATTTTTTTCATGAATTAATTTGAATAGCGCAATCAACAGAACAACATTAAAGCTATTGATTGCTGTGTTCAAATTAATTCATGAAAAAATGTTACTCAGGTCCTTTTGAAAAGTTAAGCGAGAAATCATCGGATAAAGATCGATTTCAATGAGTTAAGGTGAAGGTGGGTTGAGTACCAAAACAAAGCTTTGAAAGTGTTGGTACAATAAAAACTGTCATATACTGTAGTAGTATTGGTGTCCTATTTATTAAAAAAACAAAGAATATTAGTAGGGTGGTTCAAAAAACGATCCAGCTCCACCACGCTCATTCGGTTCCATCTCATGCTCCGAGTGTGCTCCAAAAGCCGATTTGAACAAAAACTAATTGAGCACAAGCCGGTTAAAGTTTGTATGAAAGCTAGTATGGGAAACTAAACCTTTTATTAATTACACTGGGTACAGTGCCTCTCCTCCAAACGCTGGCGAAAAGAGAACCCACATAGCTGAATGAAAACCGCACCTTGGGAAAAATTCATTGATTACGTAACGCGAAAATAACATTTTATACCCCGCTCACTCCCATATCACACTTTTTGTATGAAGTATCTGCTCCTGGTGCGATTAGTATCACAGACAATTCTGGCTATTTTGTTGAATTACACGTTTCACTGATGCTTTCCTAGAAGCCTATCGGGACTGATTTGCGATTTGGGCGTAACTTATTTAGTAAACAAACATTGCTTCATGAATTCCGAAGAATGCAAGCGTTTTCATCCTAAGCTAATTCCCTTATCTGGTAGAGGAAAGCTTAATCTGTCGGATCCATACCGTGGTTTCCTCATGAAATGCTTGTTTTAGGAGGAATTCGCCTTCCAATGTTTGTTTACAAAATCAGTTACGCCCAAATCGCAAAGCGGTCCCAAATTATCATGCTAAGGATTCGCAACCTCGATTAAAATCGACTTCCAACTATCGGAACGACAATTAAATATGGATTGTCTGTGTAGTCAAAGCTCTTGAATATTTCATCCAGTTATATGGTCTCCCCCCTTGGCAGGGCCCAATGACGAAGCGCCACAATCAGAATAATGTAAAATTAAAATCATACAAACCTGAAACGACCTGTGCACGGTAGGCCCCTATTCAAACCAGCCCAAAACAACGAAAGACACCCAGAATATGAAACATATTCGACTGAGCGTGGCGGAGAAAAATAATTTTTGAGCCACCCTAAATATTAGTTTGCTGCTTCTGGTCCCGGTGTTTACATTCGCTCCGCGATCCGTTTCAAGTGTTTTTTTTTTGGTCAAAAATAGCAGTTTTTATTAAGTTTTCGCTTCAAACAAGTGACTGATTCCAAAAAGTGATGTTTAATTGGCATTCCATCAACATTTCGGGCAGCTCATGTGCGGAGAAGTGTGTGAAAACTTGATTTTTTCAATGCCCCTTGAGAAGAAGTGAAGTGCAGTTATAACCCCACCAAATCGCGAACGGCTAATAAATTGGCACGAAACTGCTGATTTATGATATAATTCGTGCCGAAATGCATGGGAATCTTCGAAGAAACATGTTCATTATCACGGAAAGTAAACAAATATGCTGTGAGCAGGTTAGTAATTTGAATATCAAACTTTTGTTCGGTGCTGTTCGATGCGTTCGATTGTTGGTGGGAGAGGAGCGCGGGAGGTGTGGTATTGACCGGTGGAAGGTCCGGTGCCATATTGACTGCCATCATGGTACTCTTCCAACTATGTCCTTAATGCAATCTAAACGCATAACATGATTGACATTTTTAGTCATATATATTTGTTTACGATAAATTCAGTCCTACTACTAGGATGTTCAATTGGGTTGTTTAGCAAAGAAAAATATGAGATTTTTATAGTATAACATAAAACGCATGCTCAGCTAGTCTCGAACAAATTTTTATTTTGTTTGTAAACCTTTTATTTACATTTTTATACAGCAAACAATAAGCCATTTCAATCGATAGAATGACAATAACATTCATAGAATGACAGTTGGCCCATGCAGCATAAGAACATTTTTTTAATCCCATATAAATTTAAAATGCAAATTAAAAATAGTTCCGGGGCTCAAAAAATTCTGAAAAATTGGGGTTAGGCTCAGTTTTTTATGCAGATTCAGAATATGTAAAAACATATATACCACTAAACAACCCAATTATAGTTAATATTGATAATCGATGCACGATAACGTGTTCTGCAAATATTTGCCACAACATATCGATTAAGAATCGTAGTAGGCAAAGCGTATGCTCTTGATCTTAGTATACATATTTACCGAGGGTTATGCAGGTGAGATTCCAAAATCAAAACATTTCATCTTCATTAATTATGGTTTTCTTGTTAAACATTATAGCGAATGTGTTTTTTGCTTTTATCCGATAATCGATATGGCTCAAGGTAAGTTATTTTAATCTGTTTATACATATCATACATTAATTAGTATATCAGTATCCAGTATGACCATACGAACAATTGTCGAGAAAACAGTTTCCTCAAACGGACAGAGATTTCTTCCCAGAATCAGTGCAACAACTATTGAAGTGTGCAAATAGAAGCATTTTCATAATTGTTTGTAGATCAGTCATTTTTTTTATTTTTTCCTTCATATGTCATGTTGTCCAATAAAAGTTGTAGTCTGGGAAAAATAATAGAAGGCAACTGAAGTGTATTGTGTTTGCAAACTCGTTTTCTTGGTTAGCCATGAATTGTTTGCTTTGACCCACTTATGTTACTTTTGTGCCAAACTTTAAAACTATTTAATATATTTGATACCAAAAAAACATGATATGTTTCAATATTCAGGTGTATATTTCTCTTTCAACTTGATGAAATATCAAAAACTCTTGCATAAACCATGAGCACTATCAACTGTGACAGACTACTAGGTTTTAATATGTTATTTTTTACATTTTTCGTAAATAGTCCAAAAAAATCGAAAAAAAGATGAAACTTTACAATTTTTACTATATCTCTGCAAATAGAAGGAATACAGCTTAGGTGTCTTCGGCAACTACAATTATTTTTCCACGTTCTACAACTTTGCCGAAGACACCAAAGCTCTAAACCGTAAAACAAAAAAGTTTGTATTGCAGCGCCACCTATGCGGCGAAAATTTGAACTAATGCTCGACGCTGGGCTTCATATTTTTTCAAAACACGACACTCTTCCGAAGACACCAACTCAAAATTACGCACCCTATAAGCTCCAAGGTATTTTGTCGGGCTAGCTCCGCTCCGTGGCCCAATGTGCAATTGCATTACCTTGACTACCAGCGTTATCCCAATGCGGTATTATGGTTCTGATGAATCGTACTACCATATTGAGATGTTCCGGGTCTTCTACTACTACTCTGCCGCAGAAACGACATACATCATCTTGAAGTTTTCCTAACAGCTACAAGTGATATCGGCTCGAGCAATGGCCTGTTGTAAGGCCTGTGTATGTGTTAAGATCTTTTTTTTTTAAAGATCTAAAATTTTGCGAGTGATAAATACGTTTGGTGTGATGGTGTTTTTCCAGATGTCCTCTATTTTAGAATGTTCCCAAAATTTGAGTTCCATTCGAAGAGAACACGCAGATACACCAGAAAATGGTTCGGGACCTATGAATTGGCGAGATGAACCAAGTCTGGCCAGCATATCAGCTTGTTCATTGCCTTCAATGCCACAATGACCAGGAACCCAATACAGGTTCACTTTGTTACGATTACCCAAGGTTTGGAGTGACTGAACACATTCCCAAACAAGTTTAGATCTGCATATTGGGGCTCTCCTTAGCCGTGCGTTAAGACGCGCGGCTACAAAGCAAGACCATGCTGAGGGTGGCTGGTTTCGATTCCCGGTGCCGGTCTAGGCAATTTTTCGGATTGGAAATTGTCTCGACTTCCCTGGGCATAAAAGTATCATCGTGTTAGCCTCATGATATACGAATGCAAAAATGATAACTTGGTTTAGGAACCTCGCAGTTAATAACTGTGGAAGTGCTTAATAAACACTAAGCTGCAAGGCGGCTTTGTTCTAGTGTGGGGGTGTAATGCCAATAAGAAGAAGAAGATTGCTAATTTCAAAGCATTCAAGCTGCTTGACTGTCAGACATTACCAATGCCAATTTTGCCAATTTTTTAATTTTTCCGAAAGTGTATGACTGCACAAGGTTAAATCAAGAACTTCTTGCCTGATAGCATTTGAAAAGGTTGATTTATTTACCCTGTTACATATATCTTCTTCTTCTTCTTATTGGCATTACATCCCCACACTGGGACGGAGCCGCCTCGCAGCTTAGTGTTCATTAAGCATTTCCACAGTTATTAACTGCGAGGTTTCTAAGCCAGGTTACCATTTTTGCATTCGTATATCATGAGCCTAACACGATGCTACTTTTTATGCCCAGGAAGTCGAGACAATTTCAATCCGAAAATTGCCTAGACCGGCACCGGGAATCGAACCCAGCCACCTCAGCATGATCTTGCTTTGTAGTCGCGCATCTTATCGCACGGCTAAGGAGGCCCATTGTTACATATATCTACTTCCTTTTTTGCAATGTAGACTAACAGGTGCTCACCTCTTTTGTTGATATCCGAACTAGCTCATATTGTGTGATGAGCGTTTGCGTCGCAATCAATTATGAAAGCTTCATTTTGCTTTCTGCAATAAGAAATAAAAGCGGTGACTTCTGGTGGAGGCACATCATCAGCATCTCCCAGAAAATATTCCGAGGCGACAAATATTTCCGTTTTTCCACGAATTGTCGAATAAATAAATTAATAATAGGACGTGTATAAATATAATAAATAATCTTTAATCTACAAACAGGCGTCAATGCAAAAAAATTGAAGAAAAGCTGGATAATAAAATATTTTATTATGATGTATTCAAAGTTTGTAATTAGAACTGGCAAAAGGTTTTTTTTACCATCATCCCCCGGTCTTTGATTATCGTCGCTTTCTCGACAAACCCATGAAACGCATGAGTTCGCACTAATGCAGCAGTATATTCGGCTAGTGACCTTAGTGTATCATTAATTCCTTCCCATTATTTACTCGAGTTATCAACGCGAATATTTTCAGAATATTAAAGAAGATTCAGTGGATTTCAACGGAAAATTCTCCGGAATTTTCACGAGATGTTCTAGTTCTTTTATGGAAAACTTTTAGAAATGGAAATAGGAAATGAAATTTAGAAGAAATTAAATTCACGAAAAGTTCTGCGAATTTTCGGCTAGACGTTTTGTGGGTACCAATCGGGAAATCCTGCAAACTTTGACAAGTTTGAATCGAAGTGGAAAATCAAGGATCAGAGGCGTAACACGGCGACACACCGATGTAAAAATGTCGGCGACGTGATGACAAAAATTGTCGGCGGCGGTTCACACCTCTAATTTTCGGCTATTATGCAGGACAACGTCTGCTGGGTCAACTAGTATATGGTATAAAATTGGTGATACTGCGGCTGAAAAACTCATGGGAACAAAACGATGCATGGAGGCGCATTGTACATCACAGGTTAGAGCCGCTATGGTGTTTTGCCTCGCAAAATTGTTAGATGTTCAGGTCAAATATGGACAATTTCCTAACCAACTAAATCTGGAGATATGCACTTTTCAATTTCTGGTATATATCACAATGGCAATTTCGTTGCCAGGAAAAGTGGTACATGTGCAGTTCTACCCGCTAAAATCAGCCTCTTAAAAAGAAAATTTGACAACATGGATATTTTCGCAACAGATTTCAACTCTATTTTGATTTTCAAGATGGTTTACTGCCGTTTAAAATAATTTAAAAAAATGTACATGTACCACTTTTACTGGCAACGATTTTCGGTTTCTGTTGCATTTTGATCCCATTAATAGTGGTACATGTGCATTTTGTTCCAACAAACTTGAAATTTTTCAAGAAACTTCGCATATTTCTCATTACTAAATACCTTTAAGCACATCAGTCATAACACGTTGGTACAGTTGAGATGTAGAAAATAGCTAATTTGAATTTTATTTTCGATGTTTCTGGAAAAATGCGTCTCCTGCAAAATTCACTCAATGTAACATGTACCACTTTCGCTGGCACCGGTTCATATTAGAACAATTCCAAGTTAGAGCAATTGAATTTAATTACCCAACTTTTAATAGGTTTTCTCGATTGGTTATGACAGTCGGCCCTACGAGTCTCTTAATCAAAATTCGTTTTTGGAGTAAATCCCCTTACTGTCATCCCAATATCACCCGGCATGCATCGAAAAGTTTCCAAGATTTACATTTTTATGTATTTATATTAATTATAATTCTCATGAATTTGAATCGCACTTTTACATATTTTTAATCTACCACCACACAATTTTATACAAATGTCACAAATTCGTCTGCATTTTATAATATGGTGATATAATTTAGTAAGTACTATACCATCTAATTCCAGCGCATGATTGTTACTTTACAGATACGTATTTACACCTCAACCTCGACAGTAAAGCCGTCTTCACTGTCTCGTACTAGATTTGGCTTCAGTAGGTACGAGTAGCAATAGAAAATTTCCCAAAATTGAACTACATCTCCACTTTACTCAATGATATCTGTATTCATAAAAATGAATTTCTCTCTGTCTGACTCCTATAGACACGGCTGAACCTATCGGCGTGAAAATGTGTATGTAGAGATTTTTGGGGCCGGGGAAGGTTTTTAAGATGCTTTGAGACCCCTCCCTTCTTTGGAGAGGTGGGCCCCCATACAAATGAACCAGCAATTTCTGCATAACTCGAGAATCAGAATCAGACAATAAATCAATTTTAGACGAAACAAAGTTCGTCGGGTCTGCTAGTTTTACAATAAAAATAGAAGTATCCTTAAACACTGTATAGGTGTTTCACTAGTAATCAAAAGATTTCTGAAACATAGATTCCAACTTATTCAGATTTGAACTTTGGAATTGAATCACCTTATTTGAACAATTATGCAAATGGTAATGAAAATTAAATTAAAACTTCTCACACAGTTTAATGATTTTATGACTGTATTATAAACAAATAATAAAAATCCCGGGATGAGAAATGGGAACCATCCCATATTGAGATACTGCTCGCGTTGATGTCCTTCGAAGGAATGTTTGGGCTCACAAAATCGTATCTGCCACGCACTTCAAGAAACGCCAATTTTCTCAACAGTGGCCGCGATTGGAACCATCAGAATGCATGATGCGCGCGTTGATGTCAGAATGCATCATGGTGCAGGGACCTCGTGCGAAGCATAGTATGTGTTATCGTTATTTATAGACCAACCTCTTGCTCGTTGATTAACGTATGCGCAGTAAAACTTCTCCTGGGAGTTCATTCTGCAAAAGGATTGTGATTGGTTTATTTACCTTTCAAAAGGCGGTTTTGCGATCATTATTTAAGACTATGTTCGCGACATTATTTACTTTTCTGGTAAAGTTTAATTATGCTTTACTCCTCCTTCTAAGTGAAGGATTTTGAATGCATTTTTTTGTGTGGAACGTTATTCTGTTCATGTATGAAGGATATGTGTTTCTATGTCATGGCAATATTGCTAGCCATCACCAACGGAACATTTGAGCTCGGCGAGAAAAAGCAGCTCCCTGGGCCGGAAGTGATCATTCTTGATTTGAATCCTGGCGTCTGGTAGGTTCGTCTGTCAGCAAGCTAGCTTTCGGCGACGAGACCCGACTCCGGGGGACAATTCGCTTCATCGTCGACGACAACTGCGACCAAGAATGACATGTACTGAGGATCTATAGACCAAGTATTGACGTTCGTGATCGAAAAGATACTGTTTTTTGACCGTCCGTTTGCAGTAGAGAATTAAATTTCCTTGCAAACGACATTTGGCTTGATTAAAACAAAGTGAACAAATAGAAACGAAACAAAACTGTGGAAATAACCCCCAAATAAAATATTTTGCTATTATTTACACTTTGCTGTATATCTCCAACAAAACACAGATTTATTACCGTTTCAATTTATATTCCGAACACTTGAGCACATTTTTCACTCTGGCATGAAAAATATCACTGGAAAAAACTAATATATTTTTTATTACTATAATATTTGAACAAGGACAAATTTTCTTTAAACAGGGACATCAGAAATGGAAATTGGAACAGAATAGCCTAAGCTGGTAATGCTATCAATGAATTTTACCCTCGGTAAATCATATAAAGAACAATCCACACACTGTCACAGTCGATGATCCTTTCCGATATGCTCATTTGCAGCTGACTGAGTTTCTGACAACACTTGATTAAACCTTATCGATTGCAAATTCAATTTCTTTCAAATCAGTTGCAATGCTTTCATCCAAAGTCTCCGCAATAACTGAAGCATCATCGAACGAATTGTTCAATACTCGTTGAGCACCCACTTTGCCGACTTTTATAAAAAAAAAAAAGTGTTCCGGCCCAGCCAACAGATCATCCCGTAAATGTGCAGCTTGGATGTAATTCGCAATTTAGTTTAATGAATTGATCCTTATTGCGTTGCTTCAGCTCCTTCGCCAAATGTAGCACATTTAGATTGGAATCAGCTCATGTGCGATCTTTCAAACCAGAAGTCCTTTTTCACAAGTCCAATACATCTTTGGTTCTTTCGTAATCTTTTTGAACTTACCATAGACAGCAAATACACAAGTGCCGATATCCCTAGTAGTAGCACAATCCAAGTCGATTTTGTTGCAGCAAATTCAATGTGACTGGATTTGGTCGCATATGAGTCACAGTGACTGATATATGTCAAGTATGCTACTCGGGATCTTCACGCTTGTACCTTTAACCGATTCAACACGGATGGGTCATTAGAGTGATTCAAATTTTGACTTTTTCGCGCCCCTATGCTTAAACGATGACGTTTGATATTAAAATAATGATCTTTAATTTTTAACTCATTTGGTTGTAAATTGACTGAGCACATGCAGTTTGAAGATTGTATGAAAATTACTATGAAAGCAGTAACTTTTGTGAAAAACCGTTGCGCAATGTTTCCTAATAAGCACCTGAGAATAAGCACTAAAAATATATGAATACATTGCCAACATAGAAAATTTTGCAAGGGAACAGTTGTTGCGAAACGATTTGATGCTGGTATAAAAAGTTATTACGGAAATACTGAATTGTGGGAAATTCAATTTAACATGTAAAAGAATAGCATCAATATCAATAATGAGCATTTTTGTTTTCTTTATAACTTTGCTTGCAAAAGTCAGATCGCTTCGCAACAACAACTGGCTTTCAGCTTAAGAAGTATTCTATTAAGTTAATGCATTGATTATATTCAAATATTTTATGAGCCATTTCACGAAACGATCTTTCGCATAAATGGTGATTTCCATAGCAATTTTCATACAATCTTCAAATGAAGCGTGCACATTCAATTTACGTCCAAATTAGCTAAAAATTTAGGAAGTCTATTTAAATGACAAAAACAATCGTTTAAACATAGGGGAGCGAAAAAGTCAAAATTTGAATCACTCTAATGGGTCATATATGACCCAAGTTGAAAATCAGCTGTCAAAAATCAGTTTTAAGAGATAGAGTCTCCATACTTTATCATATTCTTGTTAAATAATTGAAATTGAAATGCTCAATGATAGAATCCTGCGCCTGCCCAGCGGTGTAACAAACCTTTTTCAATATCTACGATACTCCAAATCGTCCTTAAATTCAGATCTTAATATTCAAATCGATCAATAATAAGATCTACGATGTTCCACTATTCCAACTAATAAAAGAATAGCTCCATAGTACCTCGTAACACCATTACAGACACACTAAAGAGTTCAATCGACATCTACGACTCTCCAAACTATTCTTGAGTACAGATCTTAATAATTAAAACGTTCAACATGAAGACCTTCGATGTCCCTATTAGCTTTATGAGTTGGAATAACTCCACGGGACTTCAGTACACCATTACAGACACATTACAGAATTCGTTGAACTTCTACGACACTCCAAACTGTCTTTGAGCTCAGATCCTAATATTCAAATCGATCAACATAAAGATCTTTGATGTCCCCACTCCTTAGGGGCCCTCCTTAGCCGTGCGAGAAGACGCGCGGCTACAAAGCAAGACCATGCTGAGGGTGCCTGGGTTCGATTCCGGGTGCCGATCTAGGCAATTTTCCGATTGGAAATTGTCTCGACTTCCCTGGGCATAACAGTATCATCATGTTAGCCTCATGATGTACGAATGCAAAAATGGTAACTTGGCTTAGAAACCTCGCAGTTAATAACTGTGGAAGTGCTTAATGAACACTAAGCTGCGAGGCAGCTCTGTCCCAGTGTGGAGATGTAAGGCAATAAGAAGAAGAAGAAGAAATCCTCGATTTAAGCCCCCATCTTTGAATCACGCTCGCGCAGAAACTTTAGGAATTATGGAAAATAGCCACCGTCCAAGTTCGTTCTGTGAGCAATTCATTTGCCAATTTTGAAAAGTACTCTGACGGGAAAAACTCGTTGATCGAGATTTCGCTATCAAAAACTTCACCTTCCTGTGCGCCCACCTTTGCTAGCGAGTCCGCCTTCTCATTGCCATATATCAAGCAATGGGATGGGA
The DNA here is from genome assembly GCF_024139115.2 of Armigeres subalbatus. Classification (NCBI taxonomy): domain Eukaryota; kingdom Metazoa; phylum Arthropoda; class Insecta; order Diptera; family Culicidae; genus Armigeres; species Armigeres subalbatus. The sequence goes on from NC_085141.1 coordinate 421,873,994, forward strand.
TCCATTCAATGGTGATCTTGAAATACAGCACTATTTACCCAAATCAAAATTCGTCATACATTTTTTCTTGCATAGGTTAAGTTACGGCATTAACTTGCTTATGGATTATTTAAAAAAATTGACTGTTCCTAAATCTATCTGAAACCAAATCGCTATTCCATTGGCCGAGAAAAAAAAATTCTCTGCACAGTAATCCTTCAGTTGAGACAACAGAGCTAGAGAAAGTGAAAAGCTTTAAATACCTTGGTATAATACTCGATCCTTTACAGTCATAGAAGGAACATTTAGAGCAAATTCGAAGTAAAGTTGCTTCATTATGCGGTTTGAAGTATCGAGTCAATAAATACGGTTCAAGATGCGATCTTCTGAAGTATTACTAAGGCACTCACACTCACTCATGCAATATCTAATTATAGTTTGGGGTCATGCTAGTAAATCTAATTAAACAAAAATACGAGTTCGCAGAACAGATATCTGAAAATTATTATCCAGCTACCACGGCTGTACCCTACTGTGCAACTATATACTGATTTGCCACACAATATCTTACCTCTACGTGGACTATGAAAATTATAGACATTTTATCAGCGACCTGTTGAAAAATGCAAATAACATCAGAGCCTCAATTTTACGACTCAAATTCATGTACACAATACTCGCTTTGCAAGCAGGGTTTGCAGAAATCGCTGTCGATAGACAACAAACAACGATAAAAGAGAAGCAAAAACTCTTCGAGTCATAACAAGCCATGAAAACAAAACTATCGCACTTGTATACAAGTTGGAAAAAAAACTGATTCGAATTGGCGGCCCCCACCGAGGGGGCTTGATAAAACGATTTGTTCTCGCTCATTTTAAGTTGTAGACACTATTTTTTCGCACAGCTATGTAAAACAAGTTGAAATGCATCATTAGAACCGGTGCCCCCCGCAGTTGGAGCTTATTAAAAGAAGTTTATCATGGGTTGCCCCCCGAATCAGTTCATTATCGTAACAGCTACCGAAAAACGTCTCTCACGGTATGCTACCTAACGAGAATGTATACAGCTACAGACATGATAGGTGAGAGATTTTCTCATTCTCCTTTCGATTCAAACCCTATTTGCAAGTAATATATTGCACTCAAATGCCTGTTTGAGCCAAATGCGAATTTCCTTTTATGGTCCATCTGTATACAACTCCCTTCCAGAATATTTTAAACCTATTAATAATCGAAATTTAATTAAAACCACATTAAAACAACATATCAACTTCAATTTATAATGTAAACCGTATCAAGCCTCAATTGTAAACATTTACACCATTTTAAGTTAATGTTTTTGTATCAACTCTTTCAAAATGCATATTAGGATCCCTTTAAAGAAACTTAGTTCCTCTGGGCAGCCAAATAAAATATCCATTAAGAATTAGAAATTTTCCATAAAAAATCAGGAAACTGCCAACAAAGAATTCAAGGTATGAGCAATAAATACATAAAATATTTCTACTAATAATGCAAAATTTTTAAATAAGGGATCGCAGTAAGTCGTGCGGTGAATGGACGTACTTGGTTTTCAATGTCAAAATTTTTCGCGAAATGTTCCGTTGACTTTGAATAACATTAATTCAATTTTGAAGCCTTTCGGAATCTCGTTGGATCTAAATTCTGGAATGACCACAATAATGGCTATGAACAAGATAGACGTGATCTGCTACAAGCACTGCAATAAATAGGTGACAGCGTCACTTACCCTTGTGGATGCTTCGTTTGACAGAGAGAAATCATATCCACTTGCTAGCAGTCGAAGGTTGGCTGGGATTCCCATCCAAAATAGCTCAACGATTCAATACTGCCTATGTCCACAGATAGGATAACTCTAGTGATTACAAGGATTACCAATCAATAGAGCTTCAAAAGAATCGTGCCCGGAATGCTGACTGCAAAATGTTCGAATTTAAACGATGAAGTTTACGATCGTCGGCTGCATGGTAACACTAATAATGTTTTCTTCAAACTTGGATCTGGTAAGATATTGGTAGTTCAAGATCCAGAAGGTAAGTGGTATAAAATCAAGAAGGCCAAGTGGTTAGTCAAGGAGTTCCAAAGTATGCCGAAGCCGTTCCCCAGCAGATCAGTTGTAAACACCCAGGAGTTCACCAAGAGGATATTGGAATCAGGAAACATCGGAGAAGAGGACATCATGGTATCATTCGACGTAGCGGCATTGTTCCCAAGCGTTCCAGTGAAGGATGCTCTGAACCTTTTGGAGGATTGGCTACTAGGACAACGGACGGATACAACATGGCGAGGAAAGGTAAAGATGTATCTCAAGCTTGCAAGATTATGCATGAATGAGAACTACTTTACATTCCGTGGAAGCTTCTACAAACAAACGAAGGGTGCACCTATGGAAATCCGCTATCACCGTTTTGTGCGAATTATTCATGGCGAATTTGGAGGACAACCTAGAGGAACAAGGAGTACTACCCGAGAAGTGGTGGAGATACGTGGACGACATTTTCAGCATCATCAACAGGAAAGATCTACCCAGGATTTTGGAAGCGATCAACAACGTGCATAAAGACATCAAATTCACCCACAAGCAGGAAAAGGAAGGTAAATTACCTTTCTTGGATCTACTAGTTATCAAAGGAACAAATGCAACATTAGACTTCGAAATCTACAGGAAGCCCACCAACACCATGAGAGTCATCCCATACACATCAAATCATTCGTATCAGCACAAAATGGCAGCTTTTCATCACATGATCCACAGGATGCAGACGATTCCCCTGAGCGAAGAAGGAAAAACGAAGGAGCTACAACACATCTTGGAAACAGCGAGGATCAATGGATACAAGGAAAGAACAATACAAGCAATCATCAACAAGAAGCAGAGGAACCTACGGAAAAACGAACTGACAACACTAACACCGATCGATGAACCGCTGAAGAGGGTATCGGTCCCCTATGATCGACACATCACCCACCAGCTACGCCATCGACTGAGGAAATTCGGCATCGATTTAGTATTCTCCAGCAGAAGCAATCAACTGAAGACACTGTTGGGCTCCACAAAGGATAGAGTAGAAATGTTAAATAAGGCCGGGGTTTATCAAATTAATTGTTCACAGTGTGATAAAGTATATGTAGGTCAAACAAAAAGATCGTTAGATGTAAGGTTCAAAGAACATATTGCAGAAGTAAGTAAGGCTAAGAGGGAAACTGATAAGGGATTAAATTATGAGTTTAGGTCTAAGGTAGCTGAACATGTATATCAGGAAAATCATTCAATTACGACATCAAACATTAAAATTTTAAGAAATGTCTCTTCTCCGTGGAAACTTGATGTTGCTGAGAGCTTGGAAATCTACCGACAGGTACAAACGCAGTTGTTGAATAAAGATCAAGGAAATGGTAGCTCCTGGCTCTTCAAGTTTATACCTAAGCATTAAGCGCATCAAGCAGTGAAATAAGCACCGTAGTAAGATAAGTACCTAGATAAAATTATTATACCTACGCATAGTATAAATAGTGTAAGCTGCGATCATTTTCTTCAAGTCGAGTCAAGTACAAGACACTGAAGACGGCCTTTACTGTTGAGGTCGAAATACGTATCTGTCAGGATACAATTAAGTGGTGGAATTCAATGGGACTGTTCAAACTCGTCTTATGACAGGTAAGATCCAGAAAGTAAGTTGAGCTAAAAATGTTTTACTACAAAATGTGAAAATGAGTAAAGTGATAGGTACATGATAGTTGTATGAAACAAAAAAAGTGAGGGACGTAAGATTCCATCAAGATTAGTATTTTAAGCAATTTATGGTTCTACTACCTATTTTATGAATTGTAGATATATCACAGTTATTTTAGTTGTTTCATTTACTATTCGAATCATTCATATACACTTTTTTATATTATTTAAATAGCCGTGATGGCCAACAGATTTCTCATCTATCTATATCTTAAGATTTCTTATTCATTATGTTCTGTCAAGGTTTCGGTGATGGTGGTTTCTCATGGCAAATACATTCGTTAATCATATTCAAGTTATGAATTAGTGAATTCTTTTCAAATCTTATCAAATCTAATAAAAAAAAATACGTTTTTTTTTAGGTACGAAATTTTATTATTGGTACGGTTACGAAATATTTTTTCCATTTAAAGCATTTTGGCAGTAAAAAAGGATTTACCAGATTATTTTTTGGAACGCAAACTAATTGTTTTAGATGGTATATCTGCTCAAGGGAGATAATCCATAACAAAATTATTATTCTTGTAATAGCGTAGGGATTCGTAGTTAAGCAATGTTGGTGGAGCGCCAACGCACAAATTATCGGCAGCGGATGTAAAATACCTTCGCAAGCGAGGCGTAGCGGCGCACATAACTACAGTTGAAATGAAGCGTACAAGAGATGACTGTAGTATTCTAACATGTCGATGTATCTGAAAACGGAACGTACGCGAAACTTAATATGAAATTAACGAACAGGGAAAACTTCAATGACGTTAGTGTAACGGGTGAAATCTATCAAAATTATATTACTATAAAATCATTAACTACTCACTCATGTTTCTTGAGCACCCCTAGGAGTACACTGCATGTAATCGCATATCTGTCTCATATGAATGGAAAACCCAGTAAAGATGGGACAAATATGCGGTTGCAGGCAGTACATAGGGCCATGGTAAAGGATCTCCAGCTTAATGCACTAATGAGTGTAACTTAAGTGCAGTAAATGGTATATTTTGATTATGCTTGATTCTTCATCACTACTTTCCTGTGAAACGACGGCTTTTTTTTATAAATTTACGTAATTCCATGTATTAAAATTGTATATGATTTCCAATTAATAACATTCGTGTTATTATGTTGTAATGTTTGATACTGCCTCCCTTTTTGGAACAAATATTTTCAGAATTCAAGAATTCAACTTCAAATTAAATTTGTCAATACCATGGACGCAGTTGATCATATTTGAAGGCAGCAGCATGACACTATGGGCTACCTGAACTTGCACAGCTGCTAAGCTAGCGTGAACGAATGCAGCCTCCAAATCGGCCATAATTGGGCATTGTGATCATGTTTTCAATGGAGGCAAAGGATGATAGAAAATCCAAAACTCTGGACAAACTAGGGTTGGTGAGCATGTTCCAGTTCTTTCTTTTAGTGCTTCAGAATACTACGTTCATAAAATTTTACACTATATACGCACAGGGCATCGTTTGCTGCTATTGCCGCGGATATTGTGGGAGTCCCAGGTATCCGGTTCACGCTTTGGTTTGCAACGGTGGCTCTTCTCGACCTTCTACTCCCTGAGTAGTTAGTACGAATACGGGCGTCCTTGTGAAGTTTTGCTGTACCTGTTATGAATAACTAATACATCCCATTCCCCACACTCCCTGAAGAAACCCTTCTTGCTTCAGAAGTGAATCCTTTTTGTGGTACTAGTATTCGTAACAAAAAGGGCACCATTACGGAGCATGAGATTTGATCAAATTATTCGTAGTACTACTTGACCAACACCCCCAGCTAGGTGAGGGATAGAGGATGACGCACACACACACACACACACACACACACATAATAATGCAAATTTTTTAAATATAATTGAGAATTTTTCACAAAACAAAAATAAATTAGCAATTTCAAGGAACAATTGCAATTATAAAAGAAGATTTTACATAAGGAAATCAAAATGTTCCACAAAAAATTTCCTTAAATAAATCAATAATTACAAAATGTTGAACATAATAAAAAAGTCTTAAAAAATTGAAAATTTTCCACGAAATAATAATAAAAATAAGAGAACCTCCATAAAACATACAAAAAAGCAGTAAAATTGATAAAATTTTCCATTAACTTTAAACGCCTTTAAAAAAAGAAATCATCTTAGAAAAAAATGCTCAGTTTTATTGCTTTTTTTTAGATTTCTTCATGAAAATTTTCATTTTTTTTATTACTCTTTATTATGGTTTTCGTGGAATGTTTTGAGTTTTTTTTGTGGAAAAAAGTATTTATTTTGTGAAAATTTTGTAATTGTTTATTGCTAATATTGATTTATTAATGTAAATTTTGTACTTTTTAGGTGGAACATTTTGTTTTTTTTTTTATGGAAAATTCTTCTTCTATAATTGTCTTTCTTTTCAAAGTGCAAATTTATTTTTGTTTTGTGGAAAATTCTTAATAATTTTTGGAAACTTTGCATTATTTTTGGAAATTTTATATTTATTTATTACTCATACCCTGTTTTTTTATTGGCAATTTCCTTTTTTATGGAAAATTTCCAATTTTTTAGGGGGAGTTTTTATTTTAGACATTAGCAAAGTTTCCAAGTTCAACCCGAATTATAATTAATTCCAATTGTTTAGTAAAATGTTTATTAGCTTAACAAATAATATATATTTGATACGCCATTCCTCGAATGTCCTCCTACACACTAGAAAGTCCAGCAGGAAGTGACACAGTGAAGTAACTAACGATACCTCCAGTGCTGTCTGTGGTAGCAGCAAATACAAGACTATGTAGTTTGATTACTGTTTTGTCCACGTGTCCTCTGCAAACGTATTGCATTGTTGTTTCAATTTTCTGAATGAAGAAATGAAAAAGAGTGAGACTGAACCATCACCACCACGTGCAATACTGTTTTAACGTGGTAAATATTGCAGTGTAACTAAATCCTGCGCATTGAAAAAGAGGGGGAAAATGAATGGTGTTCATCTGTTGAACAGGATATTGAATAGAACACGATAAATCTGTATGCAGTTTTCATCATACTCAAGTATTGAATGCAAGTGTCCAAGTTTCACGGGAATCATGGGCCGTAACGCATCGCTTCAGATACCTAATTATAGATGTTAAATGAAGCACACAAATTGTTCCAGTTGACTGAATATAATGTGATAATTTACAAATTATAGAATTTCAGTAACTCAATGAGACCAATCAACTGAGATGACCAACCACCCGAATCAACCTTTTAATCTTATTACTCCATTTATGGTATGGAATTCCCTTAAGATACAGGCTTCCCTAGCCCTAGCCTTAGCACAGTGGCGGAAAACCGGACAAAACCTCAATTTTTTTTTCGTGATTTTCGTGAAGTCCATATTTTTTTTATTTAACATGTAGGGGAACAGACGGCTTTGGCAGGTTTTGTTCTATTATTATTGTCATGGGGGTTTTCATGACTGATTATGCTCAAACTTGGCCCAAACGTTCTTTGCATATTAAAGAATATTGTGGCCAAATTTCATGAAATTCGGTCGACAAAATCCCCAGCAATAATAGAATAAAACCTGCCAAAGCCGTCTGTTCCTCTATATACTGAAGGAGCTAGTTCCGAAAATTTTTTATTGTAGCTTGTAAATTAAATTTTTGGTGTCTTGTTGACGTTCATTCCGTAAAGTGTCTCCCGAACAAATATGTATGGGAAAATGAAATTTGGCTTTGGGAAAGATTCGAAAAGATCTGATATTGTGTATTAAAATTCATGTTTTTATCTACTTTCCGGTGGTTAGTGTGGTGAATTGCGCATAGCTGCGCCAAAGCGGGAAATTGACTGGTGCAATGTTAGAATCAGGATGCTGTCTTTGTTCTAGATCCTAGGGCCTGGGCTTGCGGAAGCCCTTGGATGACATAAAGTATGTATGTATGTATGTATAACCATTTTAACCTCAAAATGAATTCTACGTTTCAAAATTACTCTGTGTTGAAGTTTTGAACGCAATCTCAGATTTTGTTCCGGATTTGTATGAGGGCCCGCCTCTGTGCCTAGGTTAGATGCGTGGCTACAAAACAAAATCGTGCGGAGAAAGGATAGGTTTGAGTTCTGGTTCTGGTATATAAGATCTTAGAGCCCGAAATTTTGTCGTTTCTCAGAGGGTACGAAAGTTGAAATAGTTTTCGAAACCTCGCAGTTAACTGTGGATGTGTTGAACACTAAGCTTCGCTAATGTGATGTCAACAAAAATTGTGTGAAATTCAAACTCAATGGGAAAAACCGTCTTATAGTTTTAAGGTACTCCGAGAAACTTATATTCTCTTCTATGATCATTATAGGATTTTAATTCAACACAAGTCCCAAACAAGTTAGTACTATTATTCCAGTAACAGTGAAGTCGTCTTCAGTATCTAATACTTGATTAGAGCCGGATTGAAGGTGCATCGATTGATGAAATCGAATTAATTGCATATTATTCGGCTTCTTGGTCGTAAGAAAATCTTTTTTAACTGTCTAAGAAGAGCTTAGTACTTTCCATTTCATTCCACTACGTGTTGTTATCTTATCAGATGCGTATTTCGACCTCAACTGTGAGGCCGTCTTCAGTATCTCGTACTTGACTCGACTGTCCGCAAACGAGACCTTCAAGTGGTCTTGTTGTGTAGGGGTTATCACGCTTATCTAGAGAGTAGGAGGTTGAGGGTTCGAGTCACTCCAAGACACGTGGATTCTTTATCGAAAAATTCATAGCAATTCGTCCATTTCGAAACATTTGCTATGCAAATTCATCAAAATTCACACTAATAAATAGAAAGAAAACATATATTTACCTCTGCTGGAGCAAATATTCTCATTGGAGTAAGATTAGAGCAGAGTTCAATTTTCTAGTTGTTCGCAAAATACAAGAAAAGGACCATTGCTTGATGCTGGATGGAGCAACGTCTACAACTAGTAGGCAATTCAGTTTAGTCTAGTGAAGAAGGACCGATAACAGTAGCGCTCCAGACCTCCAGGTTTCAGAAAGCTAATTCTTTATTACACGGACAGAAAACTGATTACATTGAAATAAAAAAATAGATTGTTATTTTTAAATGTATACATTTGATTGAAAATACGACAAAATTTATTGTTCTAACAAGATTTGTTAACATAATAGGGTAACGGTACCAATAGTGGAGGTATTAGTAGATCCAAAAAAGAAAATATTTTTCAAATATTGATAATTATGGGAAATTTACTGCTTTATTATCTTAGTCAATAGATAAACTAATAATTTTTTTATCAAAAATGAGATAGATGTCATTTAACATCAACAATTACCAAATATTGCTTGCACCACTATGGGTACACTGTTCCTTTAGTGGCGGTAAAAATTAATTTTGGTTCCTATAGTGGTGCTATCCATTGGTTTCTTATGAGACTCGCCACTATTGGTACAGTTGCACCACTATAGGTGCAAGGGAGTCAATTTTGTTAAGGAAAAACATTGTTTTCAATAGTTTTTCAAGCGAAATATTAAGGTAAGTTGCATTTAACAGGATATTTAAAGCACGACGCATGAACTGAAACCATCGTAAAGTCTATAAATATGATAAATCTCATTAAAACCCCACTACCTCCACTATTGGTGCTACCTCCACTAAGGGTACGGTTACCCTATCAATATCGAAGTATTATTGCTTTAACAATACAATTGGAAATGAGCTTTTCAAGAAAGCTCAAATGATTTCAATTCACACATTTGAAAACATCCTCAGCAGGTATCAGGTATCAGGTATCAGAACGTCGGCTCCAGGGGCACGTTCACCTCAATTTGGGAGATTTGTGCCATCGCCTTCACAGCCTTTTTCATCACACACCTGACGGAAAAGGAAGTGAACAAAAGGAAAGGAATGTGGATGGGAGAACAAAGGAATGTTTGGAAAAGGGCCCTTGAAGAGGGCATACAACGCATTAGCGTACAAGAGCTTATAGCTCCTTACCACAACGGGTTATGAACAACAAAATACTCTGAAGGTTCAGGTTTCTGAAGTCAATTTCACTAAGTAAGTGTTTACCAAATATTTGGAAACGCAATTGTGCATAGACTGGGCAGTTACATATTAGATGATAAGAAGTTCCATAATCGGATTCACAACTATCACAAACACATGATTCAACGCGTTGAATATTTGCCATGTGATAGTTCAGTCGGCAGTGACCTGTCAAGGCCTTGACTAAGACACTGCAATTCTGTTTAGACAGATTAGCTAAATAGCTTGCTACTACCGGAGATGGCTCCCGGATGTTTGATGACATGAATCCAGACTACTCCAATGCCATTTGTGCTGAGTGACAGCCCAAGAGTTGATCAAAAGCTTCACCCAACACTTGGATATTGGAATAGCTGGCTCAGGACCAATAAAGTCATGCGATGCTCCATTACGAGCTAACTCATCAGCCAATTCGTTTCCAGCTATGAAAGAATGGCCAGGTACCCATATAAGGTGTAAAGTATTTACTGAATTCAGTTCCTCAATTTGAGTTCGACATGCGATTACTAACTTCGACCTTGAGTTGGCCGAGGCGAGAGCTTTAATAGCTGCTTGGCTATCTGAACAGAAGTATATTACTTTGCCCATAATGCGTTGCTGCAGTGCAGATTGCACTCCACACATGATGGCAAATATTTCCGCTTGAAAGACAGTGCAGTGTGTACCCAGTGAGTGTGACTGTTCCAATCTCAGCTCACGCGAATAGACGCCTGCACCTGCTCTACCTTCGAGGAGGGAGCCGTCAGTGTAACAAACAATGCTGTCCGACATACTTCTCTCCAAATAGCCAGATGTCCACTCATCCCGCGAGGGGAATTGTGTTGAAAATGTCCTATAAGGAAAACTACTAACGTGTGTGAGATCACTTGGAGCAAGGACAATTTTGTCCCAATTAACCATAAGCGATAACAACGAAGTGTGTGTAGAACTGCGGTTTACAGGATTCTCTTCCATAAAACCGAGTACCCATAGTCGGTAAGTACAAGAAAATGCTTCTTGTTTGAGATGTATGTGTAGTGGGGCCACGTCGAAGAGAACTTCGAGAGCAGCCGTGGGAGTTGAAGAGAACGCACCAGTCATTGCCATTAGGCACATCCTTTGACGATGGCCTAATTTAGACTGAATTGTCCTCACTTCCCCCTTTTGCCACCACACAAGACATCCATAAGCCAAAATTGGTCGTACAACTGTTGTGTAAATCCATTTGATATATTTGGGTTTAAGACCCCAAGTTTTACCAAAGGTTCGTCGGCATTGGCCGAAAGCCATACACGCCTTTTGATTCTGAACTCAATGTTAGGAAAGTTCAGGAAAGCTTTGAATCCAAAAATTAGACCCACCTACTTTACTTGATCAGTTACATTGATTTCAGAACTAAAAAGATGTAATGGACGAATACCATTACGATTACGTTTTCCGTGAAAAGAACAATAGATGTTTTATTCGGATTGACCGAAAGGCCATATTGGCGACACTAACTTTCAACTACCTGAAGAGCATTTTGCATCAGGTCGAATAAGGTACACAGAAAGAAAAATCATTATTAAAATTAAGAAAAACATTGGTTAAAATAAAAAGTTGCATTGGTTCTTTTTCGTAGAGAGTTGCGAATGTTCAAATTAAAAGTACGCCAACTTTTAAAATAACCACATTTTTGAAAGCCGCATACCACCCTGAAATTAAAAGTTCAAACATTCAAAACAAATTGTAGAAATGTCAAACCAAAATGGGTACACTGTGAAAAAAGAAAGCGTATTATTCTCAATAAAAAATCATTTCATTCGCCCCAAAAAACCTCCCACCCGCAAACCCACCATTCAACTTTTCTTTACAAATTAAATTTATTCGTTTTTGTTTATTTATTCATGCTTTTTATTTCTTCATGTTCAGTGATGATTTGCATAGAACCACTGAGAGCTACGGTGAAGATGGCCACAAAAGAGCCACTTGTCGTGCTGCGCATCATAAGGGTCCGTAAGCATTACGCTACTGATTTCTCGTTCGTCATAGATGCCGAGACTCGCAATTTACCTATAGGAAAAGAAACCGAAAAATTCACATAAGTATACCTCGATAAACTCATACTATGATTAGCTGTAACAAAATCTAGAACTGCAGCGCTTACGAAATTGGAGCACCAAATTAAAGCGCAGTTTTGCTTATTTCACACTTGCCACTGACATTTTTGGGTTCTATGTAGATAAATAAAAATGACTTACCTGTCGATACCGCAAGAACAGCGCTTTGGAAGCTCACTTCAGCGTTATATGAAAGTGGATTTGTTTAGCCGGAAAACATAACAGCATGTTACGCAGTGCCCCAGATCTGAGTGAAAGATTATTTTTTATTGCGTTTCACTGTTTTGCCGGATTCGCACAAAGGTTTACCGTTGATTAATTTGACAGTTTCACAATTTTTAGGCTGAATGCAAGAACTTTTAATTTCACATTGAGAAAATGAGAAACGCACTTTCAAATAAAAAAAATAACTTTGACTAAAACGAATTTCATTTTCATTTTTAAGGAAATCAAGTACTTTTTAGGTGGAAAGTATGAAATTTTCTGTAAAACAATTTTTGTTTTTTGTGTGTAGTAATGCACAAACCCACTATCAATGTAAGATAGATAGTCGTCAGCAAATCCATAGGTAGGAAAACCGCCATTATTGAGTAACCTCAAAAGCGTATCTGCAACGAGATTCCACAAAAGTGGAGATAATACTCCCCCTTGAGGGCATTCGCAGTCACTTAATTTCCTAATCGCTGCTGGACGTGATGTCGAGTATAGATGTCGGTTTTAAGCATCTGGTGAATCCATTTGGTAATAATATTAGGTAGCCCATGACAACGTGCGGCTTCCAATATTGCATCGGATTAGTAAGCATGTTGATTAACATGAAGAGGCATGTTTGCCAAACAGTCATCACGAATGTGATGATCGATAATACGTTCTAAGCATTTCAGAAGAAATGAGGTCAGACTGATGGGACTAAAACTCTTGGCTTCTTCATACGAAGCACGTCCTCCTTTTGGGATAAACTTTACAGTGACATCCCGCCAGGATATGGGAATATACCCAGTAGCAAAACTGCATACCAAAAGCTTTTTTCAAAACATGTTTGATATGTTCAAACCTCTCTGAAGTAGAACAGGATAAATCCCATCCTCCCTGGAGATTTGTAGGAGCGAAACTGTTAAGTGCCCATTGAATCGATTCAGTAGTTATGATTCTACGTGCTTGAGCCCAAGACCCATAGCTACATGAAAAGACATCAGGATCATCCGAAGATGTTATATCGACACATCCAGGGAAGTGCGTATCAAATAAGTGCTCTAACGATTCTTCATCAGAAGAAGTGTAGTCGCCATTTGGCTTGCGAATTTCGCCAACTTGGAAATCCTTGGATCTCGCAAGAATTTTATTCAATCGACTGGCTTCACTCAAATTGGAAACATTTGCACAAAGGTTTTTCCAGCCGGATCGTTCAGCAGATCGTAGAGCCTTCTTGTAAGCTTTGCGAGCCAACTTGAAAGAATCCGTCCCTGCTGAATGGCGTCTGTTCCAACTCCTTCTGCACTGTTTCCTTAGCTTAGTGAAGTCGTCTTCAGTATCTAATACTTGATTAGAGCCAGATTGAAGGTGCATCGATTGATGAAATCGAATTAATTACATATTATTCGGCTTCTTGGTCTTAAGAAAATCTTGTTTAACTGTCTAAGACGAGCTTAGTACTTTCCATTTCATTCCACTACGTGTTGTTATCTTTTCAGATACGTATTTCGACCTCAACTGTGAGGCCGTCTTCAGTATCTCGTACTTGACTCGACTGCTTTTCCGCAAATTCGATGGTTTTTCCGCAAATGAAACATTTGAAAACATCCTCAGCAGGTATATGTGGATGTTTTTAATTGTGGTTCCATTGATATGAAATTGCTAAATTGATAATTTAACAAATTCAGTTGAAGCGTTGCATGCATTGTTTCAGTGGTAATAAAATCGAAATTTCATCGTTATAAAACATTTTATCAGCGCAATCTAAGTGCAGGAGGTCTTTTCACCTTACACTTTATTTCACTACTTTCTACTGAAATACTCCCAATTTTCAATTGGTTTTTCCATACATTTTTTGAGGCTTCTAAATATTTTTTTAAAATTTGAAACAAAAACCCAAAAAAGTGCTTTTTGTCGGGTAAGTCAACTGAGGCGTTTGTAAAGCCTGTCCACGTTAAATTTCGGACACTGTGACAATGTCCAATTGATTTGTAGCAATTTTATCACTTTGGACAAGAATGAAAACACGCTGAACGAATAACATAAAGCGGAGAGATTGAATTGTCATGTAAATTAATCTTCTCAGTAGTTTGTGAAAATTTTAAAAAATCGCCTGGGATGATGGGTGTCCGAAATTTAACGTGGACAGGCTTTATGTGTATGTACATATGTTAGTATGTACGCAAAAAGCCTTGCCATTTTTCGGCACTTATTCTTAATCGATTTGCTCACAACAAGTTGCATTCGATGATGAATTGACGCATTCATACACCAAAACAAAAATATTTGAATCTCATGTTTAATTCGTGGTTCAAATCTGCAGAAAATAGAACTGAGCGTTATAACAGTTTAAAGTTTTTGACAGTTGACAGGTATAAAAAATGAATCTAGAACAGCTGCTGGGAAAATGAATGTTTCAGATTCATATTAAAAATGACAGCCCCGAACAATTTGAATTATGCTGATTTTGCTCTAAGGGAAGATTCATTAATTACGTAACGCGAAAAATTGCCATTTTCAACCCTACCTCCCCCTTATGTCACACTTTTTGTATGAAGCATCTAAAAATTTTGTACGGATCGTCACACTTCGCCCCCCTCTAAGCGTTACGTAATTTGTGAACGCTCCCTAAGTGGATTAATTTAGTTAGTTAATTAGTTAATTTAGTCAGTGTCACTAAACGGTCCATTTATTCAATTGGGTCCTAAAGCCCTACCTCGTTTATGGTCGCAAACCATAGTGCATCGGCCAAGAACACTTGAACCGATGTTATAAAAATTCTGGTAAAAGTCTACACCAGTAAAAATAAAATTTTGGTGTTTTCAGTGTTTCATTTCAGAACGAATGAACCATCAGCCCAAAACATTAGGCCCATATATTAACTGTCAAAAGTTGAGTCAAGTCCCCTGCGGTGTTTTGCTTGTGCGTTTGAATAATATTATTCCGTAAGTCAAACAAGACCGAAAATGTCGAGGAAGCATTTTCCATATATTTTTAAATTTTCAATTACACAATGTTCCTTTCGATTTGTTGAGTCGGAAGAAAAACTGACGTGTGTATGATGATTAACTTCATCGTTCCCTAAAAGAAAATCGAATATCGATTCTTTATTTTAGGACCCAATTCTTAAACGTAATTGAGAAAATGAGAATCGTGTAAAAACAGAATCCTGTGTAACTATAATGAATTTACAAATATTTTAAGATTAGACAACCATCACATACCATACATAGAAATTGAACATATTTTCGCTCTGTTGCCGCAGTCTAATCAATTGCAAACGACCCACCGATGATAAAATATATGTGTTTCGAAGAAATATAGGCATTCTCAAATGTTCAGCTTGAACAAACGTTAAACGTCAGAATTAGAAATTCAATAACTGAACTTTCGAAAATTTTCAAGCGATTACGAGTGATATTTGCCATTACATAAAGGTAAGTTTTACATATTTTTATCATTGTATACAATCTGTTTTAATCTGCTTGTTGCTTTTTACCATTTCAGCAATCCGAAGATTTGAAGGTGCTATTTTTCAGTGGCAGAATTAAAAAAGCTATATGACATGGAGAATATAAAAGAAAACGAATTTTATTCGACGTGTGCGAAATAGGTAAGTGAAATATTTTCACAATCAAGCAAATGAATTATTTAAATTACTCCAAATCAAACAAATATATTTTATTTCAGCCCATCAGTTGTTGGTTCTCTCCCTATCCCGATGGCACTGAGGGGAGAATAAGAAATTAAAATAATATTTATGTGAAAAAAAGAATATGATGATAATGTAATGAAGTTATAAAAAACGAGATCTAAATTAAACATTTTCATGAAAAACATAAATTTATGAATATATTTATTAAAATCCTTCAAAATAAAATAAAAAGAAAGTCCATTTAATATAAAAATATAACATTTGAATCAAACATAGATTTCTTGTTGAATCTAACATAGCTCTTGTTGAATCAACAATACTATTTTATCGATCGAAGCTTTCAAAAAAGCTTCGTGAAGTTCAAGCTTACCAAGCTCTTTTGAAAACAACAAAAATGGATTGTTGAAATAACAATAATTCTTATTACCGCCAAAACAATGCGAAATTCTTTTTGAATTTATGTGAGATATTATTGTTTTTAAAATAGTTTTTTCTGCGTGTACAAGAAAGCCACGGAATACATTTAACTATTTTCACTGGAAGGTCGACAAATATCGTGAAGCTGTTTTGGCACATTCAAGGTAATCCAAATATGAACTGAAGATCTAAACTTTGTATATCGAAAAATATTGTTACAGATGTAGGAATCGAGGACAGCGTTGGAAACTTGAAACATTACAAAATAGTTTTGCAATATCTGTGCATTATCCAGAAGATACAAGGAATGTGCAGGGTCCGTCAATTGGAGTGCTACATTAGATTAAACGGATAAATTGATCAAAACGAAAATATGTCATTTAAATTTCGTTAAATTTTACAAGAAAACATATCACTTTTAGAAAGCTCACTGGTCAAGTTGATCTTTTTCGTCCTTGAGGTAAAACACTCGTCGGATACGATTTAGGAACGCATCGTACGAGTGCCGCAGGTGCTTTTGTGTTTTTTTTTCTCCAAATGCCACCAGATGTCATTCTAGGACTAGTAAAAAACATGATGTTTTAGAGCAGACGCGGCCTCCAACATACTATAGACAGTGAAATTTGTAGGGTTCAGGTCAAAAGGACTCACTGGCCACTCTTGGCTCGAAATGAAGCCAAGAGTTGGGTTTCCTTTTTGAAGTTGAACACATATCGTGACTCAGAAGTGCGATCACTCAGCGCCGGAGAACATGGATCGTAACGACATGCGGAGGTTTTATGGGACTGTCAATGGTGCGCGGCATAACACTGCGCTTCTGTCCACCATGTGCAATGACCGAAAGGGAAGTTTGATGACATGCAAGATTGTGGTGACAGCAAGGCGGGAAGATCACCTTGAAGATTTGTTGAAAAGGAAGATGTATTAGGAAACAGAATGAACATAGTTGACCATGGTCAAGCTGGGAAACCAACAACACTGGATGAGGCTACGAAGGCTCGAAATGAGCTGAAAAGTTGCAGAGAAGGACGAGATCCCAGTTAAGCTTCTCAAACTTGGTAGTGAGCAGCGGCATCCACAACATTATTTAGGCCTTCTATGGCTTACGAAACAAGTTTAGGCTTCGAGACATGCTGACGGAAACAAAATTTCCTCTGCATAAAACTTTCATTCTACCATTTACATGGAGCGTGAACATTTACTTATCACTAAGCACAAACGCGGAAAGACAGAATTGCGAAAATTATATTCAAGAGAGAACCGAATAGAAGTCGGTGACTTCGTGGAATGTCACGAATACGCTGGCTGCATGCGAAAAACTGAAGGAACACTATACAAGATCGACAATAATGGAGCTCCACAATACGCCAGGTGTAGGTGTAACGACGATATAGCTAACCAGGCAGGTACCCAGTTTGTACTTCATTTGGAATTCAAGAATTCATTCAGCAGTTTTTTTGAAAATTACTCAGGAAATTTATCCATAAATAATTTAAAAAATTCCATTAGGAATTTCTCTGTAGTTCTAAAAGGAAGTCCGTCAGAAAATCTTTTAAAAATCCACAAAAATTTTACGGATTTTTTTCCAAAAAATCGTTCGTTACTTCTAGAAAGAAATTCCGGGAAATGCTTTGCAGTTTTCCCCAGATTTTTTTTGTATTTTTTTTACTAAGGTAATACACAATTTTATGATAAAACCCTACACACTTAATTCTATTTACCGGGCTCGGTAACTGAATTACCGATTTCTCAACAGCTGAGCTCTCGGTAGTCGCCTCGGTAATCGAATTCTATTACCGAGTTCTCGGTACAGAATTCATGATAATGAACTGTCAAAAAATACCGAGCAGATTTGTAACAGTTACTGAGCACTCGGTAAAAAATACTGGTGGATCTGTAAAAATGTAACTGACTTCTGTAACTCTAATTACCGATTTAAATGTAATAAAATTTTCATCTTTCTCATAAATAATAGAAAGCAATTGAAATTTCAGTTCTTTAATTGTTTTTATGTATATGTACTTATCAGGATACTTTTGTTTTTTTGCATCATCACATTTTTCCACTCTTGATTTCTCCCAGTAGTGAAATGACCTCGGAATGCTACCTTAAAGGGAACGTCGTAGGGCCTTATCGCCGTCCTGAAAACCTGTTTCTAGAATTGAAGAATGTGATTTGTTTAGGAGCAACCTTGGGGGAAACAGAATTACACATACCTGCAGTCGGATCCGAATCCAGAATCTAGTAAATTAAATGGTAACGCAGCGACGACCTCAACGACTGGTGATAACCATATAGTTTAAGTTTTTTTGCCTAGAAATGTATCAATCAAATTGATGAACAAATTTTTGTAAACTGGAAAAACATCTTGATCAGCGTTGGTATGAAATATTGTAACTTACCTGATTATTATATGATTATATTTATTAGAATCGATTTATACCAAAGCAAGTAATCACGAAACAAATTCGTTGAATGAAATCGATCTCAAGATTCCGAAAAATGGCGTCACATAAGGCGGCACGTGGTCGGAACTGTGAGCTCGGTATTTATTTTAACTGGGCTCAGTAAAGTGCATTTGATTTTACTGAGTGATCGGTTTAATTTTTGACAAGTGCAGAACATTTTGTTAGAACAGTGTTGATCGGTTATGCATACTACCGAAACTCAGTATTCTATTTTGAACAACTGAGTCATCGGTAAAAATAAATACAGAAACCAGTAAATTCTTTTTGATTAACTGAGTTCTCGGTGAAATTTTTCTTTTACCGAATAAAATCAGTAAAAAATATTACCGAGCTGAAATTCTCGATTTAAGTGTGTAGGTGTTGCGGATATAGCCGCTTTTCTGCGCTCAAACATGCTGAGGGATATTTCAAAATCACTCCCATAAACAGAATTATTTGGCAGTTACTTTTCTGTCAAGCATTTGCCAGTTCATTTTTTTACCCAAACACTAATAATACTTCTCAATATAAGATCTGAAACGAACATAACCACAATCTTCAATTTTTGGCTCCGGCACAATAGAAAATGTAGTATGCTATGGATAATAAAAAAAATGGAGAACAACAAAGTCAACAGACGTCAACTATCTAGGACGAAAACAAGGATTTACGTTTAGGATATTATAGTAGTTTAATAAAATTTGTAATGATTTTCTCATTTTTAGGCTTAAAATAGGTCAAACAAAGGATACTTTTACGGGCGACTGCTGGATTTTTTTTCTATTTTTTTTCATGTGCGCCAATAAAAAACATTGGATATGAAAATGGGCACAGAAAAATCCTGTATTTGGGACTAAAATGTTTTTCATATTTTTATTACATTATACAACCAAAATATTACTTCTTCTCATTGCAATGTAGTGTGCCTATCATTAATCAAAAAGTTTTGTATTGTTTTTCTCTGAATGAGATTCTTTCATTTTTTCAATATATTATTCACGGTAAAATATTGTGGAATTCTACATACGCGTTACCTCAATGAATCTTTATATTATTGGACTCCAAAAGATTCTGAAAAAATCTCATCCCTTGAATATCTGCAATATTGTTATGCAAGAAGTAAATTCTCAACCAATAAAATCGTGTCATGCGTTCATTTGCTTCGCGATTATTCCTAACTGCAATCCATGGAAACAATTTCAAACACTTTTTTCTCCTGTTCGGGTGTGCCACTGCGACCTGTTATTAGATCTATTGTAGCGTTACCCGTATCCTTAGTGTTTAAGTGCATGTCGAATTACTTCATTACTATTGATAAGCAATGCAGTATCGTTTTCGATATATTTGTTGTTTTGTTTTCTCAAGAGCAACATGACAAGGTCCCGCTATTTAGACCCTTCACAGAGAGAAAACCCATTGAAGGCGCGCCCCTTATCAATAGGAAATCAATCCTTTCTTGAGAAAACAGAACAGTGATACTGTTTTTGGCCATGCATCGGAGCCCTAGCCACATCCTTGTCTTGCTTCTAGAATATCACCAGTAAAACAATGAAAACCCGGGATTTAGCTCTGTCTACAAGACCATTTCAAGCAAGAGAATTTGTTCAGTAATAAGAACTTCCGTGTGTTCCTCTCACTACCATTGTTCACCAGTTCAAGAAGAGTTAGTACGTATTTAAACCCCTAACTCGATTTTTCTCGCAGTTAGTTCAGCCTAGGACCGGGTACCGAGGTTTTATAACTAACTAGCTTTATGTACCCGGCCTTGCTCGGAATTGCCAGTTTGGTTTGCAGTTTTTTTTACAATCGGAAAATGATAAAACCAATTGATCTACAGGGTAGCTGTGTTTACTTATTCATACTTTATCATTTGATTAAAAGAAGGCTTTTGGAAACATTGACTGATTTTGAAGAAGGGATCGTGGGTTTGAAAGGTCTTATTCCGTGAAAACGTCTATTTCTAAAGAAGGAAAAACATTCATCGATGCCATATTCGGGCAACGCATATTTTTAAAGAAGGGATCACACCCACCATTGCCTTATTCCGGGCAAATGCCTTCTTTTGAAGAAGCAATCACATCCACCATTCAGAAGGAAACACATTAATCATTGCTTTTCACTGGGCATACAATTATTCCGATGAACAACAACAACAATCCTCTCTATAATAGTTTCCTTTGGGTAGGGATTACGTGCTTACGTGTTTGGTTTGAATTGATCTATGCGATAAAAAGGTATACTAAACTGTTCGTTTAATGAATATACCCTCTCTCTCATTTAGCTATGGCACTCATACCCAGTCTGATATAGATATAGTCTTCCTTAGACAGTTAATATGGGTTCCAAATTTGGTGAACATCGATAAATGGGTTCAGAAGTCATGCTGAATTGATCGATAACTAAACAATACCCCCTCTCCCACACCCTCCCCTTTTTTTTAAATTACTTAACCACATCCACTAAAATCGCTTCCTTAGGACAGACAATATTTGATACAAATTTGGTTCAAATCGGTTATGAGGCTCAGGATTTACATTGAGTTGATCGATTGCTAAACAATACCCCTCCTCCCATACCCTCCCTCTTTTGTAAAGAACCCCCCTCCTCCCGCACCCTCCCTCTTTTCCAAAGAGCATGCCTAACCCCCTATCGACCCCTTCTTAAGATAAAGAATTTGTGTTCCAAATTTGGTCGAAATCGGCCAAGGGGTTCGGAATTTAAACTGCGTTGATCAATAGTTAAGCAATACCCCTCCCCCCATACCCTCCTCCTTTTCCAAAGAGCACACTTAACCCCCTATCGTTCCCTCTGTAAGATAAAGAATTTGTGTTTCAAATTCGGTTGAAATCGGCCAAGGGGTTCAGAATTTACACTGAGTTGATCGATAACTAAGCAATACCCCTCTCCACACCCTCCTCCTTTTCCAAAGAGCATGCTTAGCCCCCTATCGTCTCCTTCTTAAGATAAGGTAATTGTGTTCCGAATTTGGTCGAAATCGGCCAAGGGGTTCAGAATTTAAACTGCGTTGATCGATAACTAAGCAATACCCCTCCCCCCATACCCTCCCCCTTTTCCAAAGAGCATGCTCAACCCCCCTATCGTCCCATCCTTAAGATAAAGAATTTGTGTTCAAAATTTGGTTGAAATCGGCCAAGGGGTTCAGAATTTAAACTGCGTAGATCGATAATTAAGCAATACCCCTCCCCCCATACCCTCCCCCTTTTCCAAAATGCATGCTCGACCCGTCCCCTCCTTAAGATAAAGAATTTGTGTTCTAAATTTGGTTGAAATCGGCCAAGGGGTTCAGAATTTACACTGAGTTGGCCGATAACTAAGCAATACCTCTCCCCCCACACCATCCCCCTTTTCCAAAGAGCATGCCTAACCCCCCTATCGTCGTCTCCTCAAGATAAAGAATGTGTGTTCCAAATTTGGTTAAAATCGGTAAATGGGTTCAGAAGCTATGCTGGAACATACATACAAACATACAAACATTGAGTTTTATATATATAGAATATAGATATATAGATAGATAGATAGAAGATAGATAGATTGCTTGAAAAGTTGTTTCCGCTGCATACAGTCTAGCCTCAAACAAGAGGAATTCGAGTCTTTTAACTGTCTGCAAGGTAACATTAATTATGTTTTATTTCTGAGACTGCTGTTGGTAGCGGGGACTAAATACGATGAATCCTTAATTACCACAACTTATTGCCCTAGCTAGAAAAATGGTTTAAGCTAGGGCTCTGTTTGGTAGATCTTACACCGCAACACACTACGTCAAAGTGATCTACCGTGTTACGGGATAAAGACTAAATATGGAAAAATCCAACTAGGCTTGATGACCAATTTGGGTTATAATTGGAAGGAAAATATAATTATGTGAATGCACTAGTTTTGTTATTGTAGAATTGCATTTCTCTCACGTGAGTCGCCCATGTATTTGAAATAGGAGTATACGAATATTCTAACTTCATTCGAACAGTCCCACGTTACTCTACTCGTAGAATATGCATAGAATATTGGCAGGTTTTCCCGACAGGATATTGCACTTCGTCACACCGGCCACCAGGACCGCCAGTCGCCAGTCATGCGTCCATTCGAAATGTCGGTAGCAAGTCCAAGGCATAGGTTGTTTTTGTCCAAAAACCAAAGCAAAACAGTGGTAGTGGTGATCAAAAATCGAAAAATTGACTTGCTTTGAATTACGTTATTGTATACCATTTGAAAGCAAGGTATTTCAAACCTAGATTCCCAAAATGACAGCTCTCTGTGATAAAAACCCATTGCGCCACAGATATCAGACCTAGGAAAATTATGAAAATTATGGAAAAAGTTTAATATAATCAAATGTAATTTTCTCAGCGAATAACGGCGAGCCTTTTGCCTTGCATTGTAAAAATGCAATTCAGCTTTTTAAGCAGTCGTTCTTCTTTGGCAAGATCAATATTATATTTTACCTTGATATATTCAAATACTTTTGTGGCATTGACTATTTGAGATTCTTCTGGATCAAAAAGTAACACGATGCTCCTCTGTTCCACATTATCACAAACAATTCTTTTCAGAGTTTTTTTTTATCAAATGACTGCACAATATACACGTTGTTAGCGTTAAAGCTGAAAACAAATTCATGATTTGAAAATATTGTCCTCGTCTTTTAAATGCAAGTAGAGTGCGTACTGACGACCGTGGGTTCGAGTTCCATCGAAGGAAAATGGTTACCTCCAATACATTTTTCAAATCAAAATCTTCCACATAATGTACATATTCACATTTGTGCTTTCAGAACATTGTAAACTTTCTTATGTGTTTTTCTCATTACATTTCATAATGCACGAGAAAGGCACCATCGCCGCTAGGGCTGGGCTGTATTACTGTTTAGTGTTTGTCCTATTTTTAGTGTTGTCTAACACATAAATTGTAAAAAGCATATTTGAAGAATATAATCATCTGCTTTTGCAATATTTCAAAGGTACAGACCTATCTAGCAAACATTAAAGCTTGCACTTCTATTGTAAGCTCTCCCTTCTCAAAGCTTCAGTCGACTGAAACTTATTCACCATCAATTTTGGTAGGCACCGACGTTACCAAAAATGAGCACAGGAGGCGACACAACTGCCAAGAAAGCTTTTCGTTATTTTTTCGTTTGAATCACCTTACAAAACTACACGAAAAAAAATAACCTTATATGTTATGGCAAAAAACATTCGAAAATACTTATACTCTTCATTATGCGACCTAATGAATGATCACATATCAAAAAGCTAATAACATTCATAACTTAATGAAAAGTATAAGTTTCGGAATGCATGTGACTAATGCGATGTATATAAGTTTTTTCTTATACATATCATTAAGCGCCTGCTTTGGCAAATAAGTATTAGAAATATTAATGATAAATAACATTAAAGTTTTTACGTGTATGTGGACAGAAAGGCAAACTGACGTCTTTGGCTCGAATTTTTATTATTATCACGAGTTATCATTCTTAGCTACAATGTGACACATTCTATATCAACGTATTACAGGATCGTGAAAAACATGGCTTGCTCGGATGATATAATTAGTAGAGCTACACTTTTTAAATTAGTAAAACACTTTTTATATACGCTAATGGAAAATTTCTTATAGGACATCAAATGAAGACGAAAACTAACAAATTAATTGAAAACACTTTTTTACTTACATTTCGAACGCATCAATCCCACAGAAATGCTATTGGTAAAACATTCGTTCCACCTGATTAAGTATGCACCCTCTCCCAAGTAACCGAACAGATGCGTCATCGGATAAAGTAAAGAAAAAAAAACTACGAATAGTTTAATTTGCATTATTTTTTTCTACTTCATTGATCCGTTGCAGAGGTAAACTGCAACTGCATAATCGACAACCTCTCGTAACGGATGGCACACGGGCTGCGGTGGATAGGAAGTAAAATTGGAAGCACGCAAAATGCGACCCTCTTCCTTCCAACTGCAGACAGTTTGAACCACTTTGTCTTGCCCATACTTTTTTTACCCTAACGATTTTTTTTTTCATATTCACCCCCTCAGATTTTTTTACCGAGCGACCCATCCATTCGTTCCTTTGTACATGTTAGACTCGTGCTCCGAGGAACAATAAGTTCTAATGAAAAAAATCGCATTTTTCTCCCGGATCTCCCTTGGCAATTTTTTTATGCGCGCGGTTTCCCTTCGCCCTTCGTTGCTTGTCGTTTCTTGTCCTAGTGCAGCGTGTCCCTGAGCAGTGATTCCCAATTTTGTATGGGTTGATTATTATCAATCTGAAGAATACGATGACCCTTTGGTGAACAAAGAGCTAAAAAAAATCCAGGCTTACATATGCCCCAGCATTCATTTAGTATATTCAAGAAGGTTTGCAGTCTAGACTTGTTTAGTGGAGCCCTCACTTGTCATAAACACGAATTAGAGCTATTCCATTTTAATCCACCATCCGTAATCCTTACAGATATATGCATTGCGATCGACAAGTTAAACCGTCTTCAGTGTGTCTCGTTCTTGACAATTTCCACAACTCTTCAAGTACCACCGGATTTTTCCGATTTTTTTTTTATTTTTACATGGGGTTAACCAAAAATGACCAAATCCAAACTGCAACCCCAGTGTACGTTTACTCTTCAAAGCGCTGCTCATCCACTTCACGGGAAGCGACACTATTGCTGATTTTTGTAACAGTGCTTTTGCTTGGGCCTTATGTTATATGTATATTAGCTTTTGAGAAGCATGGATGAAATTCCGCATAAAATGTAACAAATCTTAAATAATTGCATATTATTCGGTAACTGGGACGTACCAAAACCCATTTTTTTTGTTAAAATTCTTGCCTGGCCATATGCACAGCACATGTTTCCGAAATGGACAAATTGAAACTAAATTTCGAATGCTGATGTTTTTTTTATTGTCTTTATTTTATTGTCTTTATTTTATTTAAGCCCGAAGCCGAATCCTGATGTTTTTTTTTCGCAAACGTGACCTTTAAGTGATTTTGTTGTGTAGGGGTTATCACGCATATCTAGTGAGTAGGAGGTTGAGACTTCGAGTGCCTCCTAGACACGTGGATTCTTTTTCGCAAATTTAGTACATATGCGCAGCCAAAATATTTAACAAAAATCATGAACAATCCAAATTCCATGAAACCCGTTAATCCTTCTAGTAGATTATTGTGACGGATCATGAAGCGGGCTTGGTAGTCATATGGCTACTGCTTCTGCCTCATACGCAGGAGGTCGTGGGTTCAATCCCAGGTCCGTTCCATTCTCCTACTTTGTATCTTCCTCTATATTTCTCATGTTCTAGCAATCGCTAGAACTGGAAATGGACTTTCATACCGTTTCCATTTTTATTCCTATACCTTCAACTTGAGTATTCTAACAGTAATCTGCTAGAATTGGAAATGAACTATAGGGCTCGTTTCCTACATCCAATTAGAAATTCCATCAGTTACCTTCTCCTATCTATCACATTGGCAGCTCGTTAACCAAGACGGACCTCTGCCTCTCCAACCTAACCCAGAAATTCCAACAAATTCCGCATGAACTCGTGGCAAGTGCAGAGGTATATTCGGCTTGCAGTGGGCGAATGATTGCATCATCATTTCCTCCCCTTCCCTACATTGACTTGCATTCTGACGTGGCAGGCGCCAGTATGACCTAACAAATGAGATCACCAGTACTTGTACATTGAAGATGTGTGCTAGTCCCAAGCAAACATCTGTTGGTTCCCTGTGCAAGAACAGCTGATCTGGTCATAATGGAGTAGCAACTACGAGCAGTCAATCAAGCTCAAGCTCAAGCTCAAGCTAGTAGATTATTGTGACGGATCATGCCGACGATGGATCGGGTGATGTGTGTAGCTCAAGTTTCAGGGATGTACTCGAGTTCTTTCTGAAATATGCGGCGGATACGGCAAAGTGATGGACTTTCATGCTTGCTGTTTAACACGTTTTGACGGGATAATACGGAGAACAAGGATTGAACCGAATGGTACGATTCTTACAAGGTCCGTTGAACTATTTGACGACGTCTTTGATATGAAATTCTGATATTAAAAAGATTTAGAGAAATGTCGGACTTTTTTTCAAATTCAGGAGAGCTTGCGTGAAATTCAAACCATTAGATTATCTCTGAGTCATATTAATTTCAGAATTATCTAACAAAATCTTATATTATTCAAAAATAGCATCCATGTCCATGATAAGCATAGTAAATTTGTTCTTCTTGGGTTCAACATGTTTGAGAAACACTGTGCTAGTGTAACGCGTTTCCCTTACCGTCCCACTTTTACAGTAACAGCGGGTATGATCGCCAGATTTTTTCTGGGTTGCTGCAGCGTACTTTACCATAGCCATCGATTCGGTGGTGGGTAATTTCACCCCCTCGAAGTAATGTGATATTAAATTATACGTGAGTGTAGATGTACAAACACCAAGATTTTTTTCATCATATGCGCGCTTCTTTGGTCGAGGCAGAGCACGAGATTTCAAGCGGACATAAGAAAGTCGTTTGAAAGAAAGCTTTAGCTGTGCAGTAATACAGTTGTGGTCAGGTTTTCTCAACAATGCAAGTTATCACACCATGTTATTATTTTTTTCTTATAATGGACAATAGAATGAATGATGAAATTGTTCGGAATCAGTCCAGAGAAAAACTATTTATTGTAGCAGTCTTGTCATCAGCTCAAAACTATAAATATTGCTACGTCTTCTGTTCTAATGTATAACCTCTATTCAAACGAAGGCTGTATGAAACTAGCTGAGTAATCGGTTACTCAGCAAAAAAATATTACTTGGGTACACCTCTGCTGCTACTTACAAAATGAAAATAAGCTATACATATGAAATGAAAATAAGATTAGTGAACGTTGACAGAAAGATACTCTTAATCATGTAATAAAGCTAGTAATCTGAATAGGCTATAACGGCCTTCTACCTCAGTACCATTTTGTTCGCTGGTTGATCCCCGGCTGGTACTTCTTATACCATAGCTCCCTCATTCTGATCGCCAAGATCGCCATTTCACGTCCGCCAACTGGAAGGGTCCATCAGCCTTCAGGTCTTTAACGACGACCGCTCCATGTAGCTGATGATTTGGGGTTATCGCCTTCTGCCCATTTGACTCCTGCTTCACGACGTGTAGGTGATTAGACGGACATTCATCATGGCCGCCTTGGAAGGTATTTATCATATCGTTAACTTTCACCCATCATCGAAAGTCTTGAATAACTTTTTCATCGATCGCATAATTCGTGTTCCAAGAGGCCACCCATATGGAGGGTTCCGGAAAGGTGAAATTCTCACTTCTTGGAGGAATCCACGACGGATTACGAACATTCTTCATCGATCCTCTCGGCAAATTTACCGTTCTTCTTGCTGGTTCCTCGAGGTTCGAAGAACTCTTGCGACATTCCACGCTTGTATATGAACCGCCGAATCACAAGCAAGCATGACTGCACCGGTAGGCTATGCACTGCTTTAAGATGGGCCGCTCGAACTGCTAAGCAGGTAAACGATGCCACCCATTGTTTTTCGCCACGATGGCTGACCGTCGCCGTAACTGCCACAAGGTAGTCTACACCAACTCCTGAAGTGGCTACAGGTGCGGAGCTACACGCTACACCACCTTCTGGATCACTGCTCGAAACCTTTGTGAAACCTTTGTCGCAGCTCGATTAACACAGTCTCCATGTTCGCATGGCTAAACGCTTTGTAATGAGTGTCAGCTCTACAATACTATGATTTCTTGTCATAATAATCGGAAACCATTTACCGTTGGGGATCGAAATTCATACAGCACCGAAGTCGAGTCAAGTACGAGACACTGAAGACAACCTTACTGTTGAGGTCGAAATACGTATCTGTCAAGATACAATTAAGTGGTGGAATTCAATGGGATTGTATTAACTCGTCTTATGACAAGTGACCGAAATCCGTTCACTGCGTGTTATATCAATAAATTAAAGGGTATTTAAGGAAATTATTTTTTAAATCAATTATCTCATCCTGATCTTATACTCGATAGTAAGCTTTTTGGCAATTGAAAAGAAAAGTAGGCCTTGAAATTAAAATAGAACAATTTTAAAACAAACCTTCACCTAGCAAACGCGAAGTTTTAAGTGCCATTAGCTTCCATGTTGGACATAATTGTACCGAAAGTGATTGCGTTTAAATTGCAAATTGCAATTGATATAGTTAGACGAACAAAATAAAAATCAAAGGCATCGCTTCTTACAGTACGTATTGAACTATTTACAACGTTGGTCTGATCAATAGGTCTGCTTTAATTCAAATATTATGTTTGAAAATAGCTGTACGGATTATTATGATTCGAAAGCCGTCCACCATGGACAGATATTGATTCAGGAAGTATTGATGTTGTTCGTAATTTTGTCTTATTTTCGAAGTCTTCAACACAATATAGTGGAGCACATAAAAAATAGAGGCCCTCGTGCATCTATTTCAATGACGAACGTTCTATTTGCATTCGATTCGTATTTTCTAGAGACTTTTTCTAGTAACTGTTAAAAAGGTAGGCTTGTTCAGAAAAAGTTGAAAAAAATATCAAGCCAGTTTGTTCTATATGAAAAGTCCATATTTTTACAATAATGGGACTTCCCGACTAGGAAGGCAAAACAAGATTATAACATGATTGTAACAACATCAGTTATTTATAACAACCTTTGATATAATCGAGTTATGATACATCATTATCACATTTTTTCTTAACAAATTATAACAGAATTAGTTATGTTTCATTGTTTTGTTAGAAAATTTAGTTATTTTAACAACATCCTGAACCAAGTTTATAACAGCCTATGTTAGAAAAACTGTTGAACTGTTGGCTTGATATTTGTTCCTTATTTTCTCCAACTGAATTTTTTTCAAGTTGAACTTTCACGCGATTATAGGCAGAATAGTGAATGTGAAAATCATGAAGTTCGTAACTCGACTTGTCGAGACACTGACGACGACCTCTACATCGAAATACGTATCTGTCAAAGGCTCAATTAAATGGGATAGTACGAACTTATTTCATGACAAAGGAAGATATTCCACTGAAAGCTCCTTCCTTCTTCTCGATTCTTATTTCTTACTGATCAATTTTAATTTCTCTCTTCGCATTTTTACTTAAATGAGAAGTGAGAGATAATAAGTGAAAAGTGTGAGCCCTCCTTAGCCTAGCGTTAACCATGCTGAGAGTGGCTGGGTTCGATTCCCGGTGCCGGTCTAGGCAATTTTTCGGTTTGAAAATTGTCTCATCTTTCCTGGGGTATAAAAGTATCATCGTGTTAGCCTCATGATATACGAATGCAAAAATGGTAACTTGGCTTAGAAACCTCGCAGTAAATAACTGTGGAAGTGCTTAAGTGAACACTAAGCTGCGAGGCAGGAATGTAATCCCAATAAGAAGAAGAAGAAGAGAAGTGTGTTTTACTTTTCACAGTGAGAATAGCGAAACGAGACGTCTCACTTGTCTTTTCTCATTTGTCATATCACACTGTGAAAAGTGAGAAGTGAGAAATGAGAAGTGAAAAGTGAAAAATTAGGAATGAAAAGTGAGTGGTGAGAAGCGAGAAATGAGGGTCTTCCGATTTTCGCTGATGCAACTCGTGGTTCATTCGCCTCCTCCACGTACCGTCCGCTATCTGCACCCCACCATAGATGATACGCAGCACTTTCCTTTCGAAAACTCCCAATGCGCGTTGGTCCTCCACGAGCATCGTCCAGGTCTCGTGTCCGCAGAGAACTACCTGTCTAATAAGCATTTTGTAGATTGTCAGTTTGGTCGGTGGCGAACTTTATTCTATCGGAGCGTTTTGCGGAGTTCAAAGTTCGTACGAATTCCTACCATGATGAGTCTCCGAATTTCTCTGCTGGTATCGTTATCGGCGGTTACCAGAGACCCAAGTACACGAATTCTTCAACCTCCTCGTTTTCATCACCACCGATAGAAACTCATAGTGGGTGGCTTACATTGGTGGCTTACCTCTCTTGAGCCTCTTCCTATCATGTACTTCGTCTTCAACGCGTTGATGACTAGTCCAATCCGTTTAGCTTCGCTTTTCAGTCTGATGTAGGCTTCCTCCATCCTCACCCTCTGCGCGTTTCGAAGGGACTCGAGAATGCCCCTGAAACTTGAACTTCGCACATCACCCGATCCATCGTCGCCTTGATCAACCGTATCAGTTTATCCGGAAATCCGTTTTCGTGCATTAGCTGCCATAGCTGGTCCCGATCGATTGTATCATATGCGGCTTTAAAGTCGATAAATAGATGATGTGTGGGCACGTTGTATTCGCGGTATTTCTGCAATACCTGACGTACGGCGAACACCTGGTCTGTGGTAGATCGTTCACCCATAAATCCCGCCTGGTACTGCCGCACGAACTTTTTTGAAATTGGTGTTAGTCGGCGGCATAAAATTTGGGAGAGTACCTTGTAGGCGGCGACCAGCAATGTGATTGCACGGAGGTTGCTACAATCCAGCTTATCGCCTTTTTGTAGATGGGACAGGAACACACAACACCTTCCATCCACTCCTGCGGCAAAACCTCGGTGCCTAACCACCGTGTTTAAACAGCTCTCCTGGTAGTTGGTCAACTCTAGGGACTGCTTTTTAGCCGGCCGATCTCCTCCTGGATTTCCTGGAGATTCGCAGCCGGCAGTCGTATGTCCTGCGCGCGTGCTCCTAGGTTCATTACCGTTAACCGCCATATCGCCATTCAGGTGCTCTTCGTAGTGCTGCTGCCACCTTTGGATCACCTCACGCTCGTTTGTAAGAAGGTTCCCGTTTATGTCCTTACACATGTCGGGCTGTGACACTACCCGTAATGCTGGGTAGATACCTTTTCGTGGTGTGTTACGGGTAAGTTCTACCATGGTCACATTGCCAGCTACAGGCACATCCTGACCCTACGAATACCTTCCCAATATCCATCTCCGTGATACTTATTCCTTCTCTCCCTAGTAACGGTACAGACAAGCGTGGCCAGGAATAGTAATTCTAATGCTTTTGTCATTTTGTCACAGATTGAAATTAAGGATTACACCCACCTTGATTTCTGATAGCAATCTGAACAGAGATTTCAAAGGAAACATGAGTATCACTAGTTTCTAGTCCACGAAATATACCGGAGCAATGCCATGCTTTCGTGTTTTATATATTCGTAATATATTTATTTTCCATATTTTATTATACTTATGTTTCATATTTCATTATATTTATTTTCATATTTTTACATTTTATTTTTTAATTTCTTTATTTTTAAAATTTTATATTTAACATTCTATTATTTTTGTGTCTTAAAATTTTCATATTATTATGTTATAATATTATCATAGTTTCATATTTCTTTAAATTTAACATTCCACTTTCAAATTTGATATTTTATGTTTTATATTTTTGTATTTTCATATTTATATAATTTCATGTTATTACACCTTCATATTATAATATTTTTATATTATCATATTTTCCTTACTCTTATATTTTTTATATATTATATACACATTATGATGCCTTTTTTATGCTTTCACATTTTTTATATTTGTATATGTTCATATTTTTATACTTTTGTATTTTCATATATTTGTATTTTTTCATATCATATTTTCATATTGTAGTTTGAAATATTTAATTTTCATATTTCAATTTTTTGCCTTTCTTAAATTTTCATACTTTCATGTTGTTATAATTTAATTAGCATATTTACGTATTTCTATATTGTTATTATATTATTTTTTATGTTGTTCTAATTCCGTCTTCTATATTTTTGTGTTTTAATATTTTTATATTATCTGATTTACAGATCTTTATATTGTCATATTCTCAAAATTTAATACTTTAATATCACATTTTATATTTTAACATTTGCAATATTATCATACTCTCATGTTTTATGTACTCATATTTTTGTATCTTCATTTTTATTTTCATGTTTTCATATTTTTTAAATTTTCATATAGCAATTTTTATTCTATTATTACACTATATTTTTATGTTTCTTATTTTAATATAAAAAAAACATATTTTTATGCTTTTATATATTTATATTATTGTATTATGTACTTTCATACTCATTTAACATTTTCATAGCCCACTACAAAACATCCCAGGAAGGAAAGCTTCACAACCTGCCATGTAACCTTTACGTAGACGACTTCCTGGCACATAAACTGCTATCTGATATATAACATTCTAAATAATAAATAAATTCTTTACAATTTCCAGCTTCTTCTACAAAAGATGTACATCCCGAATCAACTTCGGCTCCTAGTTGACGTTGTATTCTACAAATATATATAAAATTTGATAAAATTTCTTATCATAATGTTATTCATTTCACTACATATTTATTTATATACAATTACCAAAATAAGAACTTAAAAAGAACGCGGTGCGTATGGTACGGTATGTCCACGCATCCTTCAACCCCTGTAGATTCGTGATATGTATCATGTTGAAGTGACTACTTGAACACGATACATCTCGAAGAATCATCTCTGCGGCAAACACAACGCAGTGGGCCTGGCTGCTTTGAAGTTTATGTCATACCACTGGTATGCTGTGAGCCTCAATATTGACAAGAAAAATTATTGGGCGTCATCTAACTCAATAGTTTTCCAGGATGCTTTCTTTGTACTGGCTGCGTTTGTGTTCGATTAGATTAGATTAGATTAGATTAGACATGTCGGGCTGTGACACGTGGCGCTTACGTGGACGGTTTAACTTTGCATAGAGCCTTCGTGCGTTATTAGCACGGTACAGTTGCTCCGTCTCTTTACGGTCTCGATTTTCCTGCTGGCGCTTTTTCCTTCGAAATCGAGTTTTGTCTGTTCCGCGCCCGTTTGTATCGCCCTCGTGCGTTATTGCAGCAATCTCGCCCATGCTGCATTCATCTCTTTTACTAACTGCTAACATTCGCCGTCATACAGATAGTCGTTTCTCTGATCCGGTGCCACCGTGCCTAGTGCAGCGGTTGCGGTGCTTCCAATGTCGGATCGAATATCTTTCCCGCCATCTTCAAGAGAAGCTGCGCCTAGCTGCTCTTCCGTTGGGAGTGCCACTTCTAGCTGCTGCGCGTAGTCTTGGGCTAGTCTACCGTCTTGTAGCCCTCCAATGTTAAGCCGCGGCGGACGACTCCGACGCGTGTTGTACACCGTCGAGAGTTTTGAGCGCAGACATACTGCAACGAGGTAGTTATCGGATTCACTATTCGCACAGCGGTAAGTGCGTACGTTCGTGATGTCGGAGAAGAATTTACCATCGATTAGAACGTGGTCGATTTGGTTTTCCATTACTTGATTAGGTGATTTCCATGTGGCTTTGTGGATATTCTTGCTGGGGAAGAAAGTTACAAAGTTTATGCATCGTTGGCCGTTGTCGTTCGATACGGAATGCAGACTGTCCGGTCTGCCGACCGGTCTATACATTTCTTCCTTTCCTACCTGAGCGATTATGTCCCCGATGACAATTTTGACGTCCCGCAGTGGGCATCCATCGTATGTCTGCTCCAGCTGTTCATAGAACGCTTCTTTTTCGTCGTCGGGTCCCCCTCCGTGTGGGCTGTGCACGTTGATGATGCTATAGTTGAAGAATCGGCCTTTTATCCTCAGCTTGCACATCCTTGCGTTGATTGGCTGCCACGCGTTGGCGCATCTTTCCCAGCACTATGAAGCCGGTTCCCAGCTCGTTGGTGGTACCACAGCTTTGGTAGAAGTTAGCAATTAATAAAGGCAAATCGAAATTGACTAACCCCCTCCCTCCATTATGTAATAAGTGTACGGCCTCTCTTGTATGAACATTTCCCCTATTTTACACCATCCAAACAATTATAAAATCTTGAATTTTTTAAATGTAATGTATCTCTATGCCAAAACAAAACACTACCGCTAGTCTGACTCGGAGCGCGCAATCTATATACATAAAAATGAATGTCTGTCTGAACCTTATAGACTCGGAAACTATTGAACCGATTGGCGTAAAAATTTGTATGCAGAGGTTTTTGGGGCCGGGGAATGTTCTTAAGATGGTTCGAGACCCCTCCCCGCATTGAAAAGGGGGGCCCCATACAAATAAAACACTAATTTCTCCATAATTAATCAAGCAAATGGAATCAAAGCTGGTACGTGGAGGTTTTGGAAGGGAAGATATGTTTCTGTGGTGGTTCGAAACCCCTTCCCCTTCCTGAAAGGAGGACTCCCATACAAATGAAACAGAAATTTCTGAAGTTTGTCGGGACTGCTAGTAAAAAATAAATACACTATAGTGTATTTTCAAAGCACGCGCTCGTGCGGCGTAAGGTTGCATTTTTTTTACATTTCAAACTAAGAAATTTCAAGTATCCTTCGATTAGTTGCAGTTCTTATTTAACATTGGATTGTACAAAATTAAACAGCAGTTTTTTTTCCACAGAAATCTTAGGACAACATTAGGCAACTTGATAAATGGATCACTTAGACGAATGCTTCTAAAGACCATAAAAAAATTAGGCGAATGCTAATTTAAATCAATATAAAAACCAACTATTAGGACGATTCAACTTTTTACAATAAATGAGTGTAGGATTCATGTAGGATCTATTTCAAGATGGGATAATTTGGATTGATGTTTGTTCCTCATTTTCTCCAATTTATTTTATTTACTATTCACGTGTCCGGAGTTTACGTAAAGGCTATAGGATCACTCCAAAACCTAGCTTTTGTTAAGATGTAATTAAGCTTCATGATAACGGATTGGGCTCATATTTTGGACCACCTAGCTGAATTTTGCATTTATATCACACAAAACTAAATAAAACATGCAGCATTCAATTTTTATTGCAAAAAAAACTATCCAAAAGGTATCTCCTACATTTGTTTCTTATAAAATATAGCAATTATGAAAAATATTGTCACGCATTTAACCATTCTGGCTGGATTAGGCCAAAACCAAGACGACATTGTAAAATTGAAGATTTAAAACATGTGAAGATTTAAAACATGTGAATGATGTTCTAGATCTCTTAAACTTTTGTTATTACTAACCATTTGTTTCGCTAGTATCAAACCATTAATAAATGACAAAATTATTCGAATGGTTCAAAATATGTTGAATAAGTGCTCCAAAATAAAAACAGGTGGTCCATCGGGTATCGGGTATCAGAACGTCGGCTCCAGGGGCACGTTCACCTCAATTTGGGAGATTTGTGCCATCGCCTTTTTCATCACACACCTGACGGAAAAGGAAGTGAACAAAAAGGAAAGGAATGTGGATGGGAGAACAAAGGGAATGTTTGGAAAAGGGCCCTTGAAGAGGGCATACAACGTATAAGCGTACAAGAGCTTATAACTCCTTACCACAACGGGTTATGAACAACAAAATACTCTGAAGGTTAAGGTTTCAGAAGTGAATTTCACTAAGTAAGCGTTTACCAAATATTTGGAAGCGCAGTTGCGCATAGACTGGGCCATATTAAATAACAAGATCCATAATCTGATTCACAACTATCACAAACAGATGATTCAACGCATTGAAAATCTGCCATGTGATAGTTCAGTCGGCAGTGACCTGTCAAGGCCTTGACTAAGACACTTTAATTCTGTTTAGACAGATTAGCTAAATAGCTTGCTACTACCGGAGATGGCTCCCGGATGTACAATTTTGTTTGATGACATGAATCCAGACTACTCCAATGCCATTTGTGCTGAGTGACAGCCCAAGAGTTAATCAAAAGCTTCACCCAACACTTGGATATTGGAATAGCTGGCTCAGGACCAATAAAGTCATGCGATGCTCCATTACGAGCTAACTCATCAGCCAATTCGTTTCCAGCTATGGAAGAATGGCCAGGTACCCATATAAGGTGTAAAGTATTAACTGAATTCAGTTTCTCAATTTGAGTTCGACATGCGATTACTAACTTCGACCTTGAGTTGGCCGAGGCGAGAGCTTTAATAGCTGCTTGGCTATCTGAACAGAAGTATATTACTTTGCCCATAATGCGTTGCTGCAGTGCAGATTGCACTCCACACATGATGGCAAATATTTCCGCTTGAAAGACAGTGCAGTGTGTACCCAGTGAGTGTGACTGTTCCAATCTCAGCTCACGCGAATAGACGCCTGCACCTGCTCTACCTTCGAGGAGGGAGCCGTCAGTGTAACAAACAATGCTGTCCGACATACTTCTCTCCAAATAGCCAGATGTCCACTCATCCCGCGAGGGAATTGTGTTGAAAATGTCCTATAAGGAAAACTACTAACGTGTGTGAGATCACTTGGAGCAAGGAAAATTTTGTCCCAATTAACCATAAGCGGTAACAACGAAGTGTGTGTAGAACTGCGGTTTACAGGATTCTCTTCCATAAAACCGAGTACCCATAGTCGGTAAGTACAAGAAAATGCTTCTTGTTTGAGATGTATGTGTAGTGGGGCCACGTCGAAGAGAACTTCGAGAGCAGCCGTGGGAGTTGAAGAGAACGCACCAGTCATTGCCATTAGGCACATCCTTTGAAGATGGCCTAATTTAGACTGAATTGTCCTCACTTCCCCCTTTTGCCACCACACAAGACATCCATAAGCCAAAATTGGTCGTACAACTGTTTTGTAAATCCATTTGATATATTTGGGTTTAAGACCCCAAGTTTTACCAAAGGTTCGTCGGCATTGGCCGTAAGCCATACACGCCTTTTTGATTCTGAACTCAATGTTAGGAATCCAGGAAAGCTTTGAATCCAAAATTAGACCCACGTACTTTACTTGATCAGTTACATTGATTTCAGAACCAAAAAGATGTAATGGACGAATACCATTACGATTACGTTTTTCCGTGAAAAGAACAATAGATGTTTTATTCGGATTGACCGAAAGGCCATATTGGCGACACCAACTTTCAACTACCTGAAGAGCATTTTGCATCAGGTCGAATAAGGTAGTAATGCACAAACCCACTATCAATGTAAGATAGTCATCGGCAAATACATAGGTAGGAAAACCGCCATTATTGAGTAACCTCAATAGCGTAGAGATTCCACAAAAGTGGAGATAATACTCCACCTTGAGGGCATCCGCAGTCACTTAATTTCCTAATCCCTGCTTGACGTAATGTCGAGTAGAGATGTCAGTTTTAAGCATCTGGTGAATCCATTTGGTAATAATATTAGGTAGCCCATGACAACGTGCGGCTTCCAATATTGCATCGGATTGGTAAGCATGTCGATTAACACGAAGAGGCATGTTTGCCAAACAGTCATCACGAATGTGATGATCGATAATACGTTCTAAGCATTTCAGAAGAAATGAGGTCAGACTGATGGGTCTAAACTCTTTGCTTCTTCATACGAAGCACGTCCTCCTTTTGGGATAAACTTTACAGTGACATCCCGCCAGGATATGGGAATATACCCAGTAGCAAAACTGCATACTAAAAGCTTTTTCAAAACATGTTTGATATGCGTAAAACCTCTCTGA
Source organism: Armigeres subalbatus (assembly GCF_024139115.2). Classification (NCBI taxonomy): domain Eukaryota; kingdom Metazoa; phylum Arthropoda; class Insecta; order Diptera; family Culicidae; genus Armigeres; species Armigeres subalbatus. The sequence goes on from NC_085141.1 coordinate 421,911,983, forward strand.
AGTAGAACGGGATAAATTCCATCCTCCCCTGGAGATATGTAGGGAGCGAAACTGTTAAGTGCCCATTGAATCGATTCAGTAGTTATGATTCTACGTGCTTGAGCCCAAGACCCATAGCTACATGAAAAGACATCAGGATCATCCGAAGATGTTATATCGACACATCCAGGGAAGTGCGTATCAAATAAGTGCTCTAACGATTCTTCATCAGAAGAAGTGTAGTCGCCATTTGGCTTGCGAATTTCGCCAACTTGGAAATCCTTGGATCTCGCAAGAATTTTATTCAATCGACTGGCTTCACTCAAATTGGAAACATTTGCACAAAGGTTTTTCCAGCCGGATCGTTCAGCAGATCGTAGAGCCTTCTTGTAAGCTTTGCGAGCCAACTTGAAAGAATCCGTCCCTGCTGAATGGCGTCTGTTCCAACTCCTTCTGCACTGCTTCCTTAGCTTAGCCAAATCGGAATTCCACCAAGGGGTTCCTCTTGAGGTTTTTACAGAACGTAAAGGGCAAGCTTCTTCGAAAGCTTCCATGATGTGCAACGTTGTAGTATCAACTGCATCATCCAAGTCGGTAGGAGTTTCTATAGAAGGTAGATATCCATGAAATTTGGTAGAGAGCAACTCTGTGTAAAGATCCCAGTTTGTTGAACGGGGATTTCTAAAACGCAAGGTCTGCGAAGTAACATTCAAATGATCAAAGTAGATGTAGCGATGGTCAGATATCGATTCCTCATCTGACACATGCCAATTAGTCAATTCGTGACTGATTCTATTGGAGCAGAGTTTGCCATTTCTTTACTGAAAGCAGCAAAAACCGGGTTCACTAGGTTACCTAGGTAGAAGCTACCCTTGCGAAAATAGGGTTCCTGCACCAAAGCCACTTGGGATTTGCCATTTTGCATAAGTCTACAAAGATTAATCGTTGCTGTTCTTTTATGCTGAAGATTGATTTGAGCTATCTTAACTGAAGCCATTGCAAATTAAGATAATGCACTCCACAACTTCAGCATTAATATGAACAACAACGATGAAACCAAATTGGTATCTTATCAAGAAAGTCAAAGACGAAACACAGAGTACAATGTGTATAACGCATAAAGCGAATCCATATAGGTGACAATTTGTTGAAAAACTAAATAAAAACATGCTCATAATCCCACCCTTATTTAACCTCAAGTTGAGATTGAATAAGAGTAGCCGATTATTTCGGAGAAGCAAAAAGTCAACTACGCCATAGCTCCGGTTAGCGCAGTAAGGGCTCAATACTGTGAAGGGTGCCCTGGTGCTTCACAGGCTTTGTTAGCGTTTAGGTTCGTTTTAGACCCTCTTAACCATTCATTCGTAGGCACGGTAAGCATAAAGCCGCATAACACTAAGAATTAGGGGTCACCTGTATGGTGTACTTCCACTGGAACAAGCAATCCGTAGCGTTATTCTTAGCCAGATAACTGGCGGCCGACATCGCACAGCTATCTTGGCTATTCGGGGAGAGAAGTTGACATTGACTTTACGTCAACTCTCAATGAGGCCATTCATAAATGACAAAATTATTCGAATGGTCCAAAATATGTTAAATAAGTGATCCATAATAAAAACAGGTGGTCCAATATTAAATCCTACATATCTTCAAAATTTATGATAGTTTGGTTCTTTCGATGGGATTTACAACATTTTTACCTACAAATCCTACCTACCATTCACCACTTTTTAGTTGCATAGGGAAATGATCAAGTATTATTACAAATTCCAACTTTTATTCGAAAAATTGTTCGGCCATCTCCTTACCATATTACCGTGATTTTTATATTTCATAGGTTCGCCACTACTTTTCATACCTATACTATATACTTGGTCTTACAAAATTAACTTCAGAATTAACAATTGTGCGGCAATTACAGTGAATTAACTAAGCTTGGAAGGTTTCCCACCCGGAAACGTCCTTGGTCGGGAACGAGAGTTGAACTCGCCATCGCCGGATTGGCAATGCTAGGCCTTTGCTCGCAAGGCTAACTGAATGAAGAGTGAAAACCCTTATTTTTGACACTATCAGCTGAATATTGTACCCTCAAATATTGGCAACTGAAAGCAATAATATCGGGATGTTTCTGTACTATCACCTCATGATTCGACACGGTTTCGTCATAACGCACGTAAATTAAGGCTGATGTTTGACGGTGGTGTAAGCCGGAAGACTGCCGCAAAACACAAAAGTTCTTTTCTCTGCCACCCAAGTCCTTCGGCTGGTCTCTTATGAAGTTATACAACGGCATAGTCGCCGAGCAGTCGTAAGGAAGAAAGCAATTTTGCTTACCCTCACTTTTTTTTTCGGCTAGCATGCCTCGCCACCGCTTTTGAGGGATAACGTTTCTTTTTACTCGGCTCCCCTACCCATTCTATCACGATTTCTAAGGTAATTCAGCAATGTCTGGGCTGGGGGGTGTCACCAACACACGCAATTCTTCATGGATAAAAGATTTTCCATTGTCATTGTTAGGGACAGGAGGCTGAGCGATAAATATTTTTTTAATTAAAATATTGATATTTTGCTTTCTCTCGCTGTCTGCAACCACCCGATCCTAAATTGCCTCCATGCGCCTACACATGCTTTGGATTGCGTCACGTTGTAAATCCCATCCGGAGCCCGCCCCATCGCATAGTCACAGCATCAGAAACGGTAGTGAAGTAGGTATATACTGGAATCGCATTTCCTTAATGAAATTCATTGAAATAAATTTTTATCTTGATCAATTCGCTTCGTTTCGCATCCTTCTGCGCTTCGCTTATTTACATATAATTAATTCGGTTCAATTTGAAAACCAATTCACAGGCGGGCAAACGAACGAATGTTGTAGTTTCGGAAGTTCCATCTGCGAGCGGATAACGACCAGATGAAGCAATCATTTTTACCAGTGTTCGCCCGGACCAAGTTGACGACAAGAAGAGGCGGACATCAAACGGCACGTTTACCCCCGCAGCCCGGTTCTAACTGCTGACACCCGAACTCGCATTCCCACACCCCGAGAAAGCACCTACCTCGAGTTGATGAATCGTTTTGAACTTCAAGAACTGCCCTCGGCTACTGCGAATTCCAGTCGCCTTTTGTTTTCTGCCTTCTCCGCCTTCTGCACACCTCCCATAGTCATCGAATGGCTGTCGGCGCGATGTCTCCGGTATCCGATTACAACGAGAACATAATTTGCCTTTTCTCGCAATCGAACACAGAACTCACCAAAATGAAATCATAATTATTGCCACCAACCCTTCATTTTTGCTCCTCGATTTCCTTCTGGTCGTTTTGTCTTGATTATGACACTGATTGTCTCGGCATTGTGTTGGTACCGGGTGAAAAGGGGTAAATCGCTTCGGACTGGGTCAACTGTTGAAAGGAACTTGCATAAATTACTCTCTTCTGGTGTTTTCTTTCGCGCTAATGATATGAGGCATATTCATCATCATCACCAGCCGGCAGCATATGACGGGAGGCGTAATTCCTGGAGCCGCCCTCCTGAAGTAGTCGTGGCTGATGATGTGATCATGAATAATTTTGATTAATCTTGCCGGTGCGACCCTTGAATTCATGGAAATCGTAATCCAGTTCAATTGTAGAAACACAAAAGTGATGGTTTGCAAGGTGGGTTTGAAATGTGTGTTACTATTTGTAAATTGAACAACTTTTTGAAAGATTTATCGTTCAAAAATTTCTTGCGTGGATGCTTGGGTGTCTATTTTCACACAACCTTACCAAGTTTTCATACGTTATATGAATCCTACGTTGTTTTAGTTTTATTGAAAACTCTTAGAGAAATCTTTTTAATCTTTCTGGACTCGCAGAATCACTCACGTTCACTTACGAAGTCTCGCCTCTATTATGGACGACAAGCGTGCCCGCTTCCTAGCTGTACTTTTTACAGAAGTGCGAAGTATATTTTTTTCTTTTCTAACATTTGCTAAGATTTTGGCATATACTTCTAAGAACAATTCTTCTTATTTTTCTGTTTTATTATTGGCATTAGATCCGTAGGAAGAAGAGGTAACTCTAATCTGCGTCATATAGCGATTTTGTGAGATAATCATAAATGAATTACGTTGTCCCTCAGGGAGAAGTAAGTAATGTAAAACGATAGTGCTGAAGAATTTCGGTACTCATGAATTTTTTCTACAATTCCGGCCAGTTATTATTTATTTGCTCACACTAAGGCCGGAGTGGCCTATGCAGTTATTAAAAGTCGGTCCATGGCTGCACACTTCCGGCCCGTAGCTTACTGGCTGATCGAGTGTTATGTTGCCTAAAAACCTCCTGCCTCTCCATGGCGACGAGGGTGATTCATCAGTATCGTTTCGGTGAAGAACTACCAGTGGCTATCGTAGGGTGCGCTTTCCCACATTGCGTCGACTTTGTCTTCGGATTACAGAGGTGGTCTGCACTGCGGTGCCCTACCTGCCCGATGCGCTTCCTTCATCTTCCTTCCTTTTGCAGCAGGTAGGCCGTTCGAGTACTGAGGTCGGTCCAGGGATTCCGATGTGCAAAAGACTTTCGGTTGAACATCGCTCACTCCCTGCGTTGGGTATTCCTCCGAACTGACTGATCTCTTTTCCGTCTATGTATACAATATACGAACAAGCTTACCGCATTCCATGAGTCTTTCGATAGTGATATATTCACTTTGCGATGTTATTCGCTCGTAGAGCAGGTATTCTTCTTCATAAATCGCAATCCTCGGACAAACAAGTACTGCGTGGTTTGAAGTCAACCTCCGACGGAATGGTTCTGTACGCACTCGCGACTCGAATGGCCATCAGATGAAATACGCTATTTAGCATCGCTGGTTTTGTTTCGTTTTGAGCGCAGCTCCCCATACTGGAACTCCGTACCTCAGTATCAAGGATGATACGGCCGCCAAAAGACTCCTGTGAAAAGCTCATCATAACCATGATCGACTCGTGCCCCAGATGCATTTCGTAAATCAGAATCCGGTGCTGGAAGTAGCTCTTAAAGATCCTACACAAGTAGCCAGATACCCGCATTCTGTGCAGCGCTGTGGCGATGGCCTACCAGCTATTTACTAGACATTTTTGCAGCACCATACTGAACAAACCTGGAAACGCCAGTATCACGGTTTTCAAAGCCACGTTTGGAATTCTATCCAGGCCCGGAGCATTCTTCATCCTTAAACTTTTTGATGACAGCCCGTCATATGAGACTAAAATACCCGCAATTGTTACTCGGTCTTCATCCTCGTACGGCGTAGGCTACCACGTTTTAGAGCCGTGGTGCGGGAAAATACCGTTCACGATGATCTTCAGCACATCCGGAAATATGTTGGCTGGCGTCGCTGGACTCCTGACCTTCGCTGTTACGACCCAATATGCATTTTTCCAAAAATCAGCGTCAGCTTCTCACCACAACTCCTTGAAGCTGTTGGATTTCATCTCTCGTTTGAAAGTTGTTTTAGCTTCACGAAGTATATCTTACACCCTTCTTTAACCATTTCATAGCTTGCCCTCTAAAATCATCTTCTGGCTCTGGGGTAGGCTGTTCATTTTCTCTAGTTTTCTTGACATTGTTGCATCGCAAGTCCTTGCTTGCGTTTCTGTAACCTCATTTGCAACAAGATTTGTTGCTCCACTATCTGCTCAAACCCGAGCAGGAGCGACTACCTCGATACCATACTCTGTTATGAACTAGCATAAGAACTGCTTAAGAGGTAAGATACAAAAAATAATGGTTACGGATCCTGTACACCTCCGGTGGTGCAAAGGGCCGACTTGAAAGATCTCCATCCTGAGCGTTGCCCGGCTATCGCTTTAACCTGTTGCCAGGTTAGATTTCGGTCGACTTCTTTTATTTCTTTATTGAGGCTTCGCCGCCATGAGCCTCTGGGTCTGCCTCTGCTGCGATGTCCCGCTGGGTTCCAGTCTAATGCTTGTTTACAGATTTCGTTTCCGCCCTACGTAGAGTGTGGCCAACCCAGCCCCACTTCCGATCCCGAATTTCTGTTGCTATCGGCCTCTGGTGACAACGACGATGGAGCTCATTGTTTGAGATCCAGTTGTGAGGCCACCAGGCCCGAATTATATACCGCAGGCATCTGTTAATGAACACCTGCAGCCGTTGAGTGTTCTCCACTGATACACACCATGTTTCGCTAGCGTATAACAGCACAGATTTCACGTTAGAGTTGAAAATTCGTATTTTGGTGCGTTCACTTATCTGCCTGTTTTCCAGATATTTCTTAAACTCGCAAAGGCAGCCCTTGCTTTCTTGATCCGTGCGCCTATGTCGATCTTGGTACCGCCGTCCGACGCCATTTGGCTACCAAGATATTGGAAGCTTTCAACATTCTCCACTGGTTGCCCGGCTACTGTGAAACTGGAAGGAGTCGCCGTGTTTACATCCAACGATTTGGTTTTGTTGACGTTGATGACTAAACCTGCCGAAGAGGAGCGCTCGGCAAGGTCGTTGAGCTTACTCTGCATATCAGAGCGCCGTTGCGCGAGGAGTGCAACGTCATCAGCCAATTCGAAGTCGTTTAGATGCTCCATGGTTATAGGCTGCCATAACAGCCCGCGGTTTGGTTCACGGTCAATCGCACCTACCAGAATCTCATCGATTACGATGAGGAACAGTAACGGTGATAGGATACATCCTTGCCTCACACCAGCTACGACCCGGATAGGGTCGGACAGGACCCCATTGTGCAGCACTCTACACGAAAAGGCCTCGTACTGTGCTTCGATGAGGCCGATGATTTTCTCAGGAACTCCCTTGCGTCTCAGGGCGCCCCACATATTCTCGTGATTGAGACGGTCGAAAGCTTTTCGTAGTCAATGAATACCAAGTAAAGGGACTCTTGGAATTCGTTGACCTGCTCCAGAATGATGCGGAGCGTGACAATATGGTCCACACAGGATCTTCCGGCACGGAATCCGGCTTGCTGCCGCCGGAGAGTCGCATCGATCTTCTCCTGAATCCGGGCTAGGATAATTTTGCACAAAAATAATACCAAAAATAAATATGCAGAATACTTTAAGCATAACATGCTTAGGTATTTCAATACCAAACGAATAATCATTTGTGATGCGTTTGGTATTGTAATAACAGGGTATGTTATGCTTGAAGTATTGTGCATATTATTTTTGGTATTTCACCTCTTATGCAAGGCTGGTTCATAACAAAGTAAAATATCAATAATAAAATGAGGTATCATTGAGGTAATTTCTCCTGCTCGGGAAATGCTTCGATCTTTGTCGAGGTCCTTCGTTTTACATCTCCACCCGCTAGTCCTCATCTCTTGTCATATCATCGGCATTCATGTTCCAACGCTATGGGTATAACCCTCACAAAATCTCCAGTTCATGTTCCTCACCAGCAGCGACGGACTGCAGAACGTCGAACGGATTTTCATCATCTATATTACGTTTATGATGTGGTGCGGTTCGACAGTGGGCTCTGTTGAATTTCTATAAAAAGCTGCATGTGTCCCCAAGCAGGCCCTATCAAAGCGACCGTGTGCCGCTCAAAGCGCACTAGCATCCAGCGGCTGAGTATGAAATTCTAGTCCCCAGAAGCTATACCCAAGATGGCAGCCCCATCCCGGTGAATAGGGAACCTTGGGCCAACAACCTACTGTTCCCGAAACATCAATTTGTTCGAGAATCCGATAATGAAAGAATACGGACTGATTTTTCAGCGACGACTCTTAGCGCGAAACAACGGACACGAATAGGAACATGGAACGTTTTAACCCTAGCCCAGCAGGGTAAATTGGCACAACTTGCCAATGAGGCACGCCCCATGAAGCTTGAGATCCTGGAACTGAGTAAAGTCCGTTGGCCAAACATTGGAGAACACAGAACGCCGTCGGGACAAGTTCTGCTATACTCTGGTATACGATGTGAACACGCTCCCCAGCATCGCTGAGTTGGCTTCCTACTAAGCGCTCAAGCACAGTCTGCGCTTATGAAGTGCGAACCTATAAGTGAAAGGATAACCGTTGCAGATTTAGAACACGGGTCCGAAACCTTACTATAATCCAATGTTATGCGCGAACCGAAGCTGCCGATCTGCAAGGCAAAGAGAACTTCTACAGTTAACTCAATGCCGTCGTAGATAGAATCCCGAAGGGTGATATCAAGATCTGTTTGGGCGATTTCAATGCGAAGATCGGATCCGACAACTCGAAACATGAGCGCATTATGGGACGCCATGGTCTCGGATAAATGAGCGAAAACGGAGAGCTGTTCGCAGAATTTCGTGATAATAACGACATGGTGATCGGGGGATCGCTCTTCCCTCATCGACCGGTTCACGGAGGTCACGTGAGTCTCCCGTGACGGCTTTACAGAACATCAAATCGACCACATCTGCATCAGCCGAAAATGGAAACGGAGCCTTCTTGATGAACGGAATAAACGTAGTGCCGATATCGCGTCTGATCATCACCTTCTCATCGGCGAAATACACCTGCGCATTGCGCGGATTCGTCGGCAGGAGGAAAGAGTTGGACGACGATTCAACACACGCCGACTGGAAGATGCCACGGTGAAACGGTCCTTCGTTGAAGAACTGGAGACGCGTGCTGCAGATATTCCGGAAGGTGGCAGCGTGGAAGACCAATGGACCGCCATCAAGAATGCCTTCATCGTCACCAGCGAGAACAATCTGGGCGAACTACGCACCCAGAGAAAACAATGGATCACCGATGAGACCTGGAGAAAGATAGAGGAGCGAAGAGAAGCCAAAGCCGCGATAGAGCGATCGAAAACCAGAGGAGCCAAAGTCTTAGCCCGTCAACGATACGCGGCTCTTGAGAAGGAAGTAAAACGCTCATATCAACAGGACAAGCGAGTGTGGGCAGACTCTCTGGCCGACGAAGGAGAGAGCCGCCATTCGCCTCCTCTACGATATCTCACGACGCTTAAGCGGGGCGAAGATGAATGCAACGATGCCTGTGAAAGACGCGAATGATCAGTTATTGACCGACCCAACTGACCAGCTGAAACGCTGGTTCGAGCACTTCGAACAATTTTTTCAAGTGCCAGCCAGGCCATCACCACCTCGGCATGATCTGCCTAGGATCCGACGTATAACACGCGTCAATACCGAAGCTCCATCACTGCTAGAGATTCAAACAGCCATCCAAAGCATGAAATCGAATAAAGCCCCAGGGGTCAACCGCATATCAGCCGAGATGCTTAAAGCTGACCCCATGACATCCGCTCAACTACTGCATCGTTTATTTCGTAATATCTGGGACACCGCAACTTTCCCGGTCGAATGGATACAGGCTATATTAGTGAAGGTGCCCAAAATGGTGACCTGACTGTATGCGGTAATTGGCGAGGCATTATGTTACTGTGTACCGTTCTCAAAGTTCTGTGCAAAATTATCCTAGCCTGGATTCAGGAGAAGATCGATGCGACTCTCCGGCGGCAACAAGCCGGATTCCGTGCCGGAAGATCCTGTGTGGACCATATTGTCACGCTCCGCATCATTCTGGAGCAGGTCAACGAATTTCAAGAGTTCCTTTACTTGGTATTCATTGACTATCATCGAAGCACAGTACGAGGCCTTATCGTGTAGAGTGCTGCACAATGGGTTCTGTCCGACCCTATCCGGGTCGTAGCTGGTGTGAGGCAAGGATGTATTCTATCACCGTTACTGTTCCTCATCGTAATCGACGAGATTCTGGTAGATGCGATTGACCGTGAACCAAACCGCGGGCTGTTATGACAGCCTATAACCATGGAGCACCCAAATGACTTTGAATTGGCGGATGATGTTGCACTCCTCGCGCAACGGTGCTCTGATATGCAGAGTAAGCTCAACGACCTTGCCGAGCGCTCCTCTTCGGCAGGTTTAGTCACCAACGTCAACAAAACCAAATCGTTGGATGTAAACACGGTGACTCCTTCCAGTTTCACAGTAGCCGGGCAACCAGTGGAGAATGTTGAAAACGTCCAATATCTTGGTAGCCAAATGGCGTCAGACGGCGGTACCAAGATCGACATAGGCGCACGGATCAAGAAAGCAAGGGCTGCCTTTGCGAGTTTAAGAAATATCTGGAAAAACAAGCAGATAAGTGAACGCACCAAAATACGAATTTTCAACTCTAACGTGAAATCTGTGCTGTTATACGCTAGCGAAACATGGTGTGTATCAGTGGAGAACACTCAACGGCTGCAGGTGTTCATTAACAGATGCCTGCGGTATATAATTCGGGCCTGGTGGCCTCACAACTGGATCTCAAACAACGAGCTCCATCGTCGTTGTCACCAGAGGCCGATAGCAACAGAAATTCGGGATCGAAAGTGGGGCTGGGTCGGCCACACTCTACGTAGTGGTGGAAACGAAATCTGTAAACAAGCATTAGACTGGAACCCAGCGGGACATCGCAGCAGAGGCAGACCCAGAGGCTCATGGCGGCGAAGCCTCAATATAGAAATAAAAGAAGTCGACCGAAATTTAACCTGGCAACAGGTTAAAGCGATATCTGGGCCATGCTCAGGATTGAGATCTTTTAAATCGGCCGTCTGCACCACCGGAGCCTTACAGGATTCATAAATAAATAAAGAAAAGTCTCTTCGCTGCTATTATTTTTGGCTTTAGTGGAGATTGGTTTAACCCGCTCTGCCCCAGCCGCTGTTATGCCATCTCTCTTGCATTTACTGCTACTGGTGACGGGGATCTCACCAAACCACCGATTTCGAGCGGGTTTACCGCTTATTCATTTCTCGATGCCCATTTTTCGGGGTCGACGCGAGCGTTGACAAGGACACATTTATATGGCCGTGTTCAGAGCCGATCGCATAATCGGGAAAATCTCAACCGAGCCTTGTCCTGGTTCATTTAGGGTCCTGACATTCCACACCGAACCGGCGGTTGTTAGATTTTCTAACAATTCTGTACTGCCGCCAACCGCAAGTCGAGCACATCTGTATCTGTTATGTTAGAAAAGCTTACAAAATTGTTAGATACTTATACAATACTTGTATAAGAATCTAAAATTTTTGTATATGCCCAGTTTTTATACAGGTTTTGGTAGATTCTTATACAAAATTGTTAGAAAATCTAACATCCGCTGGTTGGGTGCAGGTCCCGAGTTTCCAGTCAAATTATTTATTTCGTTACCAGGGTGCCAGAAAAAACGTTCTCTTTTTCTCTTTCTTAATTGTTCGTGGTATTTCAATGGATTCAGTATGCTACTTGACCGGGGTCGCGTTACTTACATCGCACTGGACTGGTGGGGCTGCCACCTTAGATATAGCTGACATGATACATCGTTTCGTTAACCAGCCACTGAATAAGCAGACCGAATATAGTACTCGTAAAAAAATGGTGGACGAGTATTGAACGTATTCGGAGAAGTACTAAACTTTTAACGGGACGGAGGCATTCGTACTGTTAGCCGGTGTCACCCTTTCTTACACAAGTAGTGGGACAAATCGACCGTTAGCCCAATTTCGTGATTTCGAATTCACCTTCCAGATTCTGTCCGTTGCCGTCATTCATCATTATAAATGCACGTGAGTCGACCACACGCTACGAAAGAGCTGCGTAATCTGCAAGCAAGCGCTGGACTGGAATCCGGCATGACATCGCAGCAGAGGCAGACCTAGGGGCTCGTGGCGACGTCGCCTCAACAAAGAAATAAAAAAAAGTCGACATAAATTTTCACGTTGCCGTAAGCCGTGACAAATAAACCGTAACTAGTACCTTACTGGTATCGATCCTGACGTGCCGGTCGGCACTCCTGTTAATGGGCTGCTTCTCTAGATGAATTTAAGACAGACAACAGACATTATGTTGAAAGCCTTTGTAAAGCTCTTCTGCGCAGCAAACACAGATTGCCGGACATTCAAACTCAATTTCACCAAGCGATAGCGATGGCATACACTAAGTTGAATTGTAATGAAGGGTATGCGATAACACTCTTGTTCCGAACGAAACGAAACGAAGCGAAATTTAAAATGTCTATGTTCATTCGGATCGAAACGAAACGAAATATAGATTTCTTTCGAGACTTCGAAACGATACGAAATCAAGGTTCATTTATTTCGAAATTTTTCGAAACGAAACGAAATTTTATTTTTTCCGCGGAATTTTTATTGAATTTACATTATGTACGTAATTCTGATTGAATTTTTTCGAAGTCGAATAACTGTTTTGCGACCAATAGAGTTAAAGTAACAGAAGAAGCAGTATGTGATAAATCGTCACATTCTCGCCGCATATACCATTGACGATAAGGCAATACCCCAGCATTTGTGCCGTTTTCAAAGGAATTCATCGTGGAGCGATGTGTTCTCGTATCTGATCAATTTTATATCAGTTCAATTTCATATCAGTTTTATGTACTAAATATGAAAATAAAGAAATTGTGGGATTTTTCATATACGGATTCAAATTTCGCTTAAAACCTTAGTTCACTTAAGAATTATGTAATTATGCTGAAGCATACTTCATATTGTCTTGTCAGCGTGGTTTTACAGTTTTGACTTAGTCAAAATTAGAAAATGAATGCTTAGATTTATTTTCTTATTTAGATACTCTATTATGTATCCACATCTGCCAGGCGTATACGTAGTGTAACTGCCAGTGACGTCCGCCTTCTATGCAGTGAACGTCTACACGTCCCAAACTAGCTCACCGTTAGGGTTCTGTTACCGGCGGGTAACATTGAATTAATTGAGAAATTATGATTTCGGGAAGTCAGGGAAATATATGTTCAGTTAACCGCTGCCCCAACGGCCAATTTGGATGGATACGCATGGACCGTCGATGAAAGCGCCAGGCGCACCAGATTGGAGCAGCAAAAATGGGTGGCTTTTGCCACTTCATCGCCACTGTAGACGACACCAAAACGCCTAGAACTTCGGCGGAAGACGCCCCGCCAGCGCTCCATTTCATCGACACCGAAGTCTTCACCATCCATTAACATCAGTCCCCACGAGAAGGTAATAAACCATTGAAGCGTGAGTAGCCCACTTTTATGATAGGATCCCGAAATCCGAAAACTCTCCCTCGCCACACGCCCTGAGTCCCGGAACCAAAACAGGTCTTTCGCACCCACCCCGACAGCCGTTGGCTCCAGATTAGCAGCCTGGGGTTTGATGCCGGTTTCCTTATGAAATCGAGTTTTGTGGTTCCGGGGTTAAAAGTGGTCTTATAGTTCTCAGGCTTACCTTTACTTGCTCAAGGGATACACGATGGAATAGCGAAGAGAAGTGGACAACACAACGAGAGTTCGACGCAATTGCATGCACATAGGGTCAGCGTTTGAAAGAACCGAAGATTTAAAGACACATTTCTAATTATATTTTATTTTCATTTGATATTCCTTGGTTTTGGATTAGTGGGAGGAAAGGAAGGGTTGCGGCCTTACAAGGTTGGTCGACATTGTCAAGCTCAGGTGTTTTGACATACCTGGGTACTCAACGGTACCTGCAACGGGGTTTGAAGGAGTTCCTCCTCGGCTCCGCTAGTGGATTGCTGACCGGGCTGACAGGGGTTGGTAGTTTGAAGCCACTATGCTTCTTCAGGTCCTCTGGATAGGTTGCCGACAAGGCTGTAGTCTTAGACACGTGGAAGGGAGGGCTCGATGACTCGTTATGTCGTCTTTCCGGCTCCGCGAGGTAGGCAGCCGACACGGTCCTAGCGTTGGACACGTCGTGGGCGGAAGCTTGAGGTTAGTTCGAGATTTTTTTTCCCAGTCCTCTTGGGGAACGCAGCCAGCGATCTGCAACGTTGAACACATAGGCGATTTGTTGAAGATTTTTCTCGGCTTCACGGGAATGCCGCCAGTGTTCTGCAGCGTTGGACACTCTTTGATACACTTTCACGGCCTCAAGGGGCAGGCAGCCGACGAGGCTGAAATGTTGTACACGTGGGCGGTATGTCGAAGCTCTGTCTCGGTTCCGCTGGATGAGCCGCGACGTTGAAAACTGCGACGATTGGTGATTCTTCGAGGTTTGTTCCCAGCTCGGTGGGATAGACAGCCGGCGAGACGGTAGCGTTTAGCACGTGTATGCAGCTTGAGAAATAGTCGAGGTTTTTCCGGCTTGGCGGGACTCACGACGCACTACCGGCTTTTCTCTAGGAATTAATCCTCCCGACGGGTAGCAGCCGTTCGCCGCTCACACTCTTCAATATTCAGGACGTTCTAGGCTCCCTTCACCAACACACTAAGTCCTCGCTAAATCAACGCTCCACAAGGATCTTCTTTTACAGCTTTTCTCCGGTCAATCGAGAGGTATGTACCCGATCACAGTCAAAACACGACTCCTCGACTAGTCCACGACCACGATCTTTCGCTCGGCTCCCTCGATTTTCTCTGTCTCTGCACCCTCCTTGGACGTTCGGCTTCGGTATAGGGAAATGGTGTTTCCGTCTTTCTTTCAATTTTGCTCCAAGGGCCGAAATAGGGAGAGGGATAGGACAGTGGGTACACTTTAACTATGAAATAGGTGAAAAGCCTCAATATTGTTTCCTATGTATATACATGTTATGCAAGTATGCCGATGGTTCGTCCATTGTTAATATATTCGGTAACAGTAGATAGAAAAACTGATATTACTAGACCAACATTTGAAAAGGGCGTATCAGCCAAAATTTATTCCTTCTTATTCTTCGTCTACATATTTAGCATACCTTTCTAAAATGCACAAAGATATGTAGTTCAGATTGAATTTCACAGACCCATAGTTATATACAATCAGCTCGACAAACCGAGCTTTTTTTGTGTGTTCTTGGCATATGAGAACAGCTGTTATGGTCAGTATAAGCTGAAAGCAATCATAAGTAAAGAACTTTCAGCAATTTTAATGATCTTTCAACCCGTTCTGGATTTTTTTTATGCAAATTCTATGCGAAGATCTAGAAATGCCCACAAATCTGCATCTTACATATTGTGAAAATAGTCGAAAAAACTTGTCAGCTTTATTAACTGTACACATCGTAGTTGCTGCTAATCATGATTAGCCGAGAAACAGCAAATATGCACAGCTCACCAATTAAATAATATTCTTGCGATACAAAAAGTTATTCTTATTGTATGCTTGCTTGCTTAGTTTCACACTCATTGTTATAAAAGATCGAGGAATGCTCTGCATCTCCGTGAGCGCTACGGGGAAGGAATCGTTGGTTAGTTGAGAAGATAATTCACGTGAAACCCCTTGGTAAGCGACAAAATATTTATTGTGAACGAACTTATTTTGAAAACAAGAAGACGGAAACTGTGTTTCGAATCAATCCAACGCAAGACCAATGTGCTTCTTTTAATAATCTTCTACAACACGATCGATTCTGCATTAAATAATTTTGTGCTCTTCGATGCAGACATTAGTTTTATCACTTCGCGTTCTCCCACACTAGCTGGCGTGATCAGCATCAATACTATCGATTGCACACTAGTTAAACAAATTTCTGCTACGTGAGGTAGATTTGTATCACTTTGCGTTCTCCCGGACTAGCTGCCGTCCCATAACCAGCAGCAACACGATCGATTTCGCATTCATATTGTGCAAATAGTAAAAAAAAATATCACTAAATTTAAATTTTAATCATGGAAACACTAAAGACGTTTTATAGAAGAAAACTACATGCATATTTGACGACTAAGGATGAGGTTATGTAGTAAGCATTAATAGAAAAAATGTATAACATAAAATTTTGAAAACAACTTTACGGTTTTGTTCAGCGGCGCAGCCAAAATTTTCGATAATATAAAGTATGGTTCAAGTTTAAATTTGTTTCGAAATTCCGCGGAATTTCGTTAAATTTCGTTAGAAGCTAGTTTTTCTAGCGAAATTTTGTAGTTTTACGAAACGAAACAAAATCAAGAAATCAGATTTCGCCATGCTCAAATTCCGCGAAATTCCGCGGTATTTCGTTTCAAACCACCTGAAACGAAATTTTTCGAAATACCGCATATGCTTAATTGTAATGAACTGCTGTGGGGACATAACAACATACCTCAAAATGACCACGCGCAAAAAAAGCGTTCCCGAATTCGTGAACCAGCAAAAATACACCGTGATTTAATGCATGGATTCGGGAACACCAGTCACGTTTTGCAGAACGTTACAGAAAACATGACTCTGTTCCCGAATCCGTGGCTGTTGTTCACGAAAAAATACACCGTGAATTTGTTAGCTCACGAATTCATGAACGCTTTTTTTGCGTGCAGAATAAAGTTTTATACAAATAGCAGAGGTTCAACTTCATACGTGTTGTTGTGTAAAACTATGTACCGATCAAGTATGTCGTTCTGCTGAGAGCTTCAATGAAATTTTGTCGTATTTTACTTTTATGCGCTAATGTTCACTGCCATCTCAAGCATAGTTTTCCCATGCCAACTTTAAGTGATGACATTTCCAATGCATTGTCTGGCCCCCACCAAAAGCATTAATTTACTGATTTAACTGAAATGGATTGCTGGCAAGTCTATGCATGCTTTCTGATGGTGAAATAAGATGTATGGGGAAAAGCGCCCCATCTTGTGTCGTGGGTATGACATCGTAGAAAAAATACATTGCACAATTTTGCTTTGCACGGCAGTATATAACTACTACTTTCTTTTTAGTATCATTGCTGTCTTCTAGCGATTTGAAATAGTTTGTCTAATTCTTTATACCTAGGTATATGCCAAATGGTCAGCTGCTTGTGTTTATTTTTCATGATGTGGTTGAATATCTTAAAATCCGTTTTTTACAAACCCACCGTGCAATTAAGGTCATCTCCTGCTAAATCTTATGGCTTCTGTTCGTACTTCCTACAGACCTTCCTATATACATACATTGAACGCTATCCATCGCACTTGAAAAGAAATTAAAACCAACAACCCATTCATCTATACCAGGAGGTAGGTACAAGCCAACAAAAAGAAAAAGGCGAACCATTGCATTACACTCAGCCAACAACGATGATGACGATGATGCGAATGGCGCGTGCTGGTTTTTATGAGCAAAAGTAAAAAAGGGCCACCGTGTCGGAATGTTGATGAGCAGTCGGCCTTGTCGTCGGCTTCGGCGTTGGCTGCTTCGGAAAACTGGGGAGTTCTGGAGTAGGAGTTGACCCTTTCGCTCACTGTTCCGGGCAGATGGTAGCACCCAGCAGCAGTGCTGGCCCCGGAAGGCAAACGGGCGTGAAAATGAGTTAACAAATGTATCGCTTTATCTTGATCCTATTAGTTTATTGCGTGAATGTTCTCGGTCTCCTCTTGTTTGACTGGGCAATAGCAGGGAACGGACACTGGCGGTGGACGGCGGAGGAACGGTTGATTTGCTCTGTTCTAGGGATATTTATGATGAGTACGCTTGACTTTTCCTGTGGGAGGACGACGTGCGTATGGCAGGATACGAAGTCATATAGGCCGCCAGTAGCTGATGACACATGTTACGTGAGGAAGCACCGCTCATTATTAAGCTGATAGATTCGGGGCAGAGTTCTCATGTACGTGCAATCACTTGTTAGACAGCATAACTGCAATCAGATGAAGGGGGATTTATGATTTATGTGGATGATTGGGATAATGACGGACAGGCTCGTGCCAAAATTATGGCATTGAAGCGTACGGATAATGAATTTTATGCTAATAAGGGTTTCGGCAGGTTTTGTAACTACCATCGATTTCTGCAATATGAATAAATTCTTGGTTTTCTGGCTTAGGGCGAAATCTCAATCCGATAGTGTCGATATTTCACCTAAATGCGGATGACTTGAGTTCTCAATCAATGGAATTACTTGAATGCTTTTTTGTTGTTCATATAAATGCAAAAAAATATCATGGTAATGAATTAGTTATTGGCTATGGCAGAGGTTAAAACATCAAAAAACAAATATCTTACATGTGGAGAAAACTAGGTCAATTAAAGGTACTAGTAAAATCGAGAGACCTCAGAGACACCTGTCATAAGACGAGTTTATACAATCCCATTGAATTCCACCACTTAATTGTATCTTGACAGATACGTATTTCGACCTCAAATGTAAGGCCGTCTTCAGTGTCTCGTACTTGACTCGACTTAGTCAAGTACAAGTCGAGTCAAGTACGAGACACTGAAGACGGCCGTACCTTTGAGGTCGAAATACGTATCTGTCAAGATACAATTAAGTGGTGGAATTCAATGGGATTGTATAAACTCGTCTTATGACAGGTGAAAACATTCCACTAAAAAGCTCAAAATAATTTTCTTATGACCTCAGAGAGTTTTATCAGAAAAGACGATGTATGACCAAGCTAGAGGTAAGGCAGGTTCAGTTCTAATTCCGGTTGATCAAATCTTTTGGGTTGGAATTTTTACCGGCTTCTCTGGATATAGAGTATCATTGTGCTTGCCTCACTATCGCAAGCTCTATTTTCATTACTGTGGATGCGCAATTAGAACACTCAGTTGCCAATTTGCTTTCAGCATAATTACCATAAGTAATAAGCCATTAAAAAGCCTAGAAAATGATATACAATCTCCAAATATATCAATTTTTATAAAAATCAGTTTAATTTCATATTCATTCAAAGATACCTTGGATTTGTTGTTTGCGCTTGCTTTTGGGAATTTGGAAAAAGCGTAATTTGAAAATTATATTCTAACGCTATTCTAACGCTATTCATCTTAAGGCAAGTAACTAGTCAACACAAATAAGTATAAATTATTGTTATTATTTAGATTATCAATCGAAATTATTGGTATTATGACAATTTTCCACAAGAAACGTATAACGTATAATATTGCCAACATAGCTGTTCAACACGGTTGCAAGATGTTGCTCACTTTCAGTCCTACTACCGGATAAACCAATCTACCTACCGTTGAAAACGTCCACCCCGGAAGACTTTTTTTTTCGTTCCATCCACTTTCGACAAACCATCAATTAAATCGTCCTCTTTCGTTCATTTATTTGCACACAGCCAGTGTTTGGCCAGCAGGACCTGCCATCCCGTCGGAAAATGGCACAGTAGAAGCTACAACTTATCCAGTTTTCTGAATGGGCCACGACAGTGTCCAGTTCCAGTTGTTTCTCGCCCTACTACTGGTGGTGATATCGCCTTTACTCAGTAATCTGTACATCGGGAGACAAGCGAAACCAAGCGAGTGATTGTAAGAAAGAAGGTGTTCCCGGTAATTGGATAGCCATTAACCGTAAAGTTAAACAAACACAATGCGAAAGTCATCTGCTTTGTTCTGACTGGATTGCGTTGTTCTTTTCTTGCTTATGCGGCGTTGCAGCCATGACCATCCCTATTGGGCGCTAGGGTTGACCCTCGATGATGACACAATGAGCAGAGCGGGAATATTTCCGGTGCACCCTAAAAGTGCAAGTGCGCAAAGGGAAAAAATTCAAATGAGTGATGAACTGCTGCATTGTTGCACTTCATTCATTGTCCTTCCTTGGGTTTTGTTAATTCCAGTGTTGCCACTATTATCTATGCTATTATCATGTTTCTTCAAGAATTAAAAATATAAATTCGCTCGCTATTCCAAGGGTAGGAATATATATGGAGCGTAATATTAGCAACATTAATAGTTCTGATGATAAAAAATTTAATTAAGGGATGAGCTAGCCAAGGGCTACAAAACTCTATAATAAAGACCAGATCGTTAAGAAATGGGGCACTTTAAAATGCGTGTATTTTTTTTAACTTTCAGTTTGATCGAAAAACTTTCTAAGAATGAAACAAAAGTTATATTATTTTATTTCATATGAATGACTGAAACGAATCATGCATCGTTATTTCGAAGAAATTCTCGCAGTTTCCTGTCGATGCCGCTTGTCAGTCGGCGCACTGTGCAGAACTATTTCATGTTTCTCTTCCTGCATGGTAAATATTTTGAAACACGTTAGTGAAAAAAAAAAGACCGAAAAGAATGGTTTACTAACTATGAAATGGTGCGAAAAACTTGCATATTCGACCACTAGAAACGCCACTATCTCTAAAATGAATAAATGATCTAGGCTTTAATAACAAAGCTCTCATTTCGTGCACTTAGTAAATTGAGGTTAAAGATTTTTTAAATGCTACTACCCGTCCAGAAGCTATGAAATGAACAGAATAACAAAAAATGATATGGACTTGATTAATATGAGAGATAAAAGATTCCAATTAGTGGAAGTAAAAGGAAGATAATTTTTTAAAACCGTGTAATCAAGATATGTTATGGATGAGAACAAGCCAATAGCACATGATATTGATTGCTTCTTACAAATAACATAACTTCATTTCCTCATGATATTGAAGTGCCGAATATTGATATTGTCGTCTGAAGATAATTGATAAAAGAGATAAAACTTTTATCAATCATGTTCATATCTCATTTTCCTATATAATCAAGATTTGATGTCGAGTCAAGTACGAGACACTGAAGACAACCTTATTGTTGAGGTCAGAATACGTAGTTTTCAAGGTACAATCAAGTGGTGGAATTAAATGGAATTGTACGAACTCGTCTTATGACAAGTAAAGACATTCCACTAAACGCTCGAAATAATTTTCTTATCGAAATTTCATTGATAGAATTGTATTAACTTTTACCACCATTAAAGCCATTGGTTGTCTTCTTCTTCCTATTTTTGCTTGGATTCGTCTATTTAAAACAGATATTCCGTGTTACCACATTCACAGATTTATCTTAATTCCGATGATTTTTCGACATACTTTATCAAAGGTATCTGATCAAAGATCACAGATTTTCTGGAAAACCAAAGATTTCATAGATTTTTTTTATAAATTTCGCTCGATCAAGGCTACTGGCGGGAAGCTGTTTGCCGGTGTGTGGTGGTGCTAATATCACTACTGGGATTGGAGCGACCATCTGCAACAACAACCCGGTGAGTCAGTTCCATTATTCTATGCATGTGGCTTGCAGTAGCGTTACAACAAATTGAAAGATTATTCCAACCAAATTGAATTCAACTTCATTTGGTTGACGAAAGTTGGGTGACTTTTTTCCGAATTTGTTAAGTCATTGTGGCAATTGGTGGGAAACGGTACACAATTCAAGTGGAAACCGTTCGCGCCCTTGATCGTGTTGCCGCGTAGGATTGGGTCTGTTTGCGACAGGAAGGAGCAATACGTTCGATTAAAACAACCCTTTCCCGTCGATTTATTCGTCGCGAAAGCCAATACACCGCGACGGGAAGGATCTGATTCGTTCGATTGTGTGTTCGCCTCGCCGATACGGTTTCGCGAAGAAACGAATAGCTCGCGCCGGGAAGGAGATCCGTTTCGATTTGCTACCGTTTCCGTACGTTTCCCGTGTTTGTGTGCTCGCCGACAAGGAATAGAAAATCCTCGCGGATAAGGTGGTCCAGCGATCATCTTTGATCGCTATGCGAAAAGTGAGAATCGACTCCCTAGCCAAAGTGAATACTGCGTTTGCGGAGGTTCAAGATACCATCGAGCGTCTAGATAGCGAAGATCTGGAAGAACATCTTGCCGGAAGAGTAGATTTCGAGCATCGGTATTGTACCGCAAAGGGATTCCTGCTTTCGAAACTCCCCATCGAAGGTAATCAAGCGCAACTGAACGCCTCGTTTGCTGCTCCGCCTGCCAACTTCCACCTCCGCTTACCGCAGATCGACCTCCCACGTTTCGATGGCGATTTCTCACGTTGGTTGTCGTTCCGTGATACATTTTCGTCCATGGTTCACTGCAATGCGGACATACCAACGGTCGCCAAACTGCAATACCTTTTGCAGTCTCTGGAAGGGAACGCAAAAAAGCCCTACGAGTCGGTCGATATCGAAGCCGACAATTACGCTTGCACTTGGGACGCACTCCTCAAGCGATACGACAACCGTCGATTCTTCAAGCGGCAACTTTTCCGGCACTCTACGATTTACCAGCGGTGAAGCAGGAGTCTGTCAATCGCATCCACAGCCTGATCGACGATTTCCAGCGCCATGTGAAGGCCTTGAAGAAGCTAAACGAACCTGTGGAGCACTGGGACACACCTCTGGTGAATATTTTGTCCTACAAGCTGGACCCACCCACTTTGCGGGCCTGGGAGGAAAAGACTAGTACGCAGGATGACGTGAAGTATGAGGAGCTGGTAGAATTACTCTATCAGCGCGTACGAGTGCTGAATTCAGTAGGCTACGAGCACCATCAGCATCCAACGCCGTCGGCAAAGGTGGCCGGCACCATTCCAAAACCCACCAAAATCAAGTTCGCAGCCAACGCTGCTGCATCCTCCAATTCCTCCTCACCATGTTTACTGTTCTGTTCCGACAATCACGTCCTATGCAACTGCCCTATTTCCCTTGGGAAGGATGTACGCCTTCGCCGAGAATTCGTCACGTTGAAGCGGTTGTATTGGAACTGCCTGTGCAGCGGACATCAGTCGAAGAAGTGTACGTCGAAGTTCTCATGTCGTACGTGCCACGAAAGACACGATTCGCTGCTTCACGATCCTGCTTTATCCAAGTCGTCATCGAGTTCAACCGTGTCATCTACTATTCCCGTTCAACAACCGTCTCCGTCCACTAGTGTGGGCACTCGGAGCTCCGCTCCTCCCAATGTCAGCATGGCAGTCCGAACTGCATGCAATACTGTTTTGTTGGAAACGGTTGTCCTCAATGTCGTTGATGATCACGGACACGTGTACCAGGCAAGAGCCTTACTGGACTCGGCTTCAATGTCCAACTTCATTTCGAAGCCACTAGCAAAGCTGCTGTTCAACACCCGGTCGAAAGTGGACATTTCCATAGCAGGGATCGGCCTTTCCACACACTGTGTGAAAAGTGCAATTACCGCCACCATCCAGTCGAGAACACAGGAGTTTTCGACGAAGCTACAGTTCCTCATTCTTAAAAATCCTTCGGCACAGTTGCCGACCATACCACTCAACATCTCGTCGTGGAACATTCCCAGGGTTGGTCTCGCCGACCCTCAATTCCACATCCCAGGGAGGATAGACCTCGTTATCGGCAGTGAAGCCTTCTGGGAGATTCATAGTGGTCGGAAGATTCCGTTAGGGGACGGACTTCCATGGTTGACTGAAACACCATTCGGATGGACTGTCGCTGGCACCGCATCCAGTCAACACAATTGTATTCCTCGGATCTGCAACCTTTCTACGAAAGATGACCCGTTAGAAGCTACGCTTAAGAAGTTCTGGGAAATCGAGGACATCTCCGGAGGACTAGCACTATCCGTTGTAGAAGATCGTTGTGATAAGCACTACGTAGCTACTACCACCCGTGATCCTTCTGGAAGGTATATCGTCAGTCTTCCTCGAACCGACAATCCCGATATAGCAGATCGCCGTCTTATGAGTGTCGAGCGGCGTCTCGACCGTGATCCTGCCACCAAGGACGCGTATCTTCGTTTTATGGACGAAAACCTCCAGTTAGGACATATGAAGAAGCTCATCGATCCAGTAGACGACAATCAACTGCACTGCTACATACCGCACCACGCTGTCTTCAAAAAGTCAAGCACGTCTATAAACGTTAGGGTCATTATCGATATGTCGTGCAAGACATCCTCCGGATATTCATTAAACGACACACTCTTGGTTGGACCAGTCGTTCAGGAGGATCTGCTCTCCATCGTGTTGCGTTTCTGCATTCGCTGCGACGCTATTGTCGCCCACGTGGAGAAAATGTATCGGCAGATGCTCCACTCTCCAGAAGACCGCAAATTCCTACGGATTCGCTTCCGGACCAACTCCAATGACCCTATTTCCACTTACAAGCTGCAGACGGTGACCTACGGCACCGCGTCTGCTCCGTACCTTGCAACCAGGACTCTGCAGCAGATTGCACGCGACAATGGGCACCAGTTTCCAGCTGCAGTATCCATTCATTTATGATTTCTACGTTGACGATTTCTTTTCGGATGCAGATGACGTAGAATCTGCAATTGAATTGAGGCAACAAGTGACGTCGATGCTGAAAACTGCAGGCTTCCCAATCAAGAAATGGGCATCGAATGTTCCCCATGTTCTACATGGTGTTCCATCGGAAGATTTAGCTGTTCAACCGCTGCATGAACTTCAGGACGAGCCGGCTGTTTCGACTCAGGGTCTCGTGTGGGAACCGAGAACCGACGCACTACGGTTCAAAGTTCAGCTACCTCCACAGGCCATAGTCCTGACAAAGCGAAAAGTGATGTCTTACATCGCGCAAATCTTCGATCCACTTGGTCTTGTGGGTCCTAGAATTGTGGTGGCCAAACTATTCATGCAGAGCTTATGGGCACTGAAGCAGAATAGGAAGGCCTGTGAGTGGGATACAGCACTCCCAACCAAGCTACAGGAGGAGTGGAAGGCGTTTCATAACACTCTATATTTATTGAGCGAAGTTCGTGTCCCACGATTTGTTTCGCTTCCAATCGCCGTCAATCTCCAACTCCACTTCTTCGCCAACGCCTCTCAATGAGCTTACGGATCCTGTTGCTACGTACGAGCTGAAACCAGAGGCGGAGTATCTGTTCAGCTACTGACGGCAAAATTAAAGGTCGCGCCGTTATCCAGTAGACATTCCATCGCCCGGCTGGAACTCTGTGCTGCACGACTATCAACGCAGCTATTCGAGAAGGTGGTTTTTGCCTTGAAGATGTCACCACCCGCTTATTTTTGGACGGGCTCCACTACCGTTCTCCATTGGCTACGATCTCCTCCAAGCCGTTGGAAGGCTTTCGTAGCGAACCGAGTGTCACAAATCCAGCACTCGACCGATATCAGTCACTGGAAGCACGTATCCGGTCTCGACAACCCCGCTGACGATATTTCACGTGGACTCAGCCCTGTCGACATGCTACAATGCAAGCGCTGGTGGAACGGCCCAATCTGGTTATCACTCGAATCTCATTCCTACCGAGGAAAGGAGCAGAGACTATCACCGAAGAACGCAATGTGTCACACGTTACGATGAGCGTCATACAGAACGAGTTCCATGACATTCTGTTTGCACGTTACTCCAGTTTCTCCAAGCCTCGTCGCGTTACTGCGTTCTGTTTACGATACCTGCAACCCTTGCGAGCACGCGTAGTACTGCGCCGAACGGACGCAGACAGGTACCACCAACTCAGTATTCGCAACGATACCGTTTCTCCAGTCTCCACCGACGAATTGCAACGTGCTAAACTTCATCTGTGTCGGCTAGCTCAACAACAGTCGTTTCCTGCAGAGATCTCTCACCTATCGAGCGGTGAACCAGTCATCAAATCATCCGCCATGAAGTGGCTGAAGCCATACATCGACGAATATCGCATTATTCGCGTCGGTGGCCGGCTGCGGAACGCCACAGTCTCCGATTACGTCAAGCATCCTATCGTACTCTCTGCCAAACACCCGCTGTCGACTCTGCTGGCTAGTTTCTTTCACTTGAAGCTACTGCACGCCGGGCCGCAACTCCTGCTAGCCACACTGCGCCAGAAGTTTTGGATTCTTGGCGGCAGAAATTTGTCCAAATCCGTTTTCCACCATTGCCACACTTGCTTTCGTAGCAAACCCACACTAGTCTAGTAGATCTTCCGGCATCGCGAGTCTCACCAACTCGTCCATTCTCCGTCTGTGGAGTCGACTACTGTGGACCGTTCCTGTTGAAAGCAACTGTCCGCAATCGTGCCCCAACCAAGGCTTACGTGGCAATTTTCGGTTGCTTCGCCACGAGAGCCGTCCACATCGAGCTTGTTAGCGACCTCACTACAGCTGCTTTCCTGGCAGCCCTCCGTTGTGTGGATGCTCGAAGAGGAAGAATCTCCGAGCTGCACTCGGACAATGCGACAACGTTCAAGGGTGCATCACACGCACTAAACCGCATGTACCGGATGCTGCAAGTGGACAACAACGATCGGGACCGGATCTTCAATTGGTGTGCGGAGAACGAGATTCGGTGGAAGTTCATTCCGCCACGTGCACCGCACATTGGCGGGCTTTAGAAGGCTGCCGTCAAGTCAGCAAAGAAGCACCTCCTGAAAATAGTAGGCAACACAAACATTGCCTACGAACAGATGTTGACTCTACTGGCACAGGTCGAAATGTGCCTCAATTCCCGTCCGCCAAGTGAACCGCCCGATCTGGAGGTCCTAACTCCAGGACATTTTCTCGTCGGGGCCAACCTTCAAGCGGTACCCGATGCTGATTTTCGTGGGATTCCTGACAACCGTCTGGAAGCTTACGATGTGGTTCAGAAGCATCTCCAGAACATCTGGGCCCGCTGGTACCCGGAGTACCTTCAACAGCTGCAGTCACGGGCAACGAAAGGCTGCAATCCTCCGGTCACCGTTGAGGTGGGCCGCATCGTCGTCGTGAAGGAAGACAACATCCCTCCTGCTAGCTGGCCACTCGGGCGTATTATGAAGCTGCACCCGGGCAAGGACGGGGTCGTCCGAGTCGTGACCCTACGCACTGCTCCAGGGAAGGACATCGTTCGTGCCGTAGCCAAGATCGCTCTACTGCCGTCACCGGATCCAAGCATCTGAAACCGTCGTTCCAGGTAGAGCAACCCGCAAGGGAGAACTTGCTCGAAGCGCACCTGCAGTTCCATCCCTGTCAAGTCAAGTCGTTCGATCTACCTGGTCTTCTTTTTTGTTCCCGGTCAATTGCGAGGATCTATGGCGGAGCGATCACTGAACTGATGTCTACAAGAACCACCAAAACCTACACCTGAATTCGTCCAACGCTGTATTGTTGGAACCCCTACGTGTTCCAAGGTGGCCGGAATGTTGGAGCCGGACCCAAGTACCATCAATTAAAATATATTAGACTGTCCCATTTTGTACTATAATCCCCCCAACTAAATCGTCTCATGGCTGCTCTCGTCAGCAGCGAGAGAGTGCAAAGGCCTTGCAGCCACTGTCCACTGTTGGTGGACTATTCGTAAGAATAGCACAAAGCGAATGTGCACAAATTGTACCTATCAGTAAGTTCAAAATAACAAACGCATTCAAACGGACGTACGGTCGATCTCAGTGTCGTTATTCCCTCTATCACACATCACGGTCAAGGGAAATCAATTTATCCAAATAATGCTTTCGCGGTGGGAATTTTGGTGGTGTTTTAGTCAAGTGCATCAGTCGGACCTTAGTGAAAAGGTGGAGCTTCTTGGGGTCTACTTTTGAAGAACCAGTGCGTTTTCCTAGACACAAAGGGCTTGTGGCGAACCCAAGCCCCTGGTCAGTACTCCCGCGTGTGTTTTATACCGGACTTAGTGCCTTTCGGTGGCTGCTAAGGCAGCGAAGAAAGTCCTTCGAAATCAGGCAACATCCCAAACCTCGAACAATACCAGGCACTCCGTAGCTATCGGAGTACTGCAGGATATCCCCATCATTAACGTTTTCATCCCTTGTGGCACCTTCTCCGCCGTCAGAAGAAAAGTTAGCAACCTGCGATCGAGAATGCTACTCCCCCTGCTTGTTCTTGGGCATATGAACGTCCACCATCTTATGTGGAGAGAGTCCAGGGCCGACTTGGTGCTACAAAGAGAAGCACCAACAGCGCAAAATCATCATCAGGGAGGCGAAGTTTAACCCATCTCAGATCTCCGTCGAACCGTGGAGGCGATAAATGCAATTAGCAGCCCATCGAGAGCTGTTCCCATCCATCTCGATCAGGGCAACCGGAAAATTTCCGACCCCGGTCAGGTTGCCAACACTGTCGGTGAATACTTTGCCTCCCTTGCATCCACTTCTCAGTACCCGGCTGAATTTGAAAGAATCGTTGCCACTCGTGGTCCACATCTAAGCACTACCCTTATTCCCGCGGTCGGGGGGACTGCCTGTTGAACCAGCTTTTTTCAGCAGGTGAGTCAGCCCATGCACTTGAGGTATTCCATGCTAAAACGGTTCCCTCTGGTCGCTAAGGTTCATTTATAACGACCTCTCGGAAAACCGCACGTTCTCTGACGAGTGGAGGAAAATGTTCGTGGTCTCAATCCCAAAAAAACAATGTGGCGAGTCGGAATGCCACCAGGTTCAGACCGATTTCGCTCACCTCCTGTGCCTCGAAGACCATGGAGCGTCTTCGCTCCGCCGACTCTGTGAGAAACTGCTGATGGTAGCTTCGGTTTTCAACAACACGCTACTTGCCCAGGGTATGGCACTAGCACATTCCTCGCCAACCTGGACAGCGTGCTCCAGGAAGCGTACAACGATGGGAAGCATGTGGACCAGGTTTCACTTGACATTGCCAAAGCATTTAGTAGGACCTGGACACCTCTCTGGTCCTCCGTAAACTACAGGAATGGGGCATCACCGGAAACATGCTTGCCTTCAAAAAAAAATTTCTCACTGGACGGACCTTCCAGGTGCTGAGTCACGACATCGCATCTGATGAGTTTCCCGAAGAGACTGGCGTCCCCCAAGGGTCGGTCCTAGCAGTGACGTTATTTCCCATTGCCACGGACGAGGTATTCGGAGTCTTGACTGCAAATGTGTACCTATTCGTCTATACCGACGATATACTATTGGTCATGGCCGGCAGTACACCTAGTCGGAG
The DNA here is from genome assembly GCF_024139115.2 of Armigeres subalbatus. Classification (NCBI taxonomy): domain Eukaryota; kingdom Metazoa; phylum Arthropoda; class Insecta; order Diptera; family Culicidae; genus Armigeres; species Armigeres subalbatus. The sequence continues at coordinate 421,940,428 of NC_085141.1, forward strand.
CAGAATTAGAACCCAGGACGTCCCCAACCAAAGAACCGTTCGGGTACTCGGGGTCGACATAGACTGAAAATTGACATTTTTACCACACTTCGATGAAGGTGGCATGTAAAACCCGTGTGAACCTCAGGAGGACCCTCGCGAAGAAGCACCGTATCAACAACAAGAACACCAGACTGAGAATCGGCCAAGCCACCATTGACAGCCAAGGCAAATGCTGGGTAAAGCGTACCATTGGTACATCGTGTACCTGAGGGAATAAAATAAACCCCATCTCGCGGTTCTTAGCCTCTTACCCAGCAACTCCTATCCCTACCCCCCTGTGGTGCTGACCGGGATATGAGCAACCTTAGGGAAGATCGGGTAACCAACCCCGGTGGGAACTATGGCCGTATGCTGACAGGGAAGGAGGGGTTTGCTCCCCTCTGAAGGTGCAAATCTTACTGAGCGTCTGCTCTCCATGTCAGGATCGGCTCACAACAGCGTCTGTTCTTCATGTTGCTGATCATCGTCCGAGTGTCAGCGAGGGACTCTATGTGAAACTGAGTACCATGGTGTCAGGCCCTGCAAGTCAGCCTTTAAAAACATAAGCAACGAACAATCAACAAGTAAGTACAGACCGGAACCATCGGCGAAGACCACTGCGACGAAAAGGGACTAGCGATTGGAAACTCGGTTCGTGGAACTGCAAATCTCTCAACTTCATCGGAAGCACACGCATACTCTCCGATGTGCTCAAGGACCGTGGATTCGGCATCCAGGTTTCCAGGATCGGCAAATGGTGCGAACGTTTAGAGGTAATCATACCATCTAAGAGAGTTGCGGCAACACATACGAGCTGGGAACAGCTTTCATAGTGATGGGCGATATGCAAAGGCGCTTTATCGGGGGTGGCTGATCAATGAAAGAATGTGCAGGTTGAGGATCAAAGGCCGGTTCTTCAACTTCAGCATAAACAACGTCCATAGCCCACACTCCGGAAGCACTGATAATGATAAGGACGCATTCTACGCGCAGCTGGAACGTGAGTACGACAGCTGCCCAAGCCACGACGTCAAAATCATCATAGGAGATTTGAACGCTCAGGTTGGCCAAGAGGAGGAGTTTAGACCGACTATTGGGAAGTTCAGCGCTCACCGGCTGACGAACGAAAACGGCCTACGACTAATTGATTTCGCCGCCTCCAAGAATATGGCCATTCGCAGCACCTGCTTCCAACACAGCCTCCCGTATCGGTACACCTGGAGATCACCACTGCAGACAGAATCACAAATCGACCACGTTCTGATTGATGGACGGCACTTCTCCGACATTATCGACGTCAGGACATATCGTGGCGCTAACATCGACTCTGATCACTATCCGGTGATGGTGAAACGGCGCTAAAAAATTTTCCGCCATCAACAATGTTCGGTACCGACGACCGCCGCGGTACGACCTAGAGCGACTGAAGCAACCTGATGTCGCCAATGCATACGCGCAGCATCTCGAGGCAGCGTTGCCGGAAGAGGGTGAGCTCGATGGGGCCCCTCTTGAGGACTGCTGGAATACAGTCAAAGCAGCCATTAACGACGCAGCGGAGAACAACGTCGGGTATATGGGACGAAGTCGACGGAACGATTGGTTCGACGAAGAGTGCAGACAGATTCTGGAGGAGAAGGACGCAGGTCGTGCTGCAGCAAGATACCCGGCAGAACGTGGAACGTTATAGACGGAAGCGGAGACAGCAGACCCACCTTTTTCAGGAGAAGAAACGCCGCCTGGAAGAAGCAGAGTGTGAGGAAATGGAACAGCTATGCCGTTCTCAAGAAACACGCAAGTTCTATCAGAAGTTCAACGCATCCCGCAAAGGCTTCGTGTCGTGAGCCGAAATGTGCCGGGATAAGGATGGGAGCATCTTGACGGACGAACGTGTGGTGATCGAAAGGTGGAAGCAGCACTGCGAGGAACATTTGAATGGCGCTGAGAGTACAGGCAATGAAAGTCAAGGCTGCGGAGATGACTATGTCAGTTCAGCGGACGATGGAAGCCAACCAGCCCCCACCTTGAGGGAAGTTAAGGATGCCATCCAATACCTAAAGACCAATAAAGCAGCTGGTAAGGATGGTATCGGAGCTGAGCTCATCAAGATGGGTCCGGAAAAGCTAGCCACTTGCCTCAGTCAGAATCTGGGAAACCGAACAGCTACCGGAGGAGTGGAAGGAAGGGGTTATATGTTTTGTAATCTTTACACATACGTATTTCGATCTCTACTGTGAGGCCGTCTTCATTGTCTCGAACTTGAACTTGACTCGACTTACTCTAATCAAGTACGAGACATTGAAGACGGCCTTACGGTTCAGTTTGAAATCCCTACATATCTATAAAGATTACAAAACGTAGTGGAATTAAATGGAATAGTACTAAATTCGTCTTATGACAGGTGAAGACTACCACCCGAATAGAACAAAACCTCAAGTTTCATTGTGTAAACTATACAGGAACAATAAAATTTATGGGTAACAATTAAAACTGTTGTTCTTGTATTGTACGATTTCTAACTCAAATAAAACAATCTATTGTAAATACAATAAAATTACAATAAATGCTATTTCTCCAATTACAAACAAAAACAAAGTGACAAAAAATGGCGATTTCAATGTAGTTTTTAGACTCCGTTCAAATTTGCATCAAATTACATTCGTTTTCAGTAAGTTTATTTGGTAAATATAGATAATGGCTCGGATAATGGGATATATAGAAAATCTTCGATCAAATAAGCTTTTTCTTTATTTTCTTGCAGGTTGGCTATCGCCTAACTAAAAGTTTCAGTTTGCAAGTTTGTTGACCATTAATTCGGTGTAATAGCCTTTAACCCATTTTTCCAGTACCAATTACTGATTGTCGCAGTGTTCGACAACCGCAACAGATACGACAACTCTGGCGCACCATCTGCATCCTTAATCGTTGAATTCCGGAAGTTGTCACGTATTCGGCAGACGAGACACAGAGGAAGAGCGGTGGCTCAAGGAACTGCATCTATTCTTATGATGTGAGCATTTCATCGATCGGTGATCAGGCCAAGTTCTTCAAGGAATGAATCAATACGTTGTACCAATTCAATCTGCTGTGGTGAAAATGGTCAATGCTGACGATGGCGGTTCCATACTGGTCGGGCTCATTGAGGGCGATCCGAGGAGCGAGCACTCCGATGATGTGATGTGAAAGCTGGAATAGTGCTACCTATGCAGCCGGATTTCGATTGTTCAGCACGCGCGTGGCCCAGAATCGCTTGTTCAGCACGTGTTTCACGATAAATGTACAGTGGTAAAATCCTCGGGACGGTGTCTCATGGGAGACATTAGTGAGCTGTTGATTCTATTGCACGGGTGAGTGTTTCATTTGCAATTGTTCTTAGTTGGTTAGAAAACAACTTTGTAGACAATAGTCTGAATTCAGAATATTCTTAAAATGGATATGGCCCACATGATATACGAATTCATAAATGGTAGCTTAGTATAAACATCATAAAGCTAATTATCGTGGAAGTGCTCCATCGACACTTAGCTGTGAACCGTTAATATTCTATAAAAGAATAAATGCGAACAAAGAAGAAGTATTAGGTTTAACACTAATACCCAGAGAAGTCTACAAAATGCACCGATAACCGTTTACGGTAACTAGATGAATTGTAATAAAATACTATTGCTGCTAATAATTCACTCAGACCAAGCAATTAGTGTAGCAGTGTTTCAATTTTATGTACCGGCCAGACGAGCTATATCACTTGACATTGGATATAAAGAGTTTTAGTTTTAATTAGGACTTAATATTTGCTACAGTGATTATAATGAAGACAATATGTTTATTTGAGGAAATAAAATATATATATAACAGTATAAAATAAATTTTTGTTTCAGTGTAATGTAATTGATTGACATAAAGCTCTATTATCTTATAGTAGAAAATAACAAATTTACTTTAATTCCACTATACTGCCCATTATCACATGTCAATCCCATATTTGCTGGATTTCCTATTCATATGGGACAAATATGCGAATGTGGGCAGTATAATGTCTTAAAAAACCCAAATAAAATATAATAGAACAACAATGATTTATTCGAATTGGAAAAACAATTGTTTAACAACACATTTTATTGTTTAGTTCAAAATTTTTTAACAATATAAGAACAATAGAAATCATTGTTTTGTGTTCCAGAATATATGGGAAAAAAAGGATTTTCTTACTGTTACGGTAACTAACAACCCTGCTTTTCTATTGTAAAAGTCCCAATAACAATAAGTTTTATGGTTCAATACAATATATTGTATTGTATTTTTATTGTTCAATTTACAGTTCTTTTTATTGTAGTTTTAATGTATTCTTTCTAATTGTAACATAAAAAATTACTGTTTTTTTTATTGTACTTTTTATTCGGGTAAAGCTTAAATAAATAAAATGTTCTCAAAATATATTTCCAAGCAGGCTACAACAGCACTATTAGATAATGTCTAAACAACAGCTGGCAACACTTTCCAATCCAGTAGTGTGTTCAAATTAAAGCAGCAACATAAAAAAGGGCCATGGGATGAGGATGAGCGTCACACGGTCAGCGATAATCCCCTCTTCATAAACACCAGCGCCGTCGTCTGCACTCGACTGAGAAATCAGTGTGCAAAACTCGACAGCAAGCACGGCACAGGGCAGGCAGCGAATAATAATGAGAGGGCAAACCCAGCGTTGCTTTAGAAAAACGTCCACTCAACGGGCAAATGGGCAACGAGGAGGAGAAAAGCGCAGGCAGAGAGCGAAACAATTAAAATTAACCGTATCGGAAGCAACAGATCTAGCCAAATAAACACCCCGCTGTTATTAGCCCATCAACGGGGAACGTTATGGGGAATAAAAGTGTGAAATTGTGGGAACTGGGCAGTGAGATGATTTACTTTGGCTATGATTTTTAACGATTTTCCGCTGGCGATAGGGAAGAAAAGTTCAAATCAGCTCCTAAGACAAGTTAATTCACCTCGAAGGATTTGTAATCGAGCAGAGATCCGCTCGGGTGTTTTATCAGAGCTTCCCACTTTTCCTAGACCTGGAATAAGCTGAGTCACTTCTGCGTTGACGTCTCGCTTAATGGTGGATAATTATTCATCGAGCCAAGTGCGGTAAGTAATTTGTTTTTGTTTAGGTCTCGGACTTCTTCCTTTTTCCTTTCCATTTTCTTCGACATAACTTCGAGATATTGCATGATCCCAACCTACAGGTAGGTTTTGGTGGTTTTTCCACCCCACAGCTGCCGTTGGTGCTGCTGCTACTTACAGAAGTTTTTCTGCTTGTTTTGGACAAGAAGATTTTTTCCTCTTCTGCGTGCACACCCAAGGGGAAATGACTTGTAATTATCAAGAAGTTAAAACCAACCTCCCACCGCAAGCAAGACGCTGCCGTTGAACCGCAGTGAAGCACTGACCAAGGCAAGATAAGAAGACATGAAATTAGACCTCGGCTGGGGTAATAATAATGTGTAAAGTTTTGAGGGAAGCATTCGGCTGCCGGTGGATGGAAATGTGCGGTGCTCACCGATGTGGTTCAGTGAATAGCTAATGTCGGTAATTTTGATGCGGTGACAAATGGTAACGGTTGAAACTTGAAATAGACAGAAAATAGTTGATGCCATTGCGGGACCTAGAGAAACTAATTTGAATTGCTTTAAATAAAACATTTGTGGGTAATTTCGTGATATTGAGTGTAAGCATTAGTGATGATTAAAAATATTTTAATAAATGCTTTGAAAATTGTCTTTCCCATAGTGAAACTACAAACACAAGGGTGCATACATTTCATAAATCTATAGCTTTCAGTTAAATAACAAAACAAAACTCATATATCAGTGACAACAATTAATATTTTTATGAAAACCCATTCTCCCACGGTAGCAGAATTCCTTTCTGCTGAAAACGATCATTTTCGCGTAATGCCCAGCATCCGTCAAGTTCGGTGCTGTCCATCCAACCGGAGTGCGATTCGGAAGACGGCAGACAGCATACCACGTTCCGCATCTCAAAATATGCTTCGGGCTCGCTGCTCGCATGCTGCTTTCCCAAAGGCATTAGCCAGACAGCAGCGAGGCGTTGGAAATGTGTGAAACAAGCCATAATATCGATCCTGTTTTCGGAATTCTCATAAATTTTTAAATATACGAAGACGACGTGCCTCGTCCGCTCGTGGGATGGACGACAGCAACGAATACACAAGCTGCGCAAAGCTACAAATGGAAAAGTCAAATAATTTAACACTTTGGTACAAGATTATCGAATTTGTTTTCGAGAGATTCCTCCCAATTTGTCTGTTTTTCGATGTTCTTTTTGGGACGAAAAAAAATGTATACGTTTGGATGCTGCGTGTCGCGGCTTGGGCAGCCTTGAGAGCAAACATCATCATGACGGGGCCAGCGAAGACGACAACGACCACGACGACGACGACAAATTTTGCCTTGTTTGACCACAAATGTTGAACCACGTCGAACTCGCGCCCAGATAAGACAACCAGTCCCTGATTTTCCCCACATGACAAAGTAGGTACACACATTCGTTCGGGGAGATCGCGCGCAGATCGAGGCTTCTCTCCTTCGCACCAATGTGATAATTTACTAATTTCACGATAAATTAACTTCCACATCTGCACGCAGACGGACCCGAAATGAGGGTGTGGAAGAGGTGATAAGTGATTTGTTAAATACTGACCTGACCTCCCAAGTACGTCCACCTTCCTCCGCGATTGGTGTATGTTATTGATTTTTTTATTGCAATGAGAAACATTATATAAAATGACAACGACTAATGTAGTAGTAAAATTAAGTCCAGGTGAGTTCAGAGTCTTGTAAGAAATTTTTACTAAATCGAGTGTATGACCTCAAGCTAAAAGATTTGTGGGTTTTCTTGAATGCTTATCAAAGATATCACATTTTCATCATTTTAGCTATGTAATTCGCATCGTATTCATGTTGCGAATCTTGACATTTTAAAAGCATTTCTCTCTGCTTATTGTGTGTTTGATGAAATGTTGTAACTTGTAAGAATTTTTTCTGCATTTTCTGATTGTGTTTAGTAGAGAGGTAGATAAAATGTCAATGAGAATGTTCATTAAAGCTTTAGATGGAGTTCTTTAGGATGGACTTATCAAACTTCGTAGATATCAGTTGCTATGCTATGCTCCTGTGATAAAAAATCAACGTTTTGAAGTTTCCTAGAACTCTACGATATTTCAAACAAATGAATGTCTCTGAAACTCGCATATCACTGGATCGCTGGCAGCTGCTGTGACCATTCGTATATTTTTTCCCCGGAACTGTGTGTGCGTACATTAACTGACCGGATTCACCCAGGTTTTTCTCAACGCCGTCAAGGCATCTTTGTCCCATACCAGATACCCACTCGGCCCTAAAGCTCTCTGCTGGTGGTCGAATGAGGCTCAGCGTGTAGTGAATCCAGAACGTAGGCCTCCTTTGGGCTATAAAGGCTTCTCCCTGGGCACCCAGTCAAAGTAAGTGCATTAGAGGTATACAAGGAGAAATACTACAAATGCCGAGCTACCAAGAAGGCCAAGGAGAAACAGTGGCAGTGGTTACTCGACTCGACAATCCATCCTAACCCTTAGCTAAAATTTGGAGACCAACCAAAAGAACTCTATTTTGGTGTCAGTTTTGCTCACAAAACTATGAACAAAATCTCTGAAAGTAAAGGTAAATAACATGCAAGAACTTGAATTCATTTATATACATTCTCTGATTAATTTGCACAATGAAGTACACCCTAATAAAAATTAAAAAGGAAGTAATAGATTGCAAGCTTTTGAGAAATTCGAACTTACATATAGCTAGGTTTCACTGCTCGACTTGATTACACCATCACAACTATCCAGCCGCTCGGAGCACGAGAGTATTTGTAACGGACAGAATCACGTGCCATACCTTCATACCGTAACCGAATGCTGTGGGCGGAATGGAATGGAAAAACCAGATCACGATCCATCCAAAACCTATGGTCTATATAAGCACCCCACAGTTAATTTTCGGGTCTCTTTTTCCTGGGAAACACAGATGGAAACAACCAAAAGTTTTTAATCCAAAGTTATCGGCTAGAGTCTAGGTTGCAAGTTAGTGATACCGTTTTGGTGAACATATCACCAAATATTATATATTAACTTTACTTTAAAATCTTTGATATCACCCTAAAAGTCTAATTTGGAAGTAAATTCCACCTTCTTACTCGCGAAGACATTAAAAGTGGTGCTAGTGCTTTTAGTGGCCACTTTGTGGCAGCTGGTCCTCCTTATCGCCAACGTGAGGCCAGCAAGTGATGCGAGAGGTCGCCATCCAGCTCGGACGTTATAATCGACACGTGGTTAAAGTTAGTGGGCTGGATAGGCAAGGTGTCAGAACCGCGAGTTTAAGAAAATCCCTCTCAAGTGCAAACCTAGTGCCGATTGAAGTGTTTCCTCTCCCATTTGGTCGTCCGTAACCATACGACCCAATAAAGCGTCGTTAGTCATACGACCGCGTACCACGTTACACGATCGGAACGGTCCCCGGCCCGAGAAGGGTGAAGCGCTCCAGTTAACCGGTTCAACATCGCCGTCGGCACCCGTAGGCAACACGTGACGACGAATCACCAGCAGATAGTCGAGCCGTGAGTGAATTTAGTAATTCTTTGAATAAATTATAAAAATCTCAACAAAAATCAATTTTCTCAATATATATATTCTTCTGATTGGGTGTTTAAACTATAAATCTTGCTATCAGTTCTTTGCGTGCACCGAAAGAAAGTTTTTCAGGTTGTGAAAAGAAGGCAACAGGTGAGTTTTCCCCAGCACATAGTGCCGACCCTGAGTAATTGAAGAGGTGAGCTGGCTCGGGACGTAAGGACGTCCATGCCACAGACGCATGGGCGTCATTGGTAGTTACAACTTATATTGTAAACAAACATTGGGAAGCAAATTCCTACTAAAGCGAGTATCTCTTGATAATACCAAGGTATGTACCCGACAGAATAAGCTTTCTTCTATCAGTTGAAGGAACTACGGTCATCGGGGGTGACAATGGGTCAAATGGGGGTGAGAATGGGTCACTGTTTCAACTACTTAGAATGCTTGTAGAATAGATTGAATGTATCTGAGGGCAAGAAGACTCAAATATAAGAGACCTTTTTGAACGATTTTGCTCTACGATTTCTAGACTGCCGGTGACAGCGATGACCTATTCTCACACCCCAGACCCATTGTCACCCCCGATGGCGGTAGTTTCAAAGACAAACACTTGAATTTTACGCAATCGATAAAACAATGTTTGTTTACAAAATAAGTTACACCCTAATCTCAAATCAGTCCCGAAATATCAATCCCATAATGAAAAAAATTAAGAAGATCTACTTCTATCGACCTCGACCTTCAGGGGGTTACGCGTCCAGAAGTTATAGAGCGGTATCACGCTATGTTTAAAGGCAACTATTATGCAAAGTGAATGCACCTCGGATGTTTAGCCGTTAGATCATAGTTTTTGACCTCTAGTTTAAGGATTCGTGTTGATTGAAATATTTCACCAGTGAAAATTTGACTTTTTTTTACCATTTAGGGGATATTTTTAACCTAAAAATCTATTCTGATTTTTTTATATTTTTTTTAAGGAAGTTATATAACATCCAGACATCCCATTTTTTTCCTGGAGCTTCAAGGAAAATTTTCATATAAAAACAATTTTCATATGATGAAATTAGCAGAAGTTATACTAGAAATACTGTTGACGTTGACACCGAACATATATTTCATTTTTCGATAGCGAATTTTTGTACAACTGCATATGTCATACGTGTCAATTAAAAAACAGCAACCCTGCACCGTCCACTTGTTATCATAGAAACAGAATTTAACGCAGAACAGGTCAACTAAAATGCTCGATTATATTTCAATTGTGTTCATAATCATTTTCTGGAAGGAGGAGACTGACACAATTTTTGACAAAACCCATCCTCCAGCGCTTCATTAGCTGGAGGGATTGGTCTACCAAATTTTCGGCCCTGGGCCAAAAAAAACATCAAGACAAATCTGAAGTCTGGACATCAGAGGTCAAAGCAACCCATCACGCTCAACTTGGTTTCACTGGGCGTTACTGCCGAAGTCTTTTTGTTAAACGGGGTGTTTTGATTTTTGAAAGGAAAATAATGCAATGGTTATTATACGGTATTGGAGAGTCTACCACAGGTAGTTGACTGCTGTTTTAGTGTAACATTGTTGGACTTCTATTCAGACGCCATACGAGCTTTTTGTGACAGTTGGATAGCAGCCGGGCTACCAATCACCGAAGAATTTCTTATTTTGAAATTTCATGTTCTTGAATTTTGTGAGCGCATTACAGGAAGGCCTTACAAAGTATACTGAGCAAACAACGAAAGCCATCCACAGAAATTTGTATACTGTCTGGCAAAACTACAAAATGCCAGATAACCACGAGCACTACGCAAACTGTTATCCACGGTGGTAGCATATAACAGTGGTCACATAATGCAGATGTCCATTGAGGTTCAAATCAAGTATGAAATGAAGAACAAAAATACTACTTTGAACTAGATCGTAGTTTTAATTTTTTGTTGATTTGAAATGTTAAATAGTGATGTTATGTTCTTAAACTTAATAATACTTCTTCTTATTGGCATTACATCAACCACTCTGACATATGCCGCCTCTGAGCTTAGTGTTCATTTAGCACTTCCACAGTTATTAACTGCGAGGTTTCTAGTCCAAGTTTCCCTTTTTGGCATTCGTATATCATGAGGCTAAGATGATACTTTATGCACAGGGAAGACGAGAAAATTTCCTTGACCAGACCGGGAATCGAACCTAACCACTTTCAGCATGGTGCATCTTACCGCACAACTAAGGAAGGCTCCAGATCTATTCATAACAAACCTTAAGAACATTTAAAACTGGCAGTAATTTCAATATAACTTCTACTATTTTCATCATATGGAAAATGTTTTTATATGAAAATGTTTCTTAAAGCATCAGGAAAAAAAATAGTGGTTGGATTTTATATAACTTGCTTCAATTTTTTTTTTTAAATCAGAAAAAGTTTTTAGGTTAAAAATATTACCTTAAATAGTAAAAAAATGAAAATTTCGCCGATGAAATATTTTAATCGACACAGATCTTTAAACTACAGGTCGAAAACTATGATTTGACAGCTTAACCTCCGAGGTGCATTCACTTTGCACAATAGTTGCCTTTAAACATAGCGTGCGGTAGGTCAACCACCTATTTTGCTAGAACCTGGAGAAAACTGGAAGGCTCTGCCATCGAACGCACGCCTATCCGGGCTACGAGACCAGTTCCTATTTCGCGGGCCTTTTTCTTCAGGATGTATAGGAAAGTATATGCATCGGGTTTTCTTGTATACTTTGAAGGTGTTCAACTTGGACATTCCTGGCTTTAAGGCAGAAGGTGAAACGGTGGAGATTTACCAGTAGCTTTCGCCCGGAACTTTTCTTCTGCAGTTTTTTTCTATTCTCTTAGTCGTCGTTGGTAACCTCTGGGCTAACCGAAGTAGTAACTGCCAGTAAAAACGTTCACAGCAGGCATGCCTGCGCGATCAGACATCGGTTATCAAGCCCTAGCATTTAACTTGCGAGACACTTCAGAGAAAAGAAAAGACGGAGGCCTTACCTACGTCAAACTGTAAGTACGTAGAAACCGAGTTTGCTGAATATGAACCAAGACTCACTGAAGGTTTAGTTTCCCGTTTGGGAGTCGAACAGGCATTGAAATTTATCCCATCATTCGATCTTCTGAGCAAAGATACTGATGATATGCTGGGATATCGATCTTAGTTATCTATCTGCTCAGTAAACAAAGTGCAATGTTCACCATGGAGAAAAAAAATTTCACTGCTTTTGTTGTAGCAACGCCCTCGCAACGTGAACAAACCCCGAACCGCGCTGGCTATCAGGATCATCATCAAATGCTCAAATGATAATATCTTTCCAGAGTGCTCTTTGATTAGGGATAATATCTTTGCACAAGCAAAGATGATATCCTTTGCTCAGATGATATTGCAATGCCTGGAGTCGAATTTGGAGTCTCCGGGAGTGACCAAACAGTTTCCGATAGTAAACCTGTTCAAAGCAGCGTCTTCTTTGAGAGAGAAGGCTGTCATTTTAATCGCTGCGACCACCCCATCAGATAACTTAATCCTCGTATTGTCCAATTCCATCAGTGCTCTCGAAGCACTTTGAAGCAGGCATCCAAAACACCCGTGGTGAGTATTCTTTCCAATGCGCACCAGTCGACACCCCGACGGAAAGCCGGGGTTCGTGACTCTGGACCATTTGGCTGCGGTCGATCATCAGGAAGGGCGTTCTACCTCGTCGCTCCCCCGGCTGACACCAAAATCTGGATCGTATGGTCCAAAAAATTATCAACCAAAACTTTTGGTCCAAAAGCAGAGTCATGAGCAACAAAAGCTCACGTAGCACCGATTCAGCTAGCGCGCATAAAATAACTAAGTGAGCGTGTCTCAATGTACGTCTCATGAGACTCATCTCGTGCGCTAAGAATGCATACGCTGTTTTACGCACCTTCGTTGTTGTTTGTAAAGGTTTTCCAAATCTCATCCTTTTTTGTACGCGTGCATGATGTCTGAGAAAGTGAGAAAACCAATGAACGATGTATATCTCTACACAACAACAAAGCCCCTGGAGTTGACCAACTACCAGGAGAGCTGTTTAAACACGGTGGTGAAGCACTGGCTAGAGCGCTGCACTGGGTGATTACCACGGTTTGGGAGGATGAGGTTCTGCCGCAGGAGTGGATGGAAGGTGTCGTGTGTCCCATCTACAAAAAGGGCGATAAGCTGGATTGTAGCAACTACCGCGCAATCACATTGCTGAACGCCGCCTACAAGGTACTCTCCCAAATTTTATGCCGCCGACTACCACCAATTGCAAGGGAGTTCGTGGGGCAGTACCAGGCGGGATTTATGGGTGAACGCTCTACCACAAACCAGGTGTTATCCATACGTCAGGTATTGCAGTAATGCCGCGAATACAACATGCCTACACATCATCTATTTATCGACTTCAAAGCCGCATATGATACAATCGATCGGGACCAGCTATGGCAGCTAATGCACGAAAACGGATTTCCGGATAAACTGATACGATTGATCAAGGCGACGATGGATCGGGTGATGTGCGTAGTTCGAGTTTCAGGGGCATTCTCGAGTCCCTTCGAAACGCGTAGAGGGTTACGGCAAGGTGATGGTCTTTCGTGTCTGCTATTCAACATCGCTTTGGAGGGAGTAATACGAAGGGCAGGGATTGACACGGGTGGTACGATTTTCACGAAGTCCGTCCAGTTATTTGGTTTCGCCGACGACATTGATATCATGGCACGTAACTTTGAGAGGATGGAGGAAGCCTACATCAGACTGAAAAGCGAAGCTAAACGGATTGGACTAGTCATCAACACGTCGAAGACGAAGTACATGATAGGAAGAGGCTCAAGAGAGGTCAATGTGAGCCACCCACCACGAGTTTCTATCGGTGGTGACGAAATCGAGGTGGTTGAAAAATTCGTGTACTTGGGCTCACTGGTGACCGCCGATAACGATACCAGCAGAGAAATTCGGAGACGCATCATGGCAGGATATCGTACGTACTTTGGACTCCGCAAAACGCTCCGATCGAATAGAGTTCGCCGCCGTACCAAACTGACTATCTACAAAACGCTTATAAGACCGGTAGTTCTCTACGGACACGAGACCTGGACGATGCTCGTGGAGGACCAACGCGCACTGGGAGTTTTCGAAAGGAAAGTGTTGCGTACCATCTATGGTGGGGTGCAGATGGCGGACGGTACGTGGAGGAGGCGAATGAACCACGAGTTGCATCAGCTGTTGGGAGAACCATCCATCGTTCACACCGCGAAAATCGGAAGACTGCGGTGGGCCGGGCACGTAGCCAGAATGTCGGACAGTAATCCGGTGAAAATGGTTCTCGACAACGATCCGACGGGAACAAGAAGGCGAGGTGCCCAGCGGGCAAGGTGGTTCGATCAGGTGGAGGACGACTTGCGGACCCTCCGCAGACTGCGTGGTTGGCGAAGTGCCGAACCGAGCTGAATGAAGAAGCCTTTATGTGCAGCACAGGCCACTCCGGCCTTAGTCTGATGATAAATAAATCTCTACACAACTGCAGAAAATAAAAGAAACCACTGTACCATGGAGGGATTTGTCTAACCACAAAAACGTGCGCCTTCTGTCTTCGTACCGTAGCGATCTATTTCGGACCGAAGCCAACATTTGCGAAGTATTTAATTCTGTGGAACATGTCATTCGCCGGTACCCCAAGTACGTGCATCTCCTATTGAATTACGTGTCTTCTTGCAGCACCCGAGACGACGGTCGATGACCTTTCCTTTCCAACCTCAGAATCATCGTTTTTAGCAAATCATCGTCGAAAGCTCCCTCACCTTTTGAAAATAAAGATTGGGATTTTAGTGGAATGGTTCCAGTTGCCATAAGACACTATTCCATTTAATTCCACCACTTGATAACTTTAACAGATACGTATTTCGACCTCAACAGTAGGGCTGTTTTCAGTGTCTCGTACTTGACTCGACGTTGCCGAGATAAAGTATGGCTCTTTTTGGTTATTTGATGGAGACGCTTGGTTAGAAGTAGCTTTAACTTGCTGCCTTGGTGATCCGGTGGGCACAATACTTTGAGGCGGTCGATCGATAGCCAGCACTAGCTCTTGATTTCGATCATCAATACCCGATTACCGATCAATCAGTCGACTCGTGGTTCAAGGTGCAATACGCGTTGGTGCATAGTGTTTCCAATTCCTTCATGTGTGAAGCGGCAGGTGTTAAGCAACAACATATAATCCACCCTGCAGGACTAAGATCCTCTGGCTAAGCAAAAACAAGCTGCAACATACCCCAATACTACTGTGTTCAATCATAGTGTGTTGGATGGATGCTTTTGAGGCCCCAGCACCTTATACTGCTGGATGTCCTGAGCAGTGTTGTAAAATGTCATTTGCATTCGTTTGCATATTTTTCCCAGAACTTTTTTCTGGCGATAGCTATCAACTCCTGAGGTATGGCGAACTTATAGCGCTTAAATGTACCTATAACTTTGTTTAACAAGACATTGTTGTAAATATGTAATCTGAGGCGTGGGAGGCAAAATGTCATTCAAATGACATTATGTCAAATGACACGTGACATTTTGGGGAGTTTTGACTTTCCAGCCGCAGATGTTATATTTAGAGTAATGTACCCTTGGACAAAAATATAGCCCTACTCAAGCGTTATGAGTACATCTAAAATTATTAAGTAAATTTGGCTTATGAAGAAAGTTATGAACAAATTAGTCAAATGACATGCAGATGACATTTTACAAGCCTGGTCCTGAGGCAAAACAAACATGAACATTCCCAGCGATAAGCCGCTGAAGGTTGCGTTAAGCCCCAAACACAATGTTAGCGGAACGGCAACGGAAACGGCAAATCTGACAGAAAATATATGGGCTAACTGCCGTTGCCGTCGCCGTTCCGCTGACATTGTGTTTGGGCCTTTACTTGGGCTCGATGATCTGCCAATCAAGGAACTGAAGAAACTATACTGATGGAAAACGAACTGGAACGGTGTGTACAAATATGTCAGACAGGACAAAATATACAAATACCAAAACATCGTGAAGTACCAGCTTCGGCTACTGCACCACACTGAACAAACATCCAATGGCTACCATCTAACCCTCCTGAATTACAGAGGCCATGCCGGTACCATCAGTGGAATCGGTTCCGCTTTACACATCGAAGCAACTAGTGTCGATATGCTATCAGTTAGCAGCGAAATAGCGGGGATATGAAAGTCGATTCGAGGCTAAATGCTGTCATATTGCTCTAATGCTGGTTTTCCATTATAGCACCCAAATGAGTGATATAATGGGTTTTATGCAAGCCATTTGAGTTGCATAATGTTCATTAAAGCACCCATTTCATTGATATGAAAAAGTAGGCCGTTTTATCACTCAAACGGCAACCGAGCTGGTACATGTGTGCTACTAGAGTAGTTTAGTTAGTGCGTCTGATACCACTCCTCTCTATATCGATCAGCTGTTGTGAATCCTCTCAAAACTCCTACGTCTTGCAACTTACATTCACTGTCTTGTGTGTCGGTTATACTTTTCGTGCATTGGAGAAAACAAATCAGTCGAGAATTTGCCACAGTTTTGGAATAACATTCACTCTTCTCATACATAAACGGTCGCAACGATGGAGAAGAAACAGTGCAAAGAATGCAAACTCGAGGTGAATGATATTGAGCCCGTACGATGTGGCTTTTGTGATGCCTATTTTCACATCAGTCAGCAGTGTTGTGGATTCAATCATCGAGCCAATCGAGATATCCCGTCACAAGAAAAGGCGTTGTTTATCTGTAATGAATGCCGAGCTGAACTAAACGGTCGAAGTGTTAAACGTTACCTGTAAGATAAACTGGAATCTCAATCCACTGATAGGCGGGTAGTTATGTTACGGACAATTTACCCAAGCAGCACAATTTGTTTCACTACTGAACATTTCACTGTGTTGCAACTATTCGGAAAGAAACAATCTTTGCGTATGTGCCATCAAATATAACTCTCTTGCAATCTAAAAAGCACAAGAGGTAGAGCCTACGGAAACATCCTTCGATTGCAGTAAAATTGCAATAATGTTGCAAAATACTACAGCGGGAAAAATGAAATAAAAATATAAAACTGGATTCGATTTATGGATCTTGTGATTGATAGTCCTTCACTCTACCACAGCACCATTCAGCACTTCGAGTGGACTGCATGCTGACTTACCATAAAAACTATACGATTATGAAGTTTTGTACTCGGGTTTCCTGTTTCTTGATTGCACCATCACAGGAAAAAAAAATGGGAGTTGTCAAAACGTTGAACGATGCCTAATTAAACATGAAGACACACTCAATTTATCTGCAACTTAATTTAAACAAACAATTAAATTTTGAAAGACGCATTGAAGTTACATGGTAAAAAATATGCAACTTAATGATTCTGTTTCGTATTTGCAACATGAAGTGCAGTATTCTTTGGTTGTTTGTTTCCAAATGTCAAACACGTACTGCATTGCAATTTTAATGAAACATTGACCACAATTCGAACGTTTTTGACATCTTGATGCAACTTTTTCGTGCTTTGATGTTTTTCCAATGCCTTTAATGAAACTGAATAGAAACAAGGTGCTTTTAGGAAGATGTTGCGTGTGTTACTTGGGTATCATCCCAAGTTGAAGTGCTCGCCGATGTCGTCGGTGAATTGTGTAAAAAAGTGAATCGGCTCTCTTCGGATGGGAGCAAAACAAATCAGGGGTTTACATTTACACCTTTATCTCGCAGATGGCCAAAACTTGGTGTTAAACGTCCTCGCATAGAATCCGAACAATATGATTCGACTTCCTTGTTTACCGATCGTGGCACTAGAAATATTGATCTTAGCGATCTCTATTGGTTGCATAATTCCTACCCGAAGCCACCTAAATTCTGGCTGTACCTGGCTTCCAGCCTCTCATCTCAGCAGTCGATGTACAGAAAATAGTGACTCGTTGCATGGATCTTTCATCACCGTGTGACGTCGTCCGCTTGGTACCGAAAGGGAAAGATGTGTCGAACATGTCGTTCGTTTCTTTCAAAATCGGCGTTGACCCATCAATGAAAGAAAGGGCGTTACAGGCGTCAACCTGGCTTGATGGACTGATATTCAGGGAATTCGTGGAGCAACCAAAAAACGACCGTCGATCGGCGAATCCAGTGGACATCAACCAGACACCTGTTTAAGAAACTGTATTTCGTATGTTCCGCATCATCCGTTGCCGCAAAATAACCTAACACTGGGATGCACCGAAATTAGCCTTATGGAAGCCCTGGAGCCCCCCACCGCAGTCGAGCCATTCCAGCCAGCGCTCAGCAGTCGTCCCAGGCCTGCGTGTGGGAGTGGTGGAAGGGTCTTCCAAATCGGTATTTCAGGCAAGTACGATGATTTTGCTTATTGTATCACTCCTGATCCGTCAATCGTTTCCAGCCAATGTTCATCAGTTTCACATCAGCCTCCACCTCTTATCAATTCAACACTGGGACGCACCGATGTTGGTATTATGGAAGCCCTGGAGCCCCCCACCGCAGTCGAGCTATTCCAGCCAGCGTTCTGCAGTCGTCCCGGTCCTGCGAGTGGGAGCGGTAGAAGGGGCTTTCAACTCGAAGATCAAGGCAAGTTAAATTTTGTAATTCAATCAACGACTCCTGATGCGCGCATCGCTTCCAGACAACTTTCGGTGCATTTCAACAAAGACGTTGTCAATCGTGTGCTTACTACCCAACCAACCCGAGAAACGATCAGCAATCCGGACGATCAGTGTTCTGGAATTTCGGTTTATTATCAGAATGTTTAGAGGACTGCGGACAAAGATTCAAGAGTTTTATACTTCCGTTACTGCTTCGCTCTATGATGTGATCGTGTTGACAGAAACATGGTTGGATGAAATGATACCGTCATGTATGCTGTTCAATAACGACTATGCTGTTTATCGTGGCGATCGTACTGCGTTAACGAGTACCAAGAAACGTTCTGGTGGAACTCTCATTGCCGTGAAGAATACTGTTCTAATATCTAATTTGATCCCGATTAACGACCGAAGTATTGAGCACGTTTGGGTGTCTCTAAGCTTGAAGCAATATTCCATTGCTATTGGAGCAGTGTATATCCCACCAGATAAAGCCTCGGATGTACAGTTGACAAATCGCCATATCGCCAGTATGGAATCCGCATTATCCTCTTCTGGACATGACGCAGTTGCTGTGTTTGGTGACTACAATCGGCCAGGACTTCGTTGGATAAGAAACATAGAGCAGACATGTTGTTCTGTTGATGTCACAACATCTTCCTTGACACAATCCAACACGGCATTGATAGACGGAATGAGTTCGAATAATATGTGTCAATTGAACTACATTAAAAATCCCTTTGGCAATACGCTGGATTTGTTGTTCGTCAGTGAGGATTTTGTCAACGAATTTACAATTGAAGAAGTTGTAGATCCTCTCATGCCAATTGACACCTGTCATCAACCTTATTCATGCACCATAGAAAATAGTAGACCGCTGCTGGAAGACTATGAAGAAGAGTTCAATACCCTTGCACTGGACTTCAAAAAAACTGATTTCGAAGGACTTAGCCAGCACTTATCTCTAATTGATTGGTCAATTGTGACTGAATGCATGAATCTAGATGATGCCGTTGAGAACTTCACGATTATTCTTCAACGTGCTTTTTCTATGTTTGTTCCATCCCGACGCTCCCCAAAAAAGCCGCCTTGGTCTAATGCTGAACTACGCCGCATGAGAAGACACTGCAATACAACTAGAAGAGCTTATCGCAAGAATCGCACAGCAGCGACTAAGTTGTCATTCCAACTCGCTAGCCGCCAATACCGCAGCCTAAATAGCCAATTGTATAATCGACATGCGGTTTCCACAGAACGAAAGCTAAAGCAAAATCCTAAAAGCTTCTGGAACTTTGTAAAATCGAAACGCAAAGAATGTGGCATCAGTACATTTGAATCAACAACGGGCCAACAACACCTCGTTGGATAAGTGTGAACTTTTCGCCTCTTTCTTCAGCTCGATGTTTGTCTCGAACTCAAGCGGTACGAATAGTACTGAAGCATTGGGAATGACTCCCGCCGGATGTGTGGACGTGAATACATTCGTGGTAACATCCGAAGTTATTCGGAAAGCAGTGAAAAACTAAAACTCTCGTTTCAGCCTGGTCCGGACGGAATTGCTGCGTGCATTCTGAAAAAATGCTGCCAACAACTATTGCAACCTCTAGCCTATCTCTTCAATTTTTCTATGAGAACATCCACTTTCCCTACATGCTGGAAATCCTCGTTCATGTTTCCGGTTTATAAAAAGAACAGCAAAAACGATGTAAGGAGCTACCGTGGAATTACGTCGCTTTGTGCCTGTTCTGAGCTATTCGAAGTCATTGTATCGGAACACTTGTTGCATAAGACAAAGCATGGATTTTTCTTCGGATGAAGCATCTCAACATCTGTGTCAATTCATATCTTTTTGTCTACGCAACATCGATGCCATCTACACTGATCTGAAGGCAGCATTCGACAAAGTAGATCGCACCATACTACTGGCAAAGCTGAATAAATTAGGATGTTCGTCTAGCTTTGTTACATGACTCCACTCATACTTTTGTGGCAGAAAATTGGCCGATAAAATCAGGTCGTCTATCTCACGATGGTTCGAAAGCAGTTCTGGTGTGCCGCAAGGCAGCAATTTGGGCCCGCTACTATTTGCGCTGTACATAAACGATGCTATCATATATCTCGGAGAAAGCTATTGTCTTGTATACGCTGACGACCTTAAGCTGTACATTAAGGTGGCTCAAAAAACACTTTTTCAAAATTTTTATGGGCCGCCCTTTTATTCGGTTCTACATATTTGATGCCCTAATGCTCTGGACAAAATTTCAGCCAAATCGGTCAACTTTTGGGCGGTGCTAAACTCGTTGGAAGTAAAAGTTTATATGCAAAAATGTATGTAGAAACATCCAAAAACAGTGATTTGCAGGACGGCACAATTTATGATCAAGAACCATGATACTCATTCAGTTCTTGTAGAATTAAAGACAGAATGTTATGCTGAAAACCGCGAGAAGATTAGGGTTTATTACGCAAAGAAATTAGCATTTTACTGGAGTGTTGTAGGGGTGAATTTATTTCTTTTCAAAGGTAAAAGAAACGAAATTTGCTCAAACCCCACTTCAGAGAAATGCTAATAACTTAGCCGGGCAAACTCTAATCTTCTCGCGGTTTTCTGCATAACATTCTGTATAAAATTCTTCAAGATCTGAATGAGTATCATAGTTCTTCATCGTAAGTTGTGCCGTCCAACTGCAATTCACTGTTTTTGGATGTTTCTGCATACATTTTTGCATATAAACTTCCAACGAGTTTAGCACCGCCCAAACGTTGGCCGATTTGGCTGAAATTTTGTCCAGAGCATTAGGGCATCAAATTTAACCGAATAAGAGGGCGGCCCATCAAAAAAATTTAAAAAAGTTTTTTCCATACTAATTTGAGCCACCCTAATGTACATTGTAATCAACCATTTGGAAGACTGTCGCAAGCTTCAAACTTTGTTTGAACAGTTTGTAGGTTGGTGTCGAGCAAACAATATGGAATTTAGCATTCCTAAATGCTTCGTCGTAAGTTACCACCGCAAAACGAACTATCTGTCAATTGAATATTCTGTTGACGGAGATCTTTTAAATAGGACTGACAAAATTAGGGACCTAGGTGTCACACTGGATTCAGCTCTCGTTCAAAAATCACTACGAAGAGATCATCGACAAAGCTCGTCGTCAATTAGGGTTTGTGAGTAAACTGAGTATGGAGTTTAGAGACCCGTATACACTGAAATCCCTGTACGTTAGTCTCGTTCGGCCTCTTCTAGAAACTGCCTCGATAGTATGGGATCCCTATCATAGCACTGTGGCTTCTAGAATAGAATCTGTTCAGAAGAGATTCGTCAGATTTGCGTTACGCAACCTACCGTGGAACGACTCGTTAAATCTGCCATCGTATGAGAGTCGCTGTCAACTGATTGGACTGGAGACGTTGATGCAAAGGCGGAAACGAGCTAAAGCTATTTTCATAGCCAAATTACTTGCTGCAGAAATAGACGCTCCAAATTTGCTAGAGCTAGTTAATGTTAATGTTCCTGGTTATGTCACTCGTAGACCTGAGTTTCTAAGATTGCCTTTAAGACGGCGGGATTATACATTCCATGAACCAGTACGTGCAATGATGGAATGTTTCAACAATGTTGTGCACTTATTTGATTTTAATATGACGACAAATGAATTTAAGAGTAGACTTTTACGTTTTATGTTCAATTAGTTCTAATATTATTCATTAAGACAAATTTGTCGGATGAAATAAACATAAATAATAATAATAATAATAAATATAAAAAAAAGAAAGAAAACAAGAAACTTCACGAGTAAAACAAAAAATTTTTTTTCCATGCCATATTTCTCGCTTAACAATAAAAAAGGCCTACAATAAAAAGTAAACAAATTCTATTCCAATACCCTTTGATAGCATCCTCTAATAGCTACCAATGTTCCTCATTTTCCATTAAATTATTTAGAAAAATTTTTTTTTTGATTGGGCCTGCAGCGTGTTATTTTCAAAATACGTGTAGGTCTACCCTAAACAACGACCAAGCCACTCGTTTTTTTCTGTCAAGAATAAGCCTTCTCTAACTTCAGGTCGATAACGGGATTTCTTTCCGAACCGTCATTGGCCCGAGCTCGGAGAGAAAAAATTGTCAATCCGAAAATTGCCTAGATCGGCACCGGGGAATCAAACCCAGCCACCCTCAGCATGGTCTTGCTTTGTAGCCGCGCGTCTTACCGCACGAGAAAATTATTTTGAGCTTTTTAGTGGAATGTCTTCACTTGTCATAAGACGGGTTTGTATAACCCCATTTAATTCCACCACTCAATTGTACCTTGACAGATCCGTATTTCGACCTCAACAGTAAGGTCGTCTTCAGTATCTCGTACTTGTACAAGCTCGTCTTATGACAAGTGATTATTAACATTCCAAATTTTTAGCATAACTAGTTTTTTCTATAACGGAAAAGCAAAAAAGAACAATGGATTTTGGTTTAGCATTTCAGTAGCGTCAGCAGATACTGTCTTGGCTTTATTATCATTAAAAATATGCATTTTACATTATTTCATGATCATTTTACATTACAATAAAACACGGTATGAAAAATTGGAAGCAAGCAATCTTCAATTTATGCAGTTGTATAATTTCAATTTATGCAGTTTGGTCACAACCCTGACATACATATGATGATGCAATGTAGGAAAAATTGAAGGTCTCAAGCACATATTGAGGATGATTAGGAAATGCCAATAAATTTAAGTAAAAATAATAATTCTTACCTGAGAGTCCGGATAGAAATATGTCAAAACTGACTTACGTAAGATTAGCGATCGAAATTGCTCTCACCACAGCAGATAAAAATCCAATCGTTCAAGATATTTTGGATTCGTCCAATCCTCGAATAATTTTGTTTTCGTCCTCAGAAATAACTACTTCATATTCATCTCTAGAGAACTGTCGGCAACGGGTGCCCCCAATATAATAAAAAAAAGTTTTGGTTAATCGTGTCGCTATACTAAAGGAAATTGTGAAATAAATATGTTAGCTAACATAGTGTGATTGTTATCCGTTCATCTGATGTGCGAAAATAAGTAAGTTCATTCAGAAAATTCCTTTATTGGACAGAAGAAAAAAATCTTGAACCTGTCGATCAAAGATGGTTGCTAAAAAAACATGTCAAAATAATTTTTCACGCAAGTTTATTGCGTTTATCAGTTGAAAAAGTGCAGGAATCTGGCGTAGTGTGTGTGTGTGTGTGTGTGTGTGTGTGTGTGTGTGTGTGTGTGTGTGTGTGTGTGTGTGTGTGTGTGTGCTTCATCCTCTATCCCTCACCCATCTGGGGGCGTTGGTTAAGTAGTACTACGAATAATTTGATCATATCTCATGCTCCGTAATGGTGCCCTTTTTGTTATGAAGACTAGCACTACAAAAAGGATTCACTACTGAAGAAAGATTTCTCCAGAGAGTGTAGGGGATGGGATGCACTAGTTCTTCATAACAGGTACAGCAAAACTTCACAAGGACGCCCTTATTCGTACTAACTACTCGGGGAGTAGAAGGTCGAGAAGAGCCACCGTTGCCCACTAAAGCTTGAACCGGATATCTAGGAGGACTCCCACAATATCCGCGGCAATAGCAGCAAACGACGCCCTGTGCGTATTTAGTTTTATGTATAGGGCACCATCAATGAAATACAACATAATATAATTGGAACATGCTCACCAAATTAATTCGTCCATTCTTGAGTTCACCATGAATTGGTTCCGAAATTCATCAGGCCACGGCAGCTACGACTAATGATATAAAGTGCAGGAATCTGGCGTAGTGTAACTAAAATGTGCTTGATACAATTTTCTAAAGCAGCGGTGATAAATATTTCCCTACAAAACGATGTGTTATCGCTAATCGATTGATTTATGAGCCAATATTACTTCCGGTAACCTACGTTTTGCTAGTATTTCATTAAATTTTTCATTAGATGAAGATGATTGGGTAATTTATTTTGGCTAATTGGTGTGACCATCAAAAAGAATAGTTTTCACTGTATATTCTAATCACGACTTGACCAAAATAGTATAATCAGTTTTATGTTTTAAGAACAAACACAATTATGCCCACATTTGAAATTTGTTTATAAACATGTGCGACGCCAACACGGATACCAATTCAAGAGAGTGAATACTAAATTCAAGGATCTTAAATATCGTAAACGAGACGAGACAATACCTGTGGAATTCTTTCAAAATTAGTAAATCTATATAATTACATGTTGATTGAATGTCGACGAACTTATATCGGTAAATAAAAATAAAATAACCAACTGTAACAACAACAATTTAGAACTTGATTCTAAAGCTGCCTTGGCCAGGCAAGTCTCAACCATTATGGTCCCTTCATTCGAGAATTCCCGGTAAATTCGCTGTTATTGTTATTATTATTATTGTTCCAATCACCTCACCTTCCCGCGCGCACTAAGCCCATTTTTTCTCGTTCTGTTTCGACTCACACCTCCGCCGGCACTCCCGCAGTCAACCGGCAGCATCATCGGTGGACGTTGAATTGCCACCATTATCTCTTATCCGCTGTCATGGTATATTTTTATTTCGATTCATTCAAGAGGCTGAGCCGTCGCCGGGCCGTTGAGGTGCATTGTCCCTCTTCCGTTCCAGCGTTCAACGTTATGTGTTGCCATGACGATGCGGGATGTAAGTAGTGGGAGGGAGGAAGTTCAAAATTTGTTTGCTGTTGCGATGTTGGCCTTTTAAAAAATGAGCCGTAGAAAATTTTTAAGGAGATTTTTTTCTTCGACAGGGTATGCCTGATATCGTCATCAGTGAAAAATAACATGCGTTTGTCACTATACTTTAAGAAGATTGCATCCCGAATGTCTCCTTCAAAATACCAAATTTCGATAAATAGACAAAAAAGACTAACTTTGTATTACTACAAAAAATTGTTAATATGGTCAATCTGAAGATAATTTAGAAAAGTGTGAATATTATTAAATAATCTAGATCTATCTTTTTGATAATTACAACGGTTTTAAGCACACCGTGAAGGTGTTCGAAATGCCTCTCGCTGAAAGGGTGGGATGAGGAGCTTTACACAGGCACGGAGGTCGTACATATTGGGATTAAAAGATGACTGAGCCGGGCGAGAACCGGTCCCAGGTGAGAGAAAAGCGATTGATAATGTTGCTATAATTGATGATTCCACCCAGCTTGACGCTTCTTGTGGTTGGCTTGCGCGAGGATGACGAGTCCGGGTGGTACGAAATGATGATGCCAAGTTATGTCGTGCTGGAAGTGACTGACATTGGTTTAACCTCTGCGACTGGGCCTCCTCCCTCGCCATGAATATTCAGTGCGATTGGGGGTGCCCGAGATGAAGTTCCTCTAGCAGTTACGACGATCAGCATCAGGAATAAAGTTTCTGCTCGGGTCTCCCCGCTGTTGATATTGTTGTGATCGTCAAGCTGTGATTAGAATTCCAAAGCGGATCATGTCGCGAAAAGACAATTTGAGTGTGCTGCTGACCACTTATTTTGATCCATTCCGGCTGAAAGAACCGTTCGTCATCGTCATTATCGGCGACACCGCATGAATAACGACGATCGCCAGGATGAATCCGGTTTGTTTGAATTTTTGGGCTTGGTTCGCAGCGACACTGTATATTATGAATAAATGGATAAAAATTCTTCCACGACCAACAGCGTCAAGGAAGACACAAAATATTCCTACGAAGGTATATCCTCCTCCGGCACCGATGATTCGATTGTGTATCAGCTGTCGAGTCGGGATCAAACGATCTACCCTTCTCGTCATGTTTAAAAATGTTCAGTTGTGGAAAAAAAGAAACGGGAAGAACAGCATCGCCTCGCCGCCATCAATCGGACAGTGATTTATTTCTGATGATGATGATTATGAAAATGATCAATGTGCGGTGCGGTATTGATTGGTTTTTGTAGCTGCCTGTGCGAGGCTTGGCTCAATTTTGGTGTATTTTTGCCGCAGGGCTTAGGACAATGACCGGGAATAAATAAATATCAATTTGACATTGGATCAATGTCAGAATGCGGACGATATGATTTAAATAACCGACGGATGAATTTCATGAAGCATCTCTGGTTTGAAACTATTGTAGTGCATTTTACATGCTTTATGGTCCGTTTACATATGAGCTAGTTCTAGCGGACAATGCAATATCCGACAATACTAGCACGAAATTAGCATAATGTAAACGCTTATTAGCAAGGACAATTCTTGTTTGTCCTGTTCCTGTATTGGCAATAGATTTGTAATTTTTTCAATAAATGTCATAACTGACTGTAACGTATGATTTGTGAATGAAATCTTCTATTTGAATGTTACATTCATCACCCTGAATCTATTCGGTCTGATACTACTCCAAATCAATTTTTTCATAATAACCAGGATCCGGAAGTACTAACGGTTGGAGATTAGATTGGACATTCTATAAATTAGGTCATATCAAGTAATGTGACGACTCAATTTCATAATGTTACACCGAACTACAAGTTCTTTCTTTCGGGTAGATTTTGGGTTAGATCTGGCGAGACCTTAAAGTTAGTTGGCTTAATAGAATTTTCTTTTCTTCCATCCGTTGAGTGAAAACTCGATCTGTACACACATATCACGGCGTGTTTGGTAGAACAATATTATCACACAAAAAATGAGCATCGCTAAAATTTCAACTACGTGAAAATATAGCTTCTTATCTTTCATTTCCTGGGTATTTTAAAAATGGAGCCTGCATTGTATTCTAATACCAGCAGCCAGTCACGAATCATTCCCAAATTGAGTCTTCCATTCATTTTTGGAACCATTATTCATGAATCATTGGCAATAAATGAATGTTCTTCTTATTATTTTATTTAAACCTAATTTCAAAGGCTCAGATGTGGACAAGCATAACGGAGCCGAAATTAATAAATTCAACATTTGGTTAGCAAACATTAGCCCTTCGCAATGGTTAAACTCACTGGTATGCAATCTCTCCTGATCAACAAACTTTTGTTTTGTTACCCTTTTGGATTTAAATGTGAATTAGAACAATTCCCAGAGATTTATCCAGATATATGAGAATTTACAAATTGATTTTTTGAGCTCGAAAAACGATGGAATTCCGACATTCAAGACAAAGGATTTTTGAAAACCTGATGCTTTTTATCACATTTTTAAGGATGATATTATCAAACCATTTTTACCTACCTGTGAGCTGATCATGCCAAGACATTGCTGGAGGTGGCAGAGCTGTATCCTCGGTTCGGTCTAGGTTAGTTAAATTCCCGGCATTCCTATGTGGGATGATTTTTTGGTTTTGATAGTAAGGAACACATTTGTTTTATTGAATGTTGACAAATATTAGTAGGGCCTAATAATTGGTGAAGCTTTTTAAAATTACGGTTCTGAACATTGTTCATCTAGATTCTTTCATTCAGATAGATGAATGAAAGTGAAGCTCATCGATCACTTCAAAGTCTACTGGTTGTACCAAGAATCATAAAAATAAGTGTCGTTTAGAAGAAAATGCATTTGAAGTATGATTTTCGTTTCTTGGTTAACTATTCTGTGGGACAAATTTGTTTTCATAAGATTCATCCTTTTAGCACGATTTTCTGACTAAAAATCCAAACTTTTAAAAATCCTTCACAAAGGTCCCCTTATTCTGATTGTCCAGATGTTATGTTTGCGTTTTCTGTTGGTGGTATTGGGCTTGATCTCGGGCTTGACCAAATAATTGAATGTTATTGAAAGTGATTGCCAATAGCAATAATCCGACTGTAAATTGAAAAGTGAACTAAATTTTGAATTGCTAATCAATTTCTGGTGAAGATAATATTTTCTAGTGAGTATTTCTCCAAACCTACGCATTTCTATATCATAAAAACTGGACGCAGTAAATAATCGATGGTTTTCCAACTAAAAAGTTCCGTTTCAGGGGAAAAAAAGTTGTTCGGGACCCCTCGGTAGATTTTTTTTTCAAATAGGCTAGATGTACCAGTTGTGGCTATAACACCAGTTGTCGCACTAGTGCTTTATATGCCAAATGGCCAATCAAATCACCGCAAACCAAGTTTATATCGATAAAGCATATTCATATGATACGATAAAACCTTTGATCTCCTCCAAAACAAGTAAAGCATTATTTTTAAAAGCTTTAATTTTGACGTCCTTTGCACCAGTTGTCGCACTAGTGGTCCCTATTTGGCCAATCCCATAAGAAAACAATGGGATTTGCCAAAATTAAGAATAGTGCCACAACTGGTGCATGCGTTCCTATTATGGTTTAATCAATTTTGAGGATTATAACACATAACAGCTGTACTATGGGGCCCTCCTTAGCCGTGCGGTAAGACGCGCGGCTACAAAGCAAGACCATGCTGAGGGTGGCTGGGTTCGATTCCCGGTGCCGGTCTAGGCAATTTTCGGATTGTAAATTGTCTCGACTTCCCTGGGCATAAAAGTATCATCGTGCTAGCCTCATGATATACGAATGCAAAAATGGTAACCTGGCTAAGAAACCTCGCAGTTAATAACTGTGAAAGAGCTTAATGAACACTAAGCTGCGAGGCGGCTCTGTCCCAGTGTGGGGATGCAATGCCAATAAGAAGAAGAAGAAGAAGAAGAAGAACAAATTTAATTGTGGTTTTCAGAGCTGTTCTAAGGAGCAAGAAGTAAAACCTTTAGCTTGATATATAAAGTCCACCCACATGCCTTTTACTTATTTTTTAAAAAATAGTTGTTCTTATGTATGGCGTCAATTGGTACACCCACCCTAGTCACGAAATGAAAGCCAAGGAGCTATATTTTCACATAGTGAAAATTTAAGCGAAGCTCATTTTTTGTCATTAGGGTCCCCCATATACACGCAGTGTATATCACAATTATTTATTCACATACTCTATTACAGTCCATCATAATTCTTAAACGACATTAATATAGGCATGTCGCTTTCCTGATGAGCACGACTTTTCCTATGATTATCAGAGCATATATTTCAGCGTTTCTAGATCTAACTTTTGCTGGATCATGTGGTGCAATTTCGATCGATACGTAGGAACTTCAAAATAATCTGGATCCGGGATCTGGTGTTAATGTGCTTCAATAGAAAATGACAAAAATCGATATGAGACTGTCAGTGATGCGAATCGTGGTAGTAAATTGGTATTTTTTTTTCGCAGGCCTTTGAGAAACAGCCGTTCGTTCGGCGAAACTACTAAAGGCCTAAAGAGGAGGTTGTCGTTTTTACGAAGATTTCTCCTCGCTTTTTGCTCAGGTGAAGTCGTGCTTAAACTTGACCTAGAGCCTCTGATGGGAAATGTCGAACAATGGCATGGGGTTGCTATTACTAATTTGCTAATAACTTTTTTCAAAAGTTGTTTACAATTCGGATTTTTTTATTAACATGTAATGCTTAAAGGATCCTACAACTTTGCCAAACAGGTCATTGTTCTAAATATACAGTGTGAGGCATGATAACGAATTTAAAAAAATGTCACGGAATGTCATGACATTAATGTCATTTGACACTAATTCGGCTCTCACGCCGCCAATTTTAGTTTTAGAGCAATGACCTATTAGACAAATTTTTAGTATCCTTTGAGTGCTTTATGTTTATATAAAACATACGATTGTAAATTACTTGTGAAAAAGTTATTAACAAATTAGTCCCATGACATCGATATGACATTTTCCGTCACTGCTTAGAGGACGATGAGAACTAATAATTGCTTTTTGGTCGAGTTTAGAAACCACATGGGCGAATTGCGTGGACATTTTTTTTTTGTGAAAACGACGAATTCTCCTTAGACCTTCAGTAGCTTCGCCGAAAGAACGGCTTTTTCTCAAATGCTTTCAAAAAAATATCCATTTTCTGCCACGATTTGCATCACTGTCCCATGTCGATTTTTGCTGTATTTGTTTTTTGCCTTTCTCGTATTTTTTATTAGAAATAAGCTCAATATTGCCCGTTGTTTCAGAAAATCTAATCGAATAAGAGACTTATTCTACAGATTTGAAAATCAAAACGTTTGTTTTGTCTCATTCTTCTTCTTCTTTTTCTTCTTATTGGCATTACATCCCCACACTGGGACAGAGCCGCCTCGCTGCTTAAGCACTTCCACAGTTATTAACTGCGAGGTTTCTAAGCCAAGTTACCATTTCTGAATTCGTATATCATGAGGCTAACACGATGATACTTTTGAGCAAAAAATAATTAAATTTACATGGCCTGTAAATGAGAAATGATGTAATAATAAATTTATTGAATCGATAATTTGATTGAAAATAAGGTAGATTTTTATAATTGCTGTAAAAATAGATTAATTGAAAATGAATCCGATTGAAAATTGAGTGTAATTTAATGCACATAATAAGAGCATCGAAAAACACATAAATTTAAATTTTATTCCATATGATTTTACAGTGCAATGTACTTTTCAACAGCTTCTTTAAAAGTAAATGGATATACTTTGAATTTTCAATTAATATTGAATTAATTTTTAATCATCGTGTGAAATTAAAGCAAAGTACGAAAAAAATTAATGGCGGATACCGCGAGTACATTCCAGTTCAGTGCAACATTTTCTTGTTACAGCAAGTTTAATTTTTGCTCAGGTAAAGTGATTTAAATGTGCAATTTCGAAGTGTTGATTACGGTGCAATCCTTTGGATTTGTTCAAAAGGCATCTGTGTCAGTCTCGCCGTGTTTTTGCAGTTCGGTTTTGTCTTGTGATTCGTTGGAGCAAAGTGTCAAGTCAATGGCAGAACAAATGACCAAGCACTTGAGTTCCGGACAACCAGTATTGTGCCTGTTTTGATTTGTCAAAATTTAAATAAGAGGCTGATACTACTGGTATCGTTGATTGTATAAATAAAAAAATATAGAACTCGATTCCACGCTATTTTATTTAAATAATACTATCTCAATTATCTTTAGTTACCATTCAATTGAACTGACATTTAAATATTTATATTTCTATATTTTGACCCAGGAATATTAAAAAAAAGGATCACCGTATTCGACCATAGGTCACACAGACTAAATACTCCGCACCTAAACATTTGACAACGGACAGGACTACACAACACCCAATGAACCAGCAAAGAAGTTTCCGCTTTACGAATTTTCTCCTTACTGGCAAATGCGCTTATACAACTGACGCCGTTAACCATACGGCCACGAAACCCATGAAACTCTTAAAAAGGGCGATATAATATATAATTTTCCGTTTTAAAATTGTGGTTTTGCGTTCCATTCAAAATATTCTGTAGATAAAATAGACTTTTTCTAAGAAAAAATTCGTTTGGGAAGAAAAAACATTAGACCAAATGCATATGTATCCTTCACATCGCCGTTTAATATTCCAGAACAATATTTCAAAACGACATAATTGCCAAAATTTGCAGATAACAGTTCTTCGTCTATATGGAATGATTACTGTTACGTCCTTTGCAAATGTTGACGTAAATTATCCATTTGAATCCATAGATTTTTCTATCAAATCTACAAAACAAAACACAACAAAATGAGGAATTATATCATCGTTCAAAATTACACGATCGTGTAAAATTAAACGATTGGAAAGATTCAATTGAAACTGCATGTCATGTAATTTCACATGACTACATTTTCAATCAGTGTAAATTTAATATATGACTCATTTTTGCGTTTATTTTCATGCTCCAAATATGTGCATGAAAATAAACGTAAATTTACAGGAAAATTAATACTGTGTGGTGTATTTGTAACACAAAAAATAAAAATGCTGATGATTTAGTTCTCTAGCATTGTATACAGATAAAGATTATTTTGTCGTTGTTTCAGGAAAATAGTAGCTCTCAAGAAATTTGAATGCCTTACATTTTGAATTAGATTGCCATTACTTGAGTTATTAAACTATATTGATTTCAACCCCTATGTACAATTGAATCGTTTGTTTGAGAAACAGCATATGTAACATTTTTGGCCAAAATAATTTTTTTATATATTCTGAATCTTCGTCCAAGAATACGTATCCTGGCAAAACAATTTTGTCCAAATATACCGTTTGGCCGAACAGACCATTATGCCGAATGTCATTTGGCGAAAGGATCATACAGACGAATAGGCCATTTGGCCGAATAAGTCATTTGGCCGAATAGGTCATTTGGCCGAACAATTCATTTGGCCGAAAAGGTTATTCGGCTAAATAGGATATTTGCCGAATAGTACATTTGGCCGAATATGAGACGGCTCACTTCTCACTACTCATTTTCCATTTTCAGCCAAATGGCTTTCTGCCGAATAGGTTTCGGCCAAACGAGCCTTCCCCGTCTGAAGTACCTCTGGGTTATTTTTTTTTTTCATGTTAGTTTTACCGTGAGAAAGTGTCAAGTGACTAGGATCTCTAGCTAGACTTAGAAGCGGGACTTATTAGCGACGCTATTAGGTACCCGTGAGATAAGTTTTTCCGTGGTTTTCTTCATAAAGATCACCGAAGATATACTTCATGGCGTCGGCCAGTTCAAAAACCGTTCGCTTCCACCTGTCCCGATACTGGATTGCAGGCAAATGCATTCGGTGTCGCAGGAGGCAGAGGAAAAGTTCTACTTGGCTTCTAACTTCTTTTGCGTGACCTTTTCCGGGTCTGCGTTGCCTACAGCAGCGGTCTCGACGAAGCTAGGCCGAGATGCTAAAAAAACGTTTCGCCTATTAAGGCAGATAACATCTACTCGCATCTGCCAGTTGATGATCAAGCTTCTGACTCTGAAGTTGTTGAAGTAACATCGAGGAAACGAGGAAACCAGACCCAAGAAAACTGCCATGTAGTGTTTCTCAAGCCAACATAGCAAAATCGAAGGTAGGTGGAAGTATGCCCAAACGTTCAGCTCCTAGAGTCTTTCTCCAACAAGAACAGCACTTTCCGGCCCTTCCGGGACACCAAAAATCACTGATGTTTCCACTTTTTCGACAACTCCAATGTTCACAACAACCAGACGGTTTAGGGTCATTTGGCCGAATGCCTTATGGTCTAATAGTTGAAATACGTTTCCTTTTTAAGTGTGTGAGGTGAGTAGTGAGAAGTAAGAAGGGTTTGTGGTGGGATCAAGAAGTGAGAAGTGATAAGAAAGAAAGCGAGTAGCAAGCATTAAGAAGCAAGATCATCTCTGAATGAAAAATAAACAAAGAAGAAGAGAGGAGATAGAACAAATAAGGAAGATTCAAGGAAAAAGGAGGAAAAAAGAAGAAGGAAAAAAGGAGGGAAAATTGAAAGGAAAAAGGAAGAGGGAAAAATAAAAAAGGAATAAGAAGGAAGAAGGAAGGAGGAAGAAGAAAGAAGGAAGAAGGAAAAGGAAGAAGGAAGAAGGAGAATGGGAGAAGGAAGAAGGAAGAATGAAGTAGGAAAAAGGAGTAAGGAAGGAGGAAAAAGGAATAAGGAAGAAGGAAAAATTAAGAAGGCAAAATGAAGAAGGAAGAAGGAATAAGAAGAGAGAAGAATGAAGGAAGAAGAAAGAAGAAAGAAGGAGGAAGAATGAGGTAGAAGGAAAAGGAGGAGGAAGAAGGTAAAAGGAAGAATAAGAAGGGAAGGAAGAAAGAAGAAGGAATAAGGAAGAGTGAAGGAGGAAGAAAGAAGAAACAGAAGGAAGAAGGAAGAAGAAAGAAGAGTGAAAAGAAGAAGGAAGAATAAAAAGAAGAAATAAAGATGGAAGAATGAAAAAATAAGGATTAAGAAGGAAGAAAGAAAGAAGGGAAGGAAGAAAGAAGAAGGAATAAGGAAGAAAGAAGAAGGACGAATAAAAAGAAGAAATAAAGGTGGAGGAATGAAAAAAAGTATTAAGAAGGAAGAAAAAAGAAGGAAAAATGAAGAAGGAAGTAGGACGAAGAAAAAAGGAAGAAGGAAAAAGGAAGAAAGAAGACGGAAGAAGGTAGAAGAAAAAAGAAGCAACAAGGAAGACGAGATGAGAAATAAGGAAGATGGAGGGAGGGAGAAGGTAGAAGGAAGAATGAAGCATGGAATGAGGGAAAAGAAAGAAGGTAAAAAGAAGGAAGAAAAAAGAAGGAAGAAAAAAGAAGGAATAAGGAAGAAAGGAAAACGAAGAAGGAAAAAATAAGAAGGATGAAGGAAGAAGAAAAAAGGAAGATGGAAGTAGGACGGAGAAAAAAGGAAGAAGGAAATAGGAAGAAAGAAAACGGAAGAAGGTTGAAGGAAGAAGAAAGAAGAAAGAAGGAAGACGAGATGAGAAAGAAGGAAGATGGGAGTAGGGAGAAGGTAAAAGGAAGAATGAAGCAAGGAATGAAGGAAAAGGAAACAGGTAAAAAGAAGAAGGAATAAGGAAGAAGGAATAAGAAAGAAGGAAGAAGGAAGAAGGAAGAATTGAGAAGGAACAAGGAAGAAGGAAGAAGGGAAAAGGTAGAAGGAAGAAGGAAGAAGAGAGAAGGAAGAAGGAAGAAGGAAGAAGGAAAAAGGAAGAGATGGGAGGAGGAAGGATGGAGGAGGTAGAAGGGAGAATGAAGAATGGAATGAAGAATGAAAAAAAAGAAGGAAGAAAGAAGAAGGAAGCAGGAAGAAGGAAGAAGAAAGAAAAAAAGGAGGAAGAAGGAAGAATGGAAAAGGAAGAAAGAAGAAGAAAGAAAGAAAAGAAAAAGAAAGAAGGAAGAAGAAAGAAGGAAGAATCAAGAAGGAAGAAGAAAGAAAGAAGAAGGATGAAGGAAGAATGAAGAGGTCAATTTTTTAAACTTTTATGCCAAACGGCATTTGGCCAAATGACCTGACACCAATCAGACAACTACAATGTTCACGTTGGCTGGCATCGTAGATTTCATCTTTAACTTTTTCAACGCTTCTGACCATGTTACGAACATGCACCCCTTTTGAAGCAGTCGGCTTCCAAAATGTCTCTACTTGAAACAATCGTATCCTTCGATGGCTAACAATGTCATCAAGGTTCATACAATTTCAACAAATTACAATGCAATGTAATGTTTTTGCTTTGTGCGACACATGACTAACAGCCGATGTTAACCTCCATTTTCCAGAATTTAACATCATTCGCCGAGATCGTGCAGATAGACGTAGAGGGGTGCTGTAGGGATCAGAAAACAGCACTCTTTCTATAGAGTCGATCTTGCACCTAAGTCAGGCTCCGAAGCCGTCGCATGTCAGGAGACTATCCAAGGAAAAGACCTCAGTATTGCCTTGATATATCTTCCTTCGAGAACTGCGATACACCCAATATTTTTTTTTACACGGTTGGTATTCTTTAATTTCCCGGTTAACCTGATTTTTTACAGCTTTTGAAATACCACCTGAATTTTCTTTGATTTTTTGTGAATTTTTTCATGGGGTTAACTCATAGTTTCATCAACGCTGAAGGCCGTAATCAGCTAAAACCCACACGTGTAAAAAAAGAACCGGGTGTATCTCGCAGGCATCTCCCACATACACCTGTGTTCAGAATAATACCAGCGGAAGCCGTTTTTTATACAAAATGGTCAACTTTGACAAGCTGTAACTTTGTACCCCGATGACTGATTGAGTTGAAATTTGGGCAGTGAACTACAAATATGTTGCAATTTACACATACTCAGTATCTATTTTTTCCGAATGACGCGTTAAAAAACTACGCACTAGGTCAAATTGTTAACAAAATTGCAGTTTTTATTTTTGATATATTGGCAAATTTAAATGTCAAATTCCACAATTTGTATTTTTCAAATTATAAACTTAGTGTCTCGCAGCACCTGAATTCAAATTGATAACATTCCAATTAATTGTTTTCCTGATATTTGCAAAACAAAAACTGCTCTTATTTTGAATAATTTGACCTATTGCGTAATTTTTTAACGCGTCATTCGAAAAAATAGATACTGAGTATGTGTAAATTTCAACATATTTGTAGTTCACTGCCAAAATTTCAGCTCAATCAGTCATCGGGGTACAAAGTTACAGCTTGTCAAAGTTGACCATTTTGTATGAAAAACGGCTTCCGCTGCTATTATTCTGAACACAGGTGTATCTACTCGGATATGCCCGACCCTCGGTTGCTCATGAGAGATTTCAACTCTCTCGGAACAGGCTGGGGGAACTATACGACGACAACCGTTCATCTCTGATACACGACCTCTGCGACGACATCAACTTGACCATTCTTAATACAGGGGAAGTTACACGAGTGACACCTTCAGCGAAAGATAGCCGATTGGATCTTTCAATATGTTCGAACTCACTATCCCTGGACTGCACGTGGACAATCCCCATGGTAATGATCATTTGCCGATCGAAATATCAATATCCAATAGAACATACCATCCTCCTCCGGTGGACATCGCATATGACCTCACGAAACACATTGACTGGGGCAAATATGCTGAGGAAATCGTTGTCGGCGAACAGTCTGTAGACGTACTTCCCCCGCGGGAGAGTACCATTTTTTGTCCGAATTAATTCTTAACAGCGCTCCCCAGGCATTTCCGGGAACATGGTTCGGTCGTACTTCACAAGCGGTATATCGCGCTTGAGAACCAGTTCAAGAAACTGGCGAAGGAAAGCGGTTACTGGATGCACTTCGTCCATGGTTTGGCGCGTGAAACCTCAATGAAAACATTTTGGTACGGCGGGCGAAGAATGCGTTAACGGGGATCGTGAAAGTTCACCTCGGTGGATTTTGATTTCGCCACTAATTTATTTATTTATTTTCAAACTAAGGCCGGAGTGGCCTGTGCAGTGCATAAAGACTTGGACCATTTAGCTTGGTCCATGGCTGCACGTCATCAACCACGCAGTCTGCGGAGGGTCCGTAAATCGTCCAGCACTTGATAGATCCAATTTGCTCGCTGTGCACCTCGCCTTCTTGTTCCCTTGTACTGTCCGACATCTGCACCCTACCATAGATGGTACGCAGCCCTTTCCTTTCGAAAACTTCGAATGCGCGTTGGTCCTCCACGAGCCTCGTCCAGGTCTTGCGTCGTAGAGAGTAGAGAGCTACGTTTTGTAGATAATCTGTTTGGTATGGCGGCGAACTCTAATCGGAGTCCAAAGTACGTACGATTTCCTGCCATTATGCGTCTCCGAATTTCTCTGCTGGTATCGTTATCGGAGGTCATCAGTGAGCAAAGGTACACGAATTCTTTAACCACATCGATTTCGCCACCACCGATACAAATTCGGGGTGGGTGGCTTGCATTATCCTCTCTTGAGCCTCTTTCTGTCATGTACTTCGTCTTCGACGTGTTGATGATTAGTCAATTCCGTTTACCTTCCTTTTTTAGTCTGCTGTAGGCTTCCTCCATCTTCTCAAAGTTTCGTGCCATAATACCAACGTCGTCGGCGACACCAAATAGCTAAACGGTCTTCGTGAAAATCGTACCACTCGTGTCAATCCCTGCCCTTCGTACTACTCCCTCCAAAGCGATGTAGAATAGCAGGCACGTAAAGTAAAAGTAATCTTCTAGATCTCGATGATCTCTTGCGCTTAGACAACCATGGGTGCTACCTCATCAAATGATTCTAAGTTTGTTGTTGCCGTCACAATTGCCACAGCGAGACTTCTTGTAGCAATTTGGTGCCCCATACCCAAACATAAGGCAGCTGGCTGCGTAGGGTGACATTTCGCTTCTTCCTCGAACTTGATTAAAAAAATCTGGCATTGACTGCGTCGCTCCCAGTTCATCCATATTGGACTTTGGATTTAGCCGGAAGGGCTCCGGGGCGACAATTTGTGGGTGCCCCAAAATGTACAAATGGTTTTGGTTACGGCCTACCCGGACCCCCCTAAATCCGACCCTGACTCTGGGGTATACTCCGGTAGGCCGTGCATAATTACCTTCATGAGCGTACTGCCAGAAGTATCATAAGTGTGGAACTTATGTTTCTTGGCCATTAGAAAAAAAAACTTTCGGTACCTACAGTACCGGCAGAACGGCAAAGTTATTTCTTTCCAAGAGCGTTTTGTTAAGATCGCCTGGGCCATACGTGAACGCTATCGTAAACGCTGCCGTTTTCTTCTCGAATATTTCAATACCAAATTTTCAAAACGACTAAAAAACTAAACAAAAACTCAAACGTCGATAGCAGAAGCCTTCACCTACGTGTTGATGGTGTTGGTTTGTGTGGGAGTGCTCTCAGATTCGTCAAATCGACGTTTGAGTTTTTGTTTAGTTTTTTTACTCGTTTTAAAAATTTGGTATTGATTTGTCGGATGCATTTTAATCATTGTTCAGTGCACACTTTGCGGTTCAGACCCATTAAAGACTCGGCCGCATCGGACTTTCTGCAATACAATGTACAAAAAATCACAATTTACCATTATCGAGAATAAAAGACCGGTTCGAGTATCGCGTTAGCTGTTTAGAGTATTTTTTAGAATGTGACGAGCCATTTTCCCGATTTAAATCATTGATATTTCAAGATTTCATTAATGTAAAGTATGAGCTAGGGAGGTCCCGTAGCGTAGTTGGCTACACGTTCGCCTTTCAAGCGAATGGTCATGGGTTGGATTCCAAGCCCCTCCACCAAAACCCTCGTCAGTCGCCGGATGCGCAGCCTATGCGGTGGCGTATTGGGGTGCACGCCTCACCGTCACGGCTGCCTGATGACGACTGACAACTTGTTTTTCTCGGACGCATTTCTCCAACGTTACCCGGATAAAATGGCAACCGGACAATGCAACGATCATTGGATACACGACATGGACAAAACGAACACAATGGACTCACGACGAGATGGACCAGCAACGACAACAACAATGAATACTGAAAAAATCTAAAAATAGATTCTGTGTGGATTCTGGCTGCAGAATACCACAGTAGATCTCGGCACAGTAGCGCTTAAGTAACACAGAGTGCCTATCAAATAAATAAAGGCTCCCCCAGACCTAAGCGATTTCATCGCCGCGACGGCGACAACTAGTCGCCGCGATTCTATCGTTGGGTCGCTGCAGGCAATGTTCTATTTACGCTTCCATACCAACGGCGGCAGAATCGCTGTCGCCAAGTGATAGAATCGCGTCGCTACTGTCGCGTCGCGTGTGTTTGGGGGAACCTTAAAGGAGTTAAAAAAAGTATGAGCTATCGTTTGGTGAAAACTTAATGCTTGTTGGAAGTTTTCGAAGAATCCTGGAAAATCTATATATATATGTTTTTAATACATATTTTGAATTAAATATCAATAAAAATAGGCCAAAAAATTTATCAAAATCAAAAAGATTGCTTTTGAGATTGAAAATTATTTGAAAAATTCAAAAGAAACATTCTCAAGAACTGAGTTGACGTGAAAGTGTATCGATAAATCAAATATTACTTTTGAAAAATGCACTTCACTTCATGATTGATGTATATCAAATTTAGCTCAAAACTGATCTTACCATTTATTGTCGTTATTTTACTTAATTTAATCTCAGAGGTGAGCAAACTCTGATTCATCCGCTTGCTAATATGTGAGAAAATTAAATCTTCTATCGCCCCAAGAGACCGTTAAACAAAATAGGATAATCGTACCTCATGGCTGAGCTCACGCTGTTGCCCAAGGTAGACGAGCGTGGTAGATAATGCTGCTGATGGTGATCGCCGTCAAATAACCGTGGTATGAACAAGCAACGCCGATGATCGTCCGATTGAAGAAGGATTTATTAATGACTTTGGGTTGAGCTCTGATTGCCGCAATTACTCGTAATCGGTGCGTTGTACAATAATTCTTGGAAATTCGATTCGTTTTCTTTGTGTTTTAAAAAAATAATTGTTCAACGGGTCGAATAATTACTACAACCTAACTCGAGAGTGAAAAATGAAAGCAATTTATTTTATTAAAAATCCAATGTGTTTGCTAGATTTGTGATAATTTCATTATAACCGGAATTGAAATTATGAAGGTTGGAAAAAATATCGTAACGCAAATGGCACGCTGAATGGTTGAGAAATGGAAACTTTTGTCATTCTCAAACATGTGCTACAGAAGAGAAGAATTCCATTCAAAGAAAAAAAAATAAAGAAAACGACAATGGAATCAATCGCTGAGCCCGTATCGAATGAAACCCCTCCAGGCCAACGATTCGCAACAACAGACGCGGGCAACCCATCTTTGGCCTCGGCGACCCAAATCGTCAAGAAAGGTGAAAAGAATCGAACGAAATGTTTTTGTGCATATCGAATTAAAATAAATTATTCTGTCGTTTTTTCTGCTGTCCCTTTCCACCACGCGGAAATTCAAGCGACGCCAAATGGGTGGGAGTGAAGCAGCGAAGGGGGAGCAATAAGCTGCGGTGTAATGAAAACAAAGCTGAAAAAATACTCAGGAATCATCATCATCGTCTTCGTCGCCTGCTTCGTCCACAGCCTACTTGATCCACGACCTTAATTTTACGATCCTCAAAGGCTCTTACACGTTTCCTACAACCTCTCATACCCACGTGTTCGATCTGCAGACAAGACTCATGAGGTTCCGATATGATTTTTAATGGTG
Source organism: Armigeres subalbatus (assembly GCF_024139115.2). Taxonomy (NCBI): domain Eukaryota; kingdom Metazoa; phylum Arthropoda; class Insecta; order Diptera; family Culicidae; genus Armigeres; species Armigeres subalbatus. The sequence continues at coordinate 421,981,187 of NC_085141.1, forward strand.
TTTTATGATTTATGCAAAAAGAGAATTGGAAGAAATGTGCTAAACGTGATAAACTTTTTGCTCCTCTCTCACTCTTCTGGGCAGAGGTATCGCTGAACCATTATGGACCAAAACCAAGTATCGCCAATATGCTTCGATAGGGCTTTGTTCGCTGGTCCTGCATCTTTCACTATCTCATTCTTTCGGAAGGGCTGCCAACATACGTTTCCTACAAACAAATATAAAGCTTGATACTTACCGAGTTATTTAATTCACCTAATGACATTTGGCAACCCTGCTGCAATCGCCACCCAAAGCTCAGGCAAGGGCCTGATTAAAAGAATACTTTAGGCGAAGTAATGCGTGGAGAGATTGAAACTATAATTACACCTGCGATTATGCATCCCGTTTCCCCCAACCTCCCCCTTGATCCCATTTTCAACTCTGTTATGGTCGACTTGGATCAAAAAATCCTCTGCAGCATCCCGTCTGGCCCACTCAACTACACCACGCACAGTCCGTTGTCCAACGAGCGATACACCCTTCTATAACGACCGGAGCAACAATGGCCATAAGCGAAAGGAAATGACTCCACGCCGCCAACGAACGGTCGAAATTAGCCTGCCCAAATTGATTTAATGATATAGAAAAGAATGTTACCCCGAGAACCTTGTGTTTATAATTAAATCTAGGCCTCTGAGACTGCCCGTTCAAACGTTGGATCATCTCCGTCCGAGTCTAAGCACGTTGCTTAAAGTGACTACGCTTGACTTAGTTTGCAATATCCGAATCGCATCGCCGTACAACGAAAGCGAACGTGAGGATCTCTGGAATGGTTATTATTTTCTTTTCGGCTCCATTGGCGATTGTAGTGGCGGCGACGGCGACCGCGGCACTTTACACAAAAATGGATGGGGGATGGAAATGAGAACAATGGTCCCCCGGGGGGCGCAATCCGTGCTTTAATTCTTGGTCATAGGCTCATCACCAGCACCCTGACCATTGCTGCATACACAAACATATTTTCCACCAGGAGCAGGGTGTAATATGGACAGTGGGATTTTATCGCTGGATAGAATATTGACTTGTTTGATTTTTCTTGACGTTTACGTTTTAATGCTTGTAATAGTTTCATAAACTGTTCTGCTTTTTAAAACAGATTGATGAAGAAATTCACCGGAGTTAGTAGAAGGGTCAGTTAAAAAATGCCTCAATTGTCTTGGAGAGGAAAATTTGAATCACAACGACAATTAATGGCTCGAAAATAATCGATCCGGATCCTAGAAGATGTTGTTATGAGCAAAACTCGCATTAACAATTCCAACAACAAGCTCGAGAGTTAAATATACGGTACCCCGACAGTTACGAGACTCTTTTGTATTTCATATCGGATAGCTAATCGGAAAGACATTGTTTGAGTTTACAAAATTTATGTAATAATATTTCATTATCTTCCAATCATCTGTTCCATTCAGTTTAGTTTTTAAAAGAAAATAAATGCCATTTTTGTGCAAATTTGGAATTTTTATTTCACAGCCATGACCGAGCTCGCTTTTTACACGGCTGGTTTTCATCAATTTTTCGGTCACCTCAAATTCCTCGAGTTTTTAAATTCCACTTCGAATTTTTTCCCCTGCGATAAACGTGAATTTTTTAGCTCCTAAAAGCCAAAAACAACCATAAACAAATTGCGTAAAAGCGACCCCAGGCATCCCGTATCATACATATATACATGTATGAAGAATCCAATCAAAATGCTAGTTGATGGGGTTGCAGATTTCTCACGTGCTTGGGTGAGTGATTGAGTGAGAGAATGAATGAGCAAGTGAGTAAGTGAGCGAAGTAGTTAGTGTGCAAATGAGTGAGTGAGAGAGTAAGCGAACGAGTGAACGAAAGATTATTGTTCATCAGAGTATGAGTAAATGAGAAAACGAACGTGATAAATCAATAAATGAAGATATAATTGTATGAGAGGCAGAGTGATTACTTAAGCGAGTAAGTGAATTAGTGAATGAATGAGTGAGTAAGTGAGCGAGTGAGTGAGTAAGTGAGTGAATGAGTAAGTAAGTATGAGAATAAGTGAGTGAATGAGTAAGTGAGTGAGTAATTAAGTCGGTGAATAAGTGAGTGAATGATGAGTTAATCAGATGATTATGAGAACTTGAAAGTGAGAAAAAGTGAGTGAACAAGGGGGACGAGGGATTGAGTGAGTTAGTAAAAGGACTAGTTAATCAATTCGTGAGGAAGTGCGCGAGTGAAGCAGTGAGTGACTGATTGGGTGCGAAGTGAGTTACGAATGAACAAATGAATGATTATTAGTATTGACTCGAGTCAAGTACAAGACACTGAAGACGACCACACAGTTGTGGTCGAAATACGTATCTGCAAAGATAACGAAAATTAACTGGTGGAATTAAATGGACAGTACTTAATTCGTCTTAGACGGTTTAATACATTCCACTAAACGAGCTTAATATATTTTTCCGAAATAATGAGTTTATTTAATATTTTTGTTCTTTGGGCATGTCTAGTCATTATACACACACTTTTTGGAACAAAGCGTTGACCAACAAGTTGCATTCGACGGGGAATGCTTTCCCATTGTTTCCTATTGAAAATTGGTCAGATCGGACTATGGGATCAAAATGTATGGCCAAAATATTATTTTTTGAAATGAACGAGAAAGGCACTATTGCCGCTAGGGTGATTAATCAGGATTTTTTTTGACTGTGATGCATACCAATAAAACGTAAATCAATGAAAAAATAAAACCCATTTACCTAAAGTGCTTTTTTAGACCTTTCTTATGTGATTTTTTTCAACATCCTCCTTAATGCACCGAGGGAGGCATCATCACTGATAGGTGAATTGATTTGAGTTTTTTTGTGTATCCTGGTTTTTAGAATGAATAAACTATTCCTTGTCTTTAAATCTGGGTGGTTTTTATTCATGCTTCTCCATTTTTAGCTAAGTTTTCAAGGGTTCCCACAACCGAACCACAAAATGAAAATGTCCAAAAATGTCAATTTTTCTAAATTGTCAATATTTTTTTGCAAATCGATGAAATCATACTAATTTCTTTGCTAGTAGTAAGGTTATACGTTTAGCTTTCCATTGCTAGGCAAATGTCGACATAAGATCAACCAGGGCCAAAGTTATGGACCAAACACAAAAGGGTGCCCACAACCGAATCTCCTCCCCTACAATGATAACGGATGAATTAATTATTAGGTGAGAAAGTGAGTGAGTAAGTGACTAAATGAGTATTCGCCATAATAAAGGCTCGTTCTCTACTATTCAGTTCAGTTATTATTGAAAAAAAATCAGAAGAGTTGTATACAAGACACGACCGCCCGACGTAAACTACGCAAAACCTTTTGGTGCAATGATAATTCTAGTATCATGTAAATATTAGGTTGTTAAACGCTACAGACCCTATCCATGCGAATAAAGGACGCATGCTTGTGTTTCCGTCGCTTGTGCCAATTTTCTATCGTAGTCAAGCAGTGTTGAACTTAGTTAATAATTTAAAAACACACTAATGAAGATTAAAAAAAATATCGTGGCCAAGCGATTATGTTTTGTACTTTGACTTTGACTTGTAGTCTCGGATTAACGTTCTGTTGTATAAAATTGTGCTTCTGAAAAAAAACCCAATTTTTGTGGATAATATCCATGTCTTATTACTGAGAGCAGCAAAACCAAAGTCAGAATCTTGTGAGCCAATTTCACTTATTCGGACAACGGCTAGATCCATAAATACCACCGCTCGAACCGATACTAACGCCATTATATTTTCTTCAGTCACCATGCGAATAAATTTATTGTAGCGTCTCGCTCCGATGCGCGCCAAGTGATTATGGTTTGTACTTTGAAAAAGTTCGCTCGGATTAAGAAAAGGACCGATTAATTCTCAATACACATTTTAAATCGCTAACACCAACCAAACTCAGAATCTTGTGAGAAAGTTTTACTGCCCATTAATTTGCTACAGTACAGTTACAGTACAGTACAGTACTACAGTCTTTTACTTTCTTCCAAATATAATGTTGGTTCTTATCAACCAATTCATTTTTCTTTATGTGCTTCCATAACGTTACTCTTTTCAACAATACGCGTTTTGAATCACGGACAGCATTTATCCCATCACTTTATCACACGCAAAAAAAACAATGTAAAATTTGCAAGTCACTAGCGGTTGCACTTTGGGAAAATTATCTCAACTTTACCTTCTTTCCAAATATAATGATGGTCCTGAAAAGAACCGATTTATTTCAAATTGAGGAGATTAGAAGCAGTTTCAGTTACACCCCTTTGCCAGATCCGCCGACGATTACTTCCGATGCGGATTGGTACACGGACGTGAATAACGCGCTGCTGCTGGCGTGGCGTGGCCCTGATCCGCTCTCCGTGAAATCTAGAATGAAAATGACGCGCGTACGCGAAACACGGGGCTTTTAATACACAGGTAAAACGTAGCAGTGGGTCAAAAGATCCGTACCTTACATCAATTTGATATCCGTGATGGGGATGCACGAACGGGATTGATTAATGCTATTTTTTTACCAGGTTGGGAAAGAAATAACATTTTCAATAGTTTAACGTTGATAACCAATAGTATCGGGGGAATTGGCAAATTGCTGGAGTGTTTCCGAATCAATTGATGAGCAAATCTCGAAAATCCATCAAAATATAAAGATGCTATTAGCGTATGAAATCTCTCCTAATTTCGTGATGGTTTAAAATTTGAAAATTTCCGTTTTACACCCTGTTTCCGAGTCTTCCCCTTAGACGTAGGTAATGTCAAAAATAAACATACAAAAAAAGTTACGAGGGGAAGGATGGGAGTCTAAAATAATCAAATTTAGCATTACGTAATTTGTGAAAAAAAAACTCGCGCGCCGAGTTAGGCAAAATCAGCGATAGGCAAAATCAGCATAGTGAAAAATCAAATCTGTAGCGACCACCAATACTGACGCCACAGTCGTCTCCTTCTGACACGTGCTTGCTTGGAATTCTACTACCGACGGCAGCTTTATGCCGTTTCCAAGCGATTATGTTTTGCACTTTAAAAAAGGTCCATATCCGAACCGATTTCATTTTCAATTACCAATAGAAAAAAAATACCAAAGTTCGAGTCTTGCGGGAAAATTTCATTTTGTGCCGACAACATCCAAATCGTTGCAAACGCCACATTAGTGAATAAATTGCTGTAGCAATCACCCGCCCGATGCTCGGACCGGCACTAATGCTATAATTCCGCTACCGATGCCAAACAATTATGCTTTGTTCTATGAAGAAAGTTTGTCTAATATCAACTTTCTCAATCACTGAAGCACTGTTCACAATTGAACCGTTTGTTTGAGAAACGGCATATGTATGTAGGAGAACCAGCCAAGATCTGAATCCTCTCTAATAAAGAAATATATATAACTGCATATGTAACATTCTTGGCAAAAATGAAATTTTTTTATATTCTGAATCCTCGTCCAAAAGTTCGTATTTTAGCAAAAAAATACGAAAAAAAAAATTGTTCAGGAATGTATGAATTTTGTTTCGTTTGTTTGAGAAACTACATATGTGCATGCACTTTGAAGAGCAATTATGGTGTACTGCTTGCAGTTTTCGCACTGGAAATGCTCCAGGGTTTTGTGTTTTGCCAAAAATTATTGATCTATATGGAAGAAATCGAAAGATTCGCTGCCAATTTGTTCAAAAACTGCTTTTGTTGTTTTCTAGAAATTGTGTAAAATGGACTTATGCAGTTTCTCAAACAAATTATTCAATTACGTCCACAACAAGAAGAGTGGGTAAGTGCTAGACAAACATCATATAATAATCGAACTCAGAATCACGCAAGAAAATTTCACTGAAAAATTTTCCAGTTCCTAGCGGTGGCAATTTAGAAAACTTATTTCAACTTAACCTTCCTCCCAAAAATAATGGTGGTCCTGAAAAGAACCGATTTATTTCCACTTATGCACCTTACCAACAGCAACTACTGGACTGTGCGACCGCCATCCGATGATTCGGCTCTACGTACACCGTTGATTGCCAGATTCAAAGATGCTGTTTGGAACACGGATGTAAAGATGCTGTTGCTACGACCGCCATCGCCACCCGACGAAAAATTTTCAGCTGCACCACACCACAGCCGTTGTCGCTGGGACCGCCCAGGTCCGCTGGTGACGCGCGCACGCGGAACACGGGGCTTTTTATACACAGGGGAAACGAAGCAGTGAGTCAAAATGCCCGTACCTTTCTGTAATCTGATGTCCGTGTTGGGGATTCATGAACGGGATTGATTATTTCTGTATATTTCACCGGGTTTGGAAAGAAATAACAATTTCAATAGTTTAACGTTGATAATCAATATTATCAATAGAATTGGCAAATTGCTGTAGAGTTTCCGAATCGATTGAAAAGCAATATAAATAATAAAGACGCTATTAGCGTTTGAAATCTCTGCTAATTTCGTGACGGTCTCGAAATTGGAAATTTCCGTTTTACGCTCTGTATATGAGTCTTTCCCTTAGACGTAGTTTACGTCAAAAACTTGAAAATTATTAATTTCAAAACTGTTCCATAACTGTACCGTATGCTGGCGATTTCGCACAATTAAGGTTCCCTTAAATACACGTAACGCAACGATCTACTTTGAACCGGTAGTGGAGTAAATTAAATTTTCTAACGACAACGGCGGCTCCACCGGCGGCGCCATGTCGTGGTTGCTCTCGGGGCGGCGGTGGCGTCGCATCGGCGTGGCTCAAAATTATCCTTTAAACAAAACCTTTTTTTAAATGCTTGCATTTCTCATGCACTCAAAGCGATGAGCATCATTTCTATTAAGTAAGCTGTTAATGGTGCGAAAACCTTTGTTGTTTCCCTCAATTAATATTGAGGAGTTCCTTCAGGAATACCATGAAAAGATTCACCTAAGGGTTATAAAAAAAATTCTTCAGGAATTTCTTTACGATTTTATTCAGTGATTTCTCCAGGAATTCTTCACGAATTTCTTAACTGGTTCGTCTGACAAGAAGTGCAATTCCTAGTGAAAATAATAGCAAAAATCCTAATTTTGCCCTTTGCCTTTGCCTGGCAGGATTCAAATCATGGAACTTTTTTTTATACTTACCTATGCCTATTAAACCATCGTGTTAGTTTTAAGTCACAAGAATGCAAAAATGGGGAATCGGCTTAGAAACATCACAGCTAATAACTGTGGAAGTGCTTCTTCTTCTTCATGGCATTACATCCCCACACTGGGACAGAGCCGCCTCGCAGCTTAATGTTTCACTTAAGCACTTCCAGTTA